>NC_086329.1:98763416-99071416 GCF_036172605.1 Pelobates fuscus | reverse complement strand
CAGGGGCAGTTTCAGAGGCAGACAGGGGCAGAGGCAGCAGCTACAGACTTGAATACAACTTAGATTTTACTATATTTAGGGAGGGAAGAGGGGGCAGGGGGTGATAGATGGTGGTTTTAACACTATAGGGTCAGGAATACATGTTGGTGTTCCTGACCCTATTAATGCACCTTTAATTCACTAAACCTGTAAATGTTGAGACCTGACAGAGGAACCATTAGTTTTATAACAAAATACAATTCTGCCAAATCAGCAATTTTGGTCTACAATTTGCATTTATCTTATTGACCCAATACAATTGCTGGTCAAATAAACAAAAAATCCAGGCAGAAGTACACCACAGCCCTCGTTCGTCTTCGGTTTAGGAATGTTTGTAAATTGGCACAACTGCCGTATTACTGGATAATTAATATAGTTTAATGAACAGCAGTTTGTTCCTGAATATACATTTGGGAACGTGATCATGGAGAAAGTACTTAGCTGCATGTAGGTGAAGACAAATTGTAGAGACCAGCAGCCAGCCACGTGGAAAACCACAGTAATTTCTGTAAAATGTAAAATTTCACAAAGTGGCATCTGTCTTCTGTAGCTCTGAGAAAAATGGATGTAGCGAACGCAGCAGTGGGACCCAGGTAAGTATCAAACCACGCTAAAACAGTTTGAGAGATTATCCTGAGATGACATCAGGGCACACCCGGACCATAACCATTATAGGGGGCGGCAGTGGTTATTGTATTTGGAGTGTTCATTTAATAACAAAGTTACTTCTAGATTTGTTTAATACATACTGTTCAAGTTAAAACAGCTTGAGTTGGGTTTAAATATAACTAAGTATTCTGCCACGAAAAGATTATTCATAGACTAGTGAATTTCATACCATCCCCCTTTATCTTTCAGATTTACCAGCAATTACAGCTGATAATGTGAGTATTGACATTTTTCCATACTCCTTACTTATCCCTGAGCTTGGGTGTTAAGCTCAGGAGAATGTCAGTGTATTGATTATCAGCCTTATAAGATTACAAAAATATATACATTATCACACTATTAGAGGTTTTTAATCATAGGTGCATTCTGGAACATATATTCTTTGTGGAATTGTTACCAATACGAATATCCTCTAGCTCAGCTCTAAAAGAACTACCATATATGTATGTAGCGCTACACCTTTAGTTATTTTTTGTTGGGTTATATGTTAGTGTAAATAAGAAAGATTACATCTAGGTGTTACAGCGGCTATTTTGGAAATCGCTCCATATTGGATTGGATTGTTTCGGAATTTTAGTGCCAGTATATATTTTCTATTTCATTATTCAGGAGAGACACTGCTCTTTAAATAATACTGTCTGAACATGGCCATAGCTTTCCAATAACTCCCCCCTCCCCCTTCCAATGAGCCATCAAACCTTTTAGAATAGTATGACTTATACCAGGCAATGCTCCTCACCTGTACTAATTAAATTAGAAGAGCTTTACTTGGCTTTCATGTGCAAATCCATGCAGTACAGTGCAGAGCTAGGTCATTGGCCGAGATTGTCAGCTGATTGCTGTCAGCCAATAAGCTATGACCTGCAAAGTTAGGCTTAGTTCAGACGAAGAGCTCTCTGGAGATAAGGCTGGCACAAAGAACAGTTCTAAAACAGTTTGCATGCAATGGAGTTACTTTTGGAAGTTACTATAGTGCACTGTAGTGGTTATGGTGTTTGCAGTGTTCCTTTAAAACTCAAAAGATGAGTCTTAAACTGGACACTGTGTGTATTCTACAGCTTCAGTGGTTACACTGGTAACTAGAGCACACCATTATTTGTTCTGACATTATAGAGATAATATAAAAGCTGGGTGGTGATGGTAGATCCAATATGTACATCACTGCTTTGCAAATAAAATACACATGATGTGTTCCCTTTTACAGCCCATTATCTACTCAGCGGTGAAGAGACCAGATTCAAACCAAGCAACACCAGAATCTCGTGAGAGCATCTATGACAATGTCAGCTTTAACTAGCATCGGGGAGCTGTGACTGGCTGTCATGGCCTCGTAATGTCACATATGTAGCTGATAAAGTAAAGCTAAACCTCTACGCATCCTGCTAATTAATCTCATTCCTATACCTACACATGCTACCGTCTAACCTGGAATGATGCTTCTACAGCTTGGACTTCCTGCCAATGGGACACAATCATCTCACATGCTTCGTATTTTAGCAATAAAGGATAAAATATTGGATTACTTACTGCTCATTACCCTCCATAAGGAATCCAGCTTAAATTTTCTCAGTGTTTGTTACAATCAAATCAGGCCAAACCAGGGCGGACACTCAGAGCAATGTAGAGTAAGTTATTTTCAATGTTGTCCGAAACTCCACACTTTGTCCCATGTCAATACAAAACTCTATTGTACCAGGAAGATGGGTGTGACATGTTAAGAATCAAGATGATGTCGGTGAGGGCTACTTGGATAAAGCATTGTTTAATGACTGGTTTCCAGGACAGCGTGGGCAGTTGGATGTAATGGGGTCCCTGCCACATATACAGCACAATATGCAGTTATATGGTGTGGTAGACTACAGCAATATGGCCCCAAGAACAGTGTTTCTAATCCTCTAACCATGACTAGCAGATCAATGTATCTTTGAACAAGATATTTGGAAGTTTGCTGGAGTCAGTTTTATTCTTGTTACCATCTTACCAACTATAATGCTTTCTCTGAGAATTCCCTTAAGTCATTAATAAGTGAGGTAATACAGGAGACACAGACATCAGTTCCAACCAAGTTAAATCATAATTCTTCAAAAACAACATCTCAGGTTTGGCTACAAATTTACATCTGAACATGGGGGGATAAAAGCTCACAAACGTGGATTCTGGATAGTCAGTTTTAAATGTAATAACATTTTACCTGAGTTGTTGTTCTTGGGGGAACAGATAATGAATGCGCTGATGAAATGTTACTGGTTTTGTTTGGTTACGCTAAATAGTATGGACAGCACTGAAATAAACAAAGTAAAATAATTACTGTGTTTGTCATTTTTTGCAGCTGATACTATTCTCATCTTCAGTACTAGAGCAGCAATACACCTTAAGTGTTAACAGAAGAGGTGTAAAACACTCAATGGCCATGAATCCAGACTCAAATCTCTATGAGGAACATGTATGACTGTTTTTTTATTTTGTCCAAAATTGAGAGATGATGAAAAGGCACAATTTTTGACATTGCATTGTAAAGCAGTAATATAGAAAATACACAGCACGACATTCTGAGATTGTGGTCTCCTTACACATGACATTATGTGAGCTAATGCAATCTAAAACAAGACATTTGCTAATGTTGAATATGTGACTTAATCCCACCACTATGTGTAATTTACCATTAGGGCAGTAAATGACGATGGCATACAATAATACCATAGTGTTAAAATGTAACATTAACTGTTGACGGTTATTTTCTCTAATTCTCAGTCTAAAGCAGCGATATGCTCGAGATCCCTATTAGCAAATCACAAAAGCCATGCATGGATATTATAAGCCAGGCAATAATTACACTCTCTGCCACTCTACAAATCATGACCATTACAGTGTATTGTAATGTTATGGTGCCAGGAGTGCTCTGATAGTGTCCCATTGCTAATATTAAAAAAATTGCAAAAAAAATTCGAATTATGTGACACATATACACCACAGCCCCCTAACATAGATACAGTTAAAGCAGATATATTCCTTCTGCCTTAGTGATCTCAATTCTACCTGTCTATGGAGTGTTGGCATTGGCTGAAAGGGTCAGTTGACCCTCCTCATTTAAAGAATTCTGCACAAACATTGACAAAATTGATAATGATAAAGTACAACGGGATCTTCTGTTTTAGTGATATAAGTGAAGATGGGCCAGAGTTCTCACCTGGACAACTCAGATAATAATCAAACCATTAGAAAATGATTTGATTCTTAAAGCAGAATGATTCCAGTGAACTCCTAGCACCATATGCACTACAATGTACTGTAGTGGTTTTAATGCTTAGATGTCTTTCTTTAACATAACACATCTGATATTTGATTGTATGCTACTACCATCTAGTGCTTTTGTATTGCATTACAATAAAATTTATCATCTGCCAGAGCAGTGGTGATGAATATATGACACAGGAGTCAATGCCATTTTGAAGTCTGGTATTTAGGTAATCCGAGTGTGAATACAGAGTAACTATTAATTCTGCAGGTAGGACTTAATGTTTTAAACGTGATATCCAGAAGACCAGACGACCCACAGGAGCCCGAAGGGCTGAAGGTAAGTGTCAAGTCATCCTAAAGTAAGTTTATCTGCTTACCATGGAACAGTGAAAATTATCATGCTTCCGCTCTCCCTTTGAGTATGTTGTTAACCTTGTGTTTCAATTAGTTTGTTATTCTATTAATTGATAGTTCAGTATGAAATAAGGAAAATCGTTTTGCATAATCCTTTTCCTGATCATTATACATTTCAGCATTTACCTATTAGTTCCTCTACTCACAGCAGAATGAAACAGAACTCTGAAAATTGAATAAATGTATTCACTCCCTCCCCATCACAGCTCTCTTAAGTAGGAGCCTTTCTAGTGATACGGTGGGGATGTAGTCACCTCACCATTATATTCAGATTGTGTCGGGAATGAAGGATGATCTTGGGGTCTGGCATGAGTTTTTGCAACATTTTAATGGGACAGTGCTCTTTCGGAAGGCCTCAGTCCCTGACCTGGAGCTATTCATGAATGCTTCTGGTAGTGTTCGCTTCGGGGCGTACTTTTTGGGGGAGGTGGAGTGCAGAGCCATGGCCAGGCAATTGGGTGAAGAGTGGGCTTATCCGCAACCTCGCCTTCTTGGAACTCTTTCCATTAGTAATGGCTTTATCGCTTTGTGGTCATCTGCTTAGGGACAGGAATGTGGTATTTTACACAGACAAAATGTCGGTGGTGTACGCGGTCAATCGACTGTTGTCGTTGTTCGCCCAGGTGGTGCACCTGTAGCGCAGGTTCGTATTGCTCTGTATGTATGCCCCTGAATGTGGTCTTTAGCATGCGGAATGTCCCTGATTATTTGAACACAGTGACTGACGCCTTATCTCATTTGCAGAGGTCCTGTTTTTGCCTGGAGGCACCTGGAGTGGAGGAGGAGGGATAGGCCTGCCAAGAGGAGATGTGGCTGCTCAGGACATCTTGTTTAGGGGACTTGTGAAGGCATCGTTGGTCCCCGGCATGTAGTCAGCTTACAGTAAGGTGAGGGAGTCATGGGAGCCATTTTGGATAGGTTTAGAAAGGGACGTGAGGGTTTCTTTGGTGGATGCTTACCTTCGGTTTACCTTCAGTTTGCTGGCTGGGGGGCTTCTCCTGCCGAGGTCGATCGGAACATGGCAGCGCTTGCTTTTGGTTCAAGTTGTATGGGTGGGATGACATGACAAAACATTTTGTGATATGACCGGCTCTCAAGTGGTTTCAGGGGGGTGCAGGGTCCCGGATGAAAAGAGGCTTGTTTCAGTCTGGGTGTTGGAATGACTGATGCAGGTTTTCTTGGACATTTGCTTTGACAGTTACGAATCCCGGTTGTTCAGTGTGGCATTTATTTAAGCCTTTTTGGGGGCTTTTCGGATTGGAGAGCTGATGAGGGGTCAGGGGCATCTTTTCTGCGGACGTCCATCTGGTGGTGCCTGTACACGTGGCCCGGTCTAAAACTGATCCCGTGGGAAGGGTAAGGATGTCGTTTTACATGTTTTTTAAGGGTCGCAGTTGTGCCCAGTTGCCATTGCTTCATGGTATCTGGCGCAGCAGCTGTTGGGGGTAGGGCTGGTTTCTCTCTGTTGCATTTTCAAGTTGGCCTAGGTTTAGAAAGGGTGTGATTCAGCCAGAGCCAGTTCGGGATGCACTTCTTCTGGATCGGCGTGGCGACAGAGTTAACGTGGTTGAGGCTTAGTGAAGAGCTTGTTAAGAAAAATGGGAGATGGGAATCAGTGCGATTCTGTTCTTACGTGCGCCTCAGGAAAATTGGTTTAAGGGGCTGTGGTTTGGTTTTCATGTTTATGTTGTTTTCTTATCTCCCTAAGTTGTGTGGCATGAATAGTGGGCCATTCTGGGCAAAAAGGAGAGCTGCAGCACGTTTCAGGGGTAGTGATGTCGCAAAATTTTCGGTTCGCGAACGCGAACTTCCGCAAACGTTAGCGAACCGGTGAACCGGGCGAACCGCCATAGACTTCAATGGGCAGGCGAATTTTAAAACCTACAGGGACTCTTTCTGGCCACAATAGTGATGGAAAAGTTGTTTCAAGGGGACTAACACCTGGACTGTGGCATGCCGGAGGGGGATCCATGGCAAAACTCCCATGGAAAATTACACAGTTGATGCAGAGTCTGGTTTTAATCCATAAAGGGCATAAATCACCTAACACTCCTAAATCACAATGGATATGGATTGACACTGACATATGACATATTGACACCTTGACATATGGATTGACACCTGTCCTCAGAGACACTGATACACACTGACACAGAGCAGAATAGGGACTGTTCCCCCTACATAGGGTCACTTGGCAGATATGGATTGACACCTATCCTAAGGATCCCTGATACACACTGACACAGAGCAAAATAGGGACTGTTCCCCCTACATAGGGTCACTTGGCAGATATGGATTGACACCTGTCCTCAGGGACCCTGATACACACTGACACAGAGCAGAATAGGGACTGTTCCTCCTACATAGGGTCACTTGGCAGATATGGATTGACACCTATCCTAAGGATCCCTGATACACACTGACACAGAGCAGAATAGGGACTGTTCCCCCTACATAGGGTCACTTGGCAGATATGGATTGACACCTATCCTAAGGATCCCTGATACACAATGACACAGAGCAGAATAGGGACTGTTCCCCCTACATAGGGACACTTGGCAGATATGGATTGACACCTATCCTAAAGATCCCTGATACACAATGACACAGAGCAGAATAGGGACTGTTCCCCCTACATAGGGTCACTTGGCAGATATGGATTGACACCTATCCTAATGATCCCTGATACACACTGACGCAGAGCAGAATAGGGACTGTTCCCCCTACATAGGGTCACTTGGCAGATATGGATTGACACCTATCCTAAGGATCCCTGATACACACTGACACAGAGCAGAATATGGACTGTTCCCCCTACATAGGGTCACTTGGCAGATATGGATTGACACCTATCCTAAGGATCCCTGATACACAATGACACAGAGCAGAATATGGACTGTTCCCCCTACATAGGGTCACTTGGCAGATATGGATTAACACCTATCCTCAGAGACCCTGATACACACTGACACAGAGCAGAATAGGAACTGTTCCCCCTACATAGGGTCACTTGGCAGATATGGATTGACACCTATCCTAATGATCCCTGATACACACTGACACAGAGCAGAATAGGGACTGTTCCCCCTACATAGGGTCACTTGGCAGATATGGATTGACACCTATCCTAATGATCCCTGATACACACTGACACAGAGCAGAATAGGGACTGTTCCCCCTACATAGGGTCACTTGGCAGATATGGATTGACACCTGTCTTCAGGTATCCTGATACACACTGACACAGAGCAGAATAGGGACTGTTCCTCCTACATAGGGTCACTTGGCAGATATGGATTGACACCTGTCCTCAGGGACCCTGATACACACTGACACGCTCATCTACGGCCTGATCCAGCACTCTTCGCAGGGCACGCTCCAGGAAGAAAACAAATGGCATGATGTCGCTGATGGTGCCTTCGGTGCGACTGACTAGGTTTGTCACCTCCTTAAAAGGACGCATGAGCCTACAGGCAATGCGCATGAGCATCCAGTAACGTGGCAAAAAAATTCCCAGCTCCCCAGAGGCTGTCCTAGCACCCCGGTCATACAAATATTCATTAACAGCTTTTTCTTGTTGGAGCAGGCGGTCGAACATTAGGAGTGTTGAATTCCAACGTGTCGGGCTGTCGCAAATCAAGCGCCTCACTAGCATGTTGTTTCGCCACTGGATATCTGTAAAGTGTGCCATGGCCATGTAGGAATGCCTGAAATGGCCACACACCTTCCTGGCCTGCTTCAGGACGTCCTGTAAGCCTGTGTACTTATGCACAAAGCGTTGTACGATCAGATTACACACATGTGCCATGCTCGCAGACTGATGTTCTAGCCCTAAAAAGGGCTTTTTGGGGTGCTGTCCTTACAGCAGAGATCAGATGAGTCCTACAGGACTGTAGTGGACACTGAATACACTAGCCTAGCTATCCATTTCCCTATCAAATCAGCAGCAGCTACACTTTCCCTCCTCTATCTAAGAATGCAGCTTCAGAATGAATCTAAAATGGATGCTGTACAGGAGGTGGGAGGGTCTGGAAGGGAGGGTCTGCTGCTGATTGGCTGGAATGTGTCTGCTGACTGTGAGGCACAGGGTCAAAGTTTACTCAATTATGACGAATAGGGGGCGGATCAAACCGCGCATTTGTTTGCCCGCCATGGCGAACGCGAACACGCTATGTTCGCCAGGAACTATTCGCCAGCGAACCATTCGGTACATCACTATTGTCAAGGGGAACCCTGGCGTGGCGCAGAACGCTCCGACCCCTCACCGCTACACTCCAGTACCAAAAGATCCCATACCGATGGAGGTCCCCTCACATACTCCTTGTGCAAGGGGGTGAGACCACCCACCAAATTCATGATCCACAAGACGCAACAGAGCTGCTACTGACCTTGGGCCTCACTCCTCCAAACGGGCCTCCAGGCCCCCTCCACACCGACCAACAGCTGGGACCCGGCGAACAGCACACCAATTGTACCTCGAAATCCTACACCAGTCACCTATGCTGCGGTCACCACATAAGCAGAGCAGAGACGTCCGCGCTCCATTCCTGGCACCTCCAGCACCCGCCAGACTGCCGTAACTTATAACCCCCAGGACTCATGACATTTGCATCTCAGGCCGTGGAGGAATCCTTTTCCTAATCCTTGGAGGCTACCGCAACACTTCACACGCGGTCCCCGTCTCATATGCCTAACCGAACACAGAGGGCCAGGGTGGAAAGCTACCATCACTCCGCAAGAAATCGACAGACAGCATCAACACCCAAGTTCCTGGGAACTTTCTTCACCCCTTTTTTTTTTTTCTTCATGGCTTCTGCCATCACATGGAGCGGGACTTTGTCGCTTTGACTTACATGACCGGGTTTGTTCACCCACTAGTTCAAGCTATTATCTGTTTCATAGTCAATTAATATGCCTAGTTAGCCTCTAAGTAGGCACACATAGACGCAATCGTACCGTTTACTTTACTTTGCTAGGCTTAGCACTGTGTATATAGCGAGATATGTCATAACCACTACAGCCTCCCGGGCACTCAGCATATAACACTCCATTAGAGACAGCCATTGCTCCTTAGGTCCAAGATCGATCATAGAAGTCTGCCAGTGTATATTGTCTAGTGCTTCTTAACTGACCCAGCCAATGGAGCAAGCTAGTTAGACATTTAGAGCACTAACTAAAGAAGCGTCACTTTGGTCCGCTCAGCATGTAATGGATATATAGACAAGACGCACGGTATTAATACGTTTATCCTTTTTCTTTCCTTTTTTCTTTCTTTTTAATACGTTGAGTTATAAAATTGTTTTTGACTGGGTCATGCCTTTAACAATTAGACTGGCAAATTAGCCTACTTCAATGCTATACTACTTAACTTCGCGGCTAGCGCGATCACACCACCACTTACAACCACGCAAGTTGAAAAACATTCTTAATGTAATTTTACATAAACGTACATCACTCCATATGGTTTTTATCACAAACCGGTGCGTAACTCTCCTATTAATGACTGGCTCTCATTTATATAACGGAAATGCACAATGTTAAAATGCAAAACAGTTTTTTTATATGCCTCGATTGGCCAAGTACATTGTCTGATAACACCTACTCTCTTGATTTTATTCCATGTCTTTGATAGCCCACGCAGGGGATCCTAGGGGGGTCTCTCTCATAGGTCACTTGCTCAGTTTATCATAAATGTATCCTTGAATGACTAGCCGAGTATATTAAATGTATATCTAGTTAGATAAATCAGGTGTTAGCTCGGGTCCTGAGCCTGTTCGAATCATACCAAATAGACAAAGCGGATTACCAATCTTACGTTTCACCATCAATATGCTTAACTCCTTTAGCATGTTATATCATATAAGTAATGTATAATAACCTGTTATATCCCTATTTAACAAAAATGTGCAAATGTATCATGCCATGAACATGTCTGCATCAACCGGCCTATGTTTGCTGTTGTGGCTACACGGGCAAGCTTGTAAAGTCTATTGCACCAAAAAAAAAGAATAAAAAAAAGAAAAGAAAAGGGATTTTGAAGTTTTATTGTATAAATTAATTTTAGTTTATATTTTATGTGTAACCCATGACAATTCCTTTTCGCTCAATGTGGCAAAAGGTTGGACACCAATGCTTTACAGGAAGGGACACGTGTGAAATTAGTGATTCGTATTCAAACTAACAAGAAAACAGGAAGAAAAAGCAGAACTAATCTTTCTAAGCTTTTTCTTTTAACATTGAGCTTATTAATCCTTGTCCTCTCCATGCAGTCACCATGTCAGTCCCGGTGTTGATTCTCGTTGCATGTAAGTATTTAATATTTACTTGTGTCAGTTTTTAATGGAAAGTACATTCGTGAATCTTTCTCAGACAGAGTCCAGTAAAAGGCATCAATACCTACAGCAAGGTAACGTGAAGTGTCTAGGAATGATTTCATTTCATGCATTTCAAATGTCTTGCTTTTTTCCACTAAATTACAAACCAACCATAACCTCTATAACAAATATATTATGTGCCAATTACAGTGGAACAATTAGCAAACAATGTCCTTGTAAATTAGATTACATATAAAATATTTGACCCACGTTTCACATATTCTCTATTAATCAAATGTAGATAACGATATTTCCTAAAAAAAAAAAAAAAAGTGTTTGCTAGAAATATAAAAAAAGTCTTCAAATATTATGAGTCTGATACAAATGAGTGAGTGGTCTAGAACAGTCTTGGAACACTGAACACTTTTCTATTAAGGACAGATAATTGGCTTTTAAGTAAATGCACATTTAATGAGTGTTTACATATTCTGATTAACAAGTTAAAGAAATATTGTATTACCATATCAATTAATATAGTATACATCTATCAAAGCAGTACCAAAAAAGAAGAGACATTATAAAACAATTGTACCTCATATACAAGTTCTAATACCACTACTTGAGTCTCAGTTTCTACCTGATTCTAATACCACTACTAGATACTTGATTTCTGGTGAAACTGTCAATTTACGGTCTTGATTTAACCAGCTTTACAAATGATTCAATACTGTTAAATAAAAACTTTTCAAAAGATTTATCTAGAAAATGTCCCATTGACTTCAACGGTGACTTCTGTAGATAAGTAATTTAGAAAAATTTTCTAACAAATCGTGATCAAGAAAAAAAGCTTATTAAATCAAGGTCGTAATTGCGCCCTTAGTAAAATGTATACGTCTAACTTATACAATATTGCACATGGTTACATGTAAGTGTATTCCACATGATATTAGATCTCTATAACGCTAGCCCACGGAAGAGAAATGGTTACCAAACCTCCAGATAAGCCCTTATTTACAGCCAATACTGTCTGGTAAATGCCCCTGTGTAGTGCAGATATTAAAGAGCTGTCAAGATGTAGCTAAAAGACAGAATCCTAAGGCGATTCAATCTAAAACATGAACACAATGTGGCTATTATTCATCCTTATGTACAAACATTGCCTCAAACCCTTATGGACGGAGGCAATTTTAGTTCTAATCAAAACAAGACTTGGAATGTGCACTATAAGTCTGTTCAGTAATTTATCTTTAATATTAAGTGCACCAATACTTATTAGATATCATTTTGCTCAGGACAAACAGGGTTTTCATTTCACATCAAATATTCATAAATTAAACATAATTTAATATGAATAAAATCTAAAACAATTGATAACTTAAGAAATCGTGTTATTTTTCAAGTTCTGCATGACATTTTAACGGTGAATATCACAGCATTGTTAGCTTTTACTGCATAAAACACACATGTATTCAGCGATGTCTCATGAGTAAAACAGTACTCCCCATGTACAGGTTTTATGGGGTTTTGGAAAGTTACAGGGTCAAATATAGGACTTTCACCATTTTCAAGGTTTTACACATTGAAATTTGACAAATTGGTTTGCGTGTTGCATTGGAGACCATATGGTAGCCCAAGAATGATAATCCCCCCATCGTGGAATAACATTTTAAAAAGTAGGCATCCCATGATATTCAAAACATGGTGTGTCCAGTCTTTTTTAGTAGCCACTTAGTCACAAATGCTGGCTTTCTCAGTCAGCTGTTGTTGTGGAAATAAGGGTATTCCACTTTATGTGTTTGAGCTGCTTTGTATTTTTTTTTTGTTTTGTTTTAAACGGTTTTTATTTTGATAATATAGTAATGTCAGACGTATTACAGTGCAGTATAAAGGCATGTGGTTGCCTACGCAGAGGCTCATAAATCAGAGTGCACAACAATACAATGTAATTATGCATATATTCTGTAAGATTATATATAACGCAATAAAAAGCTTATGATTAATAGTTGCAGTGCGCTGTTTTGCGTTAGGCGAGGCTGTAAATGGTGTGTTGTACTAAAACCATATGTAAAGTCGTAAGAATAATTTTGTGTTGTACTAAAACCATATGTAAAGTCGTAAGAATAATTTCAATGCAGGTAGTAAACATAGCGCTTTTACATTTACGTAGCTCCGGAATTGGCGCAGCAGGTCTACGTGAAAGTTAAACCTTATACAGTTTGTAATAATTACATTTTTCTTAGAGGCAAGCACTATGCAAATAAGAGCAAGTATTCAATGTTTACCTACGCAGAGGCTCATTACATTAGCGTAAGACCACCATTTAACAGTTTAACTTTGCATGTGTGCGCTGACGTATGAAACTATAGAGATTGAGCATTAAATAGAGTGACTTTAATTTATCAAAGGCGTAGAACAGGCGTGATTGTGTTGTGTTTAGGCGTTGTATTCAGGCTTTCATGGCTATATTAAAGGCCATTAATGGCAGGTATCTGGCCAGTTGCTCTGTCAAAGTTTCAGATGCGGATTTGTGAAACATAAGCAGGTACCGTCTATGTCAGTCTGCGTGCCGTAGCAATAAGATTATGAGCTAGATCGTAGCCAATGTATATGCGCTGTTCCCTACGCTAGATGTGATGTGTAGTCACCTTACAGTAATTCTGTATATGTTGGCCACGTGGGATTAAATTGCGATATATATGATAGCAAAATCAAGTTAAATGGGCGGAGATCTGTTCCGTAGGACCCCTATAAAATGTATATTCGGGTCCTAATGCTACCTTATGTGTACATGTCTTATACAATATATTAATCAGGTGTCGTGAGGCCGAGCTCTCCTCCTTCTTCCCCACACTGATCCCAGACCACCGGCCGAGTCCTCCTGGGCACCATGGGCACTCAGGAGCGGAGACTGTCCACTGGACCCCACCACAAAGTTCGTGGTCTGCCTGCCCCCTGCACCTCCCAGCATCATGTTGGTCCCTATTGAGTGCGCACTCCCAAGTCTCTCCCGGTGCCGGCCTCACACTTGGGGCTGGTGCACAACCTCCACAGCCACCGGTCCGCCGGGTGGACATCGCGGGGGACATGGCTCTCTGGGGACCCCCATACCCAGAGGCCGGGGTACTCACCACTCCTGCGGGCATGAGAACAGCACGGAGGTTCAATCCGCTACCCAGTATTGCCAGAGCCTGCACAAGCCGTCCAGGTCAGTCCCCCCAGGCAAGTTCACTGCACAGCTTCTCATATAAAATATGCAGTCAGTGGGATGTAGCCGCACCTAAGTCCTCATCCTCTGCAACTCCGGTGGTTGCATTTGTCTCTATAGTCATTGTCAGCATGCTTCTTCATAAGTGTGAACTTGCCTCTCTGTGTCGGCATCCACTTCTGTTGGCTGGCTGTTCGCAGCCATTGCCAGTACAGGCGAGCAGCACATAGCCCACGCGGGAGCTCCCGCTGTGGTAAAAGCCGTCGCCATGCAGCGGGGATAGCCCCCCCGCCAGGGGAGGGGAGCGGGGCCGGGCCAGGGGCCGTTCTTCGCCAGGAGGCTTCATTTGTGTGGAGTCCCCTGCTCTGGCATCTCGGTGGAGTGATTCTCTGTGGCGCCACACTGCGTGTATCGGTCGCAGGCGTTCAGGATCTTGGCCTCGTAGAGGCCGGAGGCAGCCGCCTCCGCTCATCCGGTATGCAATGAACTTCCTGCGGGTATCTAATAATAGCTGGGGTCATTCTCCGTTCAGTGATAGTGGAGGATCCAGTGTTGAAGCGGCCAGGATCATCTTTTTGTGCCTTTTTCATGGGCTCAGAGCTGGAGCCTTAGCAGATGGCTTCTTGGCTGCCTGGCCCCGCCTCTGAGCTATTTCACCCATCACCTCTGTAAAGGGTTTTTTTTTTTTTTTTTTTTGTTTAACAGAGGAGGGATTATCTGTTTTTGTATGGGAGTGTCCTGGACCTGAGAGCCAATGTTATTGTGTATTTATTTCTACTGTGGTTTACTCTCAGGTCCAGGGGGGTTTGCCCCTTGCATGGGGACTGTCATAAAAAGCCAGTTGTGGTTACCATTAAACTGAGATTTGTTTCACCCTTCATGAAGTCTAGGCTTATGTTTGGGGGATTGGAGAACTATATTCACTATATTTACCCTGGTAATTGCTATACCACAATACTCCTCTGGGTATAATCCCTAGCTCTTATAAGAGCTGTTCCTGCTATACTCTCTGAAGTAAGAGAGGTTCACCAACTGGAAGCTGGATCCTGGTCTTGGGTCCAGGGTGAGTGAAGAACAGTGTGATCCCCAACCAATGCAGCGGTTTGTGGGAGTTTACAGTGGTTATGGTGTCCCAGTGCAGTGCTTATGGTGCTCGCAAGCACTAGGAAGCAGCAATTGACAGAGAGACCCGGTCAGGGTGCAAGGCAGTCCGTCACATCCACCTTTTTATGTTCCTTCTTCCTGATGTTATAATCACTGGGTATAGCCACATCCACAACTACTGCAGGCTTCCGTTGGTTGGTTGGCTAGCACTTGCTTGTCTGTCAGGATCTTGAAGTCCCACAGTTTCTTAGCCCTGTCATTCTCAACTACCCTTTGTGGTATCTCCCATCAGGTCCAATGCAGATTCTGTGCAGATGTTTCAGTACACAATCAAAGCAACTTGGTTGTGTCTCTCAGGGTATGCTGTTCTTGCTAACATCTTGCATCCGGCCACTAGGTGCTGGACTGTCTCAGAGGCTTCTTTGCACAGTCTGCACCTTGGGTCTTGCCTGGTGTGGTAGACTACACCTTTTATTAATCTGGCTTTTATTGATCTGGTGCTGAGTGCCTGTTCCTGTGCTGCTAGGATAAGTGCATTTTTATAATCCGCTTATCTAAATAATAATACACATTTTCTCTAATGTTCTCCCTTCTATTTTTCACTTTCACACTAACTTCTCTCATTACTAAAATATCCCTATCCTTCTGCTCACCTGTCCCTTGCAACACCATCTTCATTACTTCCACTTTACTCCCCTCCCCTCTCTATTCATCCAATGCACTCTACATATACCTTTCCAGCTTATCTCCACCAACTCCTCCCAAATCCTCTATATACATACCCTCCTACAAAACTTTAAAATCCTACTCCCACCTCCACTTCCTTTCTATCCTTCTGCTCCTAGCAGCTGGTGATGTCTCTCCAAACCCCGGTCCCATCTCAGCAAACTCACTACATACTAACCCAAGGATCCACACTAATCTCATACCCATCTCATGTTCCTCTAAATCCTCCTTCAATACTGCCCTCTGGAATGCACGTTCTGTTTGCAATATTACAAAATCCACAGCTGTCCATGACTTCATCTCTCGTTCAATAGACTTACTAGCCTTAACAGAAACATGGCTCTCCCTATCTGACACTGCTACCCCTGCATCTTTGTCCATTGGTGGTCTACAACTTACCCAAGAAACTCTGAATGTAAAGGTGGGTGTGTAGGGTTTCTCCTCTCCCCTCACTGTTCCTTTAAACCTCTTCTCACCCTCCCCTTCCCTCTCTTTCCCATCATTTGAAATACATTCAATTCGCCTTTTCAAACTCTTCTCTGCTAACATTGCTGTTATTTATCGTCCCCCTGGTTCCCCTCTCCTCTTCCTTGACCACTTTGCTGCCTGGCTACCCTACTTCCTCTCTTCTAATATTCCATCCCTAATTCTCGGGGACTTCAATATTCCCTTTAACCCACCTTTGACCTCTGTAGCCTCTAAACTACTCTCAATTACTTCCTCCCTCGGGCTATCACAGTGGGATAATTCTCCCACCCATGTGGGAGATACCCTTGACCTAATCTTCTCTTATGCATGTACAGTATCTAATATCTGCAACACTCCATTTCCTCTCTCTGATCACCACCTCTTATGGTTTGCTCTTGTGTACCCCCTCACCCAACAACCTCAGCCTAACCCCCCTCAATTCAGGAGGAACCTTAATTTTCATGATCTCCAGCAGCTGTCAGCTGATATTGTTGCACAACTGCTATCCACCCCTTCCCTCTCCTGTCCTTCACTGGCCATCTCCACATATAACATTACCCTCACCTCTGCCTTGAACACTGCAGCACCGCTCCAAACAAGCACCTCAAGGAGGACCCGCCCCCAACCATGGCATACTAAATCAACGCGCTACCTGCAACGATGCTCCCGTTGTGCTGAATGCTCCTGGAGGAAGTCTCGCACCCAGTCAGACTTTCTCCATTATGATTCATATTGTGTTAATACAGCGCAGCCCTTGCCCTCGCCAAACAGTCCTACTTTTCCTCTCTCATTGGTTCATGCTCCCGCAATCCCAGGCGTCTCTTTGACACCTTTAATTCTCTTCTTCGCCCTGCCGTGGCCACCCCCCAAACTAACCTTACTGCCGATAGCTTTGCTTGTTACTTTACCGACAAGGTCGAACAGCTAAGGAAAGAATTCTCCCCTCCTTTCTCAACCACACATAGATCATGCCTTTCCTACCCTTCAGACGTTCTCCCCAGCTACTGACCAAGAGATGGCTGCTCTTCTCCTTTCCTCTCGCCCCACCACTTGAGAAATGTTTTCCTACGGACACTTTGAATGCGCGCGCGGCAGTGCCGCGCATGCGCATTCTGCGCTGGTGACGTCAGATGCTGACGTCGGCGGGGGAGGGATAGGTAAGGGAGCCCGGCGGGGGAAAAGGGTGAGTAGCTGAAGGGGTTTTAACCCCTTCAGCGCCTTGGCAGGGGGATCCTGAGGGTACTATAGTGTCAGGAAAACCAAGCGGTTTTCCTGACACTAGTGTCCCTTTAATGAGCCACATCCACTATCTGTCGGTGGTACACCCCATGGAGAGGTTTGTCTTGCCAAGGGACTTCCTCTTTTTTTGCATCCTTTTTCGTTCATCTTTTGGGAGCCATCTTTGTGATGTATTGTGGATGCTCTGTGTTTCATCCAGGACTGTTGCTTTGACACTTATTAGGCCCCGACCACCTTCCTTCTGACTAGTGTACAGTCTCTAGGTGCTGGATTTCTGGAGGTACTTAGATGTTGCTATCCTCCTTACCTCTTTCTCATGGTTGCCATGTGCTTGTGTTACCTCCAGGTACTTGTAGCTGTTCTCTACATCTTCTATTTGGCCTTCTGGAACTTGAACTCATTCTTTCCTGATCATCTTCCCTCTTTATGCCATCATCCGCTCGTACTTCTCTAGTCCGAACAATATTTAGATGTCAATTGTATATGCCAGTTAGGTGGATCAGTGAGTCAATGTCCTGCACATTCTTGGCATCCAGCTTGATGTCATCCATGTAGAGTATGTGGCTGTTGGTAGCCCCATAAAATAAAATATTCTATACATATATATATATATATATATATATATTGTGGGGGCATGAACAATATTTATTTTTACATTTAGCAATGTTTGGGGAACTGCCTAAAAAACCCAGGCACAGCTATGGCCAGGAATTACAGCCATGTGAACACATGACCCGCTGGGGACTGCCTGAGCTATTAGGCAGTCCCTCAGAATCACTGCGGAGATGAGTATCTTATGGGCTAAAAGCCATTACGGCATTCTATGTCACCGCAACGGCTTAAAAGCCTATTAAAATGCATAGGGCATAGAAAGCCATAACGGTTTTAAGGGGTTAACATCTAACATCACCTAGATAATTTATAGTATAACTGACACAATACAAAACTATAATGCCCATCTTGCACGTCCCATGCAGGCTGAAGAGGCTATGGTATTTGGTATGTTTTATATGTTTTAATAGACATAACTGTGAAAAAAAGTGTGGGAGGCTGTTATCAAAGCTGTGAGGTTCCAAGGCTTGTAGATCCAACTCTTTCATAATCTCCATCTACATGGAAAAATTGAACACAAAGTCAGTTTATAGTGTAACCTTATTCCAGTCTCAATGATGTGAAATTTCACAGTTTATCTGCAATTTATGTAAATTATAGCAATTTAATTGTGTATACGTTATTGTATGAAGCTATTTTTTAAAAATAATGTATTTTATTTTTTACAGTGATCCTTGAGAATTCAGGTGAGTTGGATTTTGGTATAACTTTTAATTAAAATGAATCCATTTGTTTCCAATTCATACCAACACTCGACCCTCAATAAATATATACATTAATTTATTTATAAATGTAAAAACACATTAACATATTTATTCACTAAACCAAATGTCAGAAAAGATATGGGAATTTCAAATCTGAGGAATTCTAGGCATTTCTAACGTTTTATTCATTACTGCCGGAGGAGTCTTTAGAACATTGATTCCCAAACCAGTCCTCATGGCCTACCAGCAGTCCAGGATTTATGTATTTCCCTGTTTTATTCCAATGGAGATACTGACAAAGCCTGGACTGTTGTTTGGTCTTAAGGACTGGTTTGGGAAACACTTGTCTAGATCATTAAACATGTTAGACCTTCAGGGAAATGATTGTGATGTGACCCAACCTGTGGAAGGTTAATTTATCCTCACTAATACACAAATATGTCCCGTCTAGGCCCCTATGCTCTGCCAGAGACCTACACCTAACCTCTGTTTGTACTCCCACCTCTGATAGTTGCGTTTGAAGACTTCTCTAGGGCTGCTTGTGCTGCGCAGAACAAATACAGGGCCTTTTTCTCATTTTAGAGCTCTTCAGCGGGGCTCTGCGCATTGAACCAACATGCTCACTTTGAGAGGGGGCGTGCTTGTCGTTAGTGATGACAAAACACACCCTCTCTGACCCCGCCCCCTTCTCAGGGGGCGCTGTGATTGAAAAATGCAGCCGAATTATTTTCCCAGTCCGGCTCTGATATCAATTAAACTGTGAACAGCTTTCTCTCCCCTCACCCTCTCCTGCAACTGTCATCAAAACAACATACTTTTCTACCCTACCCTTACCTTTTGTGTTACTATACCCCACTCCCTCTAGCATGTAAGCTCATTGAGCAGGGCCCTCAATCCCTCTGTTCCTGTGCGTCCAACTTATCTGGTTACAACTATGGTTCTGTTAGCCCACCCATTGTACAGCGCTATGGAACTTGTTGGCACTTTATAAATAATAATAACTATAATAATAATTTACAGATGGTCACACGTTTTGAGTACATTGCATGTTGTAGTGCTTGCTAGAGGACTTGGATCACTGTCTAAAGAATAGTACAAGATGTCGATCTCTATTTCTGAGAGCTGTCATCTTCATCATCGTCAGAACAAATGTAGGGTCTACTACCATGGCTAAAAATATAACTACAGATTGTATTCTCTGATACCAGTTAACACATAAAATGTAGACTTTTTTTCAGAACAGGCTGATTCCAGTATTTTTAACTTTGTGTTACCCACTTCCTTTTCCTTATGGTAGAGTTTATACACCTACTTCCATGACATTTGCACAGTCGTTATTCAGCATGTGCTATAACCTTACACTTAAATAAGACACGGACACTGATTATTCTGTTGGAGTATAAAGTCCACAGCTTTATTAAATTAATTATAATAAATTAACATATTTAGGGTCATTGTCCTACTACACATTATGTTACTATACCCCCACACAGCACCCCTGACAATGACCCTACCAATTGAACAATAAATAACAACCAAATAACATTTAACTTGAAACACACGGCCTACCAAAGAGGCCCCATATCATACGGTTAACTGTAGGGGTGTACCTCAGACACCCCCAGTGGCGTACATACCGGGGTCGCAGGGGTTGCGGCTGCGACCGGGCCCGGCCCACCAGGGGGCCCGGCCGCCCTGCGACCCGGTATGTATGTCACTGGGCCAGCCTCTTCTCCTGGGGGGCCCAGGAGCCGGCCACCTCCGGGCCCCCCGAGGCTGGCCCTGCTGTCATCCGGCTGGCCGGTACTGCGGGCGCGCGAGGGAGCACTGTCTCCTGGGTGCTTCCTCTTCAGCTCCCTCGCGCACCGCACTGATACCGGAGCCGGAAGATGACGTCATCTTCCGGCTCCGGCATCAGTACGCGGCGCGCGAGGGAGCTGAAGAGGAAGCACTCAGGAGACAGTGCTCCCTCGCGCGCCCGCCAGCCTGCCTGCCCACCGGGTGACCGGCCCCCCAGGAGCCCAGCAGCACCACTGGACCCCAGGGAATCCCCTCAGCTCTCCCACAGGTAAGGAGGCTGGGGGGATTTAAAAAAAAAATGTGTTTGTGAGCGTTAGTGTTAGTGAGTGTGTGTTAGAGTGTGAGTGTGTGTTTGTGAGTGTGAGTGTATGTTAGTGAGTGTGTGTTTGTGAGTGTATGTTAGTGTTAGTGAGTGTATGTTAGTGTGTTAGTGTTAGTGAGTGTATGTTAGTGTGAGTGTATGTTAGTGTTAGCGAGTGTATGTTAGTGTTAGCGAGTGTATGTTAGTGTGTGTGAGTGTATGTTAGTGTGTGTGAGTGTATGTTAGTGTGTGTGAGTGTATGTTAGTGTGTGTGAGTGTATGTTAGTGTGTGTGAGTGTATGTTAGTGTGTGCGAGTGTATGTTAGTGTGTGCGAGTGTATGTTAGTGTGTGCGAGTGTATGTTAGTGTGTGCGAGTGTATGTTAGTGTGTGCGAGTGTATGTTAGTGTGTGCGAGTGTATGTTAGTGTGTGTGAGTGTATGTTAGTGTGTGTGAGTGAGTGTGTGTTAGTGTGTGTGAGTGAGTGTGTGTTAGTGTGTGTTAGTGTGTGTTAGTGTGTGTTTGTGAGTGTTAGTGTGTGAGTGTGTTAGTGAGTGTGTTAGTGTGTGTGAGTGTATGTTAGTGTGTGTGAGTGTGTGTTAGCGTGTGTGTGTTAGTCTTAGAGTGTGTATGTGAGTGTGTGTGTGTGTGTGTGTGTGTCTGTCACTGAGTATGTTTGTGTGCATCTGTTAGTGAGTGTGTATGTATGTCTGTCACTGAGTGTGTGTCTGTCAGTAAATGTGTGCGTCTGTTCATGAGAGTCTGTGTGTGTGTGTCTTAAGCACTTACCTTTCTCCAGCGCCGGACTCCCTTGGCGCTGGGAATCTCTCCGCCTCTCAGCTCCGAATACGCATGCGTGGCAAGAGCCACGCGCGCATTCAAACCGCCCATAGGAAAGCATTATTCAATGCTTTCCTATGGACGTTCAGCGTCTTCTCACTGTGATTTTCACAGTGAGAATCGCAGAAAATCCTCTAGCGGCTGTCAATGAGAGAGCCACTAGAGGCTGGATTAACCCTCAGTGAAACATAGCCGTTTCTCTGAAACGGCTATGTTTTCAGCTGCAGTGTTAAAACTAGAGACCTGGCACCCAGACCACTTCATTGAGCTGATGTGATCTGAGTGTCTGTAGTGGTCCTTAAAGTGTATGTGTTTATGCATGCACTGGCGTACATACCGCGGTCACACAGGTCGCAGCCCTGCGACCCGGTGCCCGCCGCCATGTGTTGCGGCCCCTGCCCGCGCAGCGTAAGCGCGCGCGCGGGGGGGCCCACGGATCAGTTTTCGCACCGGGGCCCCATGGGTTGTGTGTACGCCACTGGACACCCCTACACCCCCAGGTTCGTAGCCACCAAAGAGCTAGAACCTACCAATCCTTAATTCCGTCTGGCCTACACCTTGGCCTGTCCAGTTCAAATTCCACGCAAAATTCCAATTTTAACTACGCCCTGTTCCGCCGCTGTGACCAAACGGAACTGCTAAAACCTAGGGAGGGTGGGTGGGACAGTTTACAGGTAAGAGAGGCTCTGGTTAAAATGGCCCCTAGTCTAACATGGCTGCTATTTATATTCCCCCACTCCACCCCCAAGATCCATTACCCTAACCCAGCCCCTAAACTCCTGGCACCTGCCCACTCCTCGGCTCTGTCAAGGCCCACTCCCCCACTGCGTTGTTCCATGGGCTTCATTAGTAATGTTGCCTTCTTTGGATAACAGAGGTCTGCACCAATGCAGCTTCAGAGCACAATGGGTCAGCTTTCAGATGAGGAGATTGTACTCCTAGATTTCTATTGTGATTATTTGGAATAATGTTATGTACTTTCCTGAATTTTACCAGGATAGCGAGCCTGTCTTACTATAGCCAATTTGTCATACTGATATTTTAAGTTCAAGTTTAGTTTAGTTTTTAACATACACAATTTCCTGTCACAGGAAACCTTGCTTGACAACCTTTCATATATATTATAAGAAGAATTAAGCCTGCTTACAATTTGTTTAAGTTTTCTTAGTATTAGTTTCATTGGTGAAATATGCATGTATATATTTTTACTTTTTTCCACATTTCATTCAGTTCTGCCACAAATTACCTCTCACAATTTGATAGCCTTCTTTTACTTGCGAATAGTTTTCATTTTTTCTCTAAAATTTTATTTGCAATACACACAGATAACACATTAAACAATAAATCAATCAAAGCAAAAAACAAAATTAAATTAAAGTATTACCCATATTGTCCTTTGCACTGTTCTGCTGTTTAGTGGGTCTGCCAGTTATCCCTAACAAAAGACATTCAATCAGAAGTACCTCAATCGGGTTTACTGGTTCCATACTTATCCTATAAAGGCCTTCTCATCATGGGTTCATGGGATAAGTAGCTTACCACTAAGAATACATAGCCCCACTCCCTGAAATAGGCTCAAGACAACAAATGCCCAACTTGGACAAAACTGATAGTAACCAGCAGGAACTGTGCATTCCTGCTGCTTACCTGACAACTTAGAGGGGCTGTCTTATGAAGAATAAGTACACTATGACCATATTACAACTATCCCACCACTACTATAATACATGTGCTAAACATTGGTGACTCCTCACATAGAACACAATTATCTGTAAAATAGAATACCATTATCTGTAAACTATGGTATATTGCAAGAGCTCAGAACAAGCCTGAGAGATCCTTCACATCTAACTGGTCCACGGCACTCATCAAATACTCAATCACTGTGAAGATAATAGGGCTTCTATCTAACAGGAGTATCACTGGTTTAAAGATGGCAGACCATAAACAGATGGAAAAGACATACATCAGTTATTAATTAGGCATGCGCACAAGAGGCACAGTGGTGATTACCAGTGTCAGGCTAATGGCTCTTGCCGAATGAGACACACAGTTCTGTGTATATGTAAGCAGATCATATTACAAATTATAAGCTGAGCTTCCTAGTTCTCTCATCAATCATTCCTGGGGGGAGAGTCTTTGTCAATGAATTGAATCAGGATTACTTTTATGATTTATTTTATTTATTACTTTTTAGTGAGTTGAGTCACTGATTGAATTAGTATCAAAATAAAGAAGAGGGTGCACTCGATCACAAAAATACACACAGGGTGCTAAACTGAGCATGGGTACAGGCACTCACTGTGATATGTTCAAAGCAGTTTTAATGGATCCACAACGTTTCAACCTGTACCCAGGTCTTGATCATGCTTGATAAAGACCTGGGTACAGGTCGAAATGTTGCGGATCCAATAAAACTGCTTTGAACTGATTTAATTAGTGACTCACTAGCCGAGGCAATCTGGCACACAGAGAGCGGTGGGAGAGAGAGAGGAGACAACAGCAGTACTACCTGCACTGTCACCAGGGCCTGCAGGAACATAGGGTCCTGCCACCAACCAAACTGACAAATGAGAGCCACTTTGATCTTTAAATGGAGATGCAGGTATCCTGTCAGGATGAAAAAGAAATTAACAATGTTGCATGAATGCCTAGCAGTGCAAATGAACCAGTTTCAAGCAACAGGCTCCCACCCTGATTGGCTCACCCAAGGCAGAACAATTCTGGTCATGAAGGACCCTCACAAAGGAACAACACCATCTAACTACTGAACAATCACCTGCTTCTCTACAAATGCAATGTCCAGTCAGGCATCAGAGCCTCCAAGATCGAGGGGCATATGAGTCTTTACATGAGCAATACTCAGAAGGGAATTAGAAACAACACCTGAGGATCAAAACACAAACTGCTGATAGACCAAGCAGTTGCACAAAATTCTAAGACCAGATAGACCAATCTGTGCACAGCCTGGATTGACTTCGAGAAAGCCTATGACCCAATGCCACACACACAGATACTGAAATGACTGGCTCTATACAAGGTCATCAAGAACTCAATCGGCAAGTGGAAACAACTCTAGAAGCCAATTCCAGGACAATAACTCAAGTGAACATCAAATGGGGCACATTCCAAGGTTCTACATAGGCCTCGACCCCTTTAGCCAGATCATCAAGTAGAGAGAAGAGTGAATACAGACACAGGTCAAAAAGTGGAGCTACCATCAACCACCTACTCTACATGGATGACATCAAGCTGTATACCAAGAATGAACAGGATGTTGACTCACTGATCCACCTAACTAGGATATAAAACAAGGATATTGGAATGTCATTCGGACTAGATAAGTGTGGAAGGATGGTAGCAAGAAGAGGGAAAATGATCAGGACAGAAGGAGTTCATGTACCAGAAGGCCAAATAGATGTAGAGAATAGCTACATGGCAACCATGGGGAAGAGGCAAGGAGGATAGCTGCGTCAGAGTGTGTCAGGTTGCTAATTATGTATGGATGGGGGGGGGGGATAACCCCTTAAGGAAATATATAGGAGGGCGAGAAAGAAAGGCAGGGTCTGAGATAACCTAAAAATCTAATGGCTATAAGTACTATACATACATAAAGGGGGGGGGGGGGTATTCAGCTAGAAGGTACAAAACATATATAGTAATATAGTACCTGGGAACATGGAGGGGAATACATTAATAATCTAAAGATTCAAAATTATTATTAATCTACATTAATAATCGAATAATCTAAAGATTCAAAAGAACCAAACAGGTGCCTGCAAATGCACCTCCCATTGTGTAATCAAATTACCACACGTCTCCAACCCCCAACACACAGTGCCAAAATAGCGTCAGACCCCTTGCCCTTTGCTAAAAGTTTAGCCGAAACTAACTAATAGCTAAGTATCAACGAAAGATATTTCAAGTTAAAAACATATAACAAGGTGGCTAATCTAGGAGATATGAAGAGTTCAATCAATGTTCAAGGAGCTTCGATGATTCAACTGGATAGATGAGCTAGTCTTAGGGGAGTAGTAAGTTTGAATTTATTCTCTTCAGACTGGGCAATTCTGTATTTTTCTCTTTTTTTATCCTTCTTTGGACCCATTGTGGATGTTTATAAGGGAGAGAAAATATTTTCCAAAAAAAAAAAGAAATCCACCTATACGATTTTTTTTTTTTCTTTATTTCTCTTTACCTCTCCCTTTCTCCTTTTCTCAGGTTGGAAGATTGCAATGGTTAAAAATTGTGACTTTCTCTATATCATGTCTGCTGTTAGTTATTTCGGTTAGGGTTTTATCAATGCAGGTAATTAAAAATGCCAGGGTGTTTACAGACTTAAATAGGCTTAGACACACCCAGGTATAGAATTAGTAACCAAGCGGAAATAATATGTTATACTCTAGATATTAATCCCAAGGTGAAAAATAAAAAATATTTATCCTGCAAGGTTTAGACAGTATATAGTATATGTATAAATTCTGTGTAGGTGTAGGTATCACGTATCCATCCGCACATAAAAATGTGGTTAATGGCATTTACTGTCCACACAGGAAAAGCTGTGCCGAGCAGCAACCAAATCCACAGAAGGGTTAATGCTGAGCAGCAATTATGTAAATGGGAACATGGTAACTGCTTTGGGGTCAAAGGCAGGTTACAGCCTATCAGATCTAGAGGAGGCATATTTAGGCCCAGTTCTCATCCTGCTCAGTGCTCTGTCGTGGTTTCCCTTGTGGTTGTCCGAGAGTGCGTTATTGATTCTGGTAATTCTGGTTATTTGACTTTGGCATTGTTTTTTACTTCCCTGTTTTCTGGCATCCCTGACTCCTGGCTTTTCCTTATCGTTGTGTCTCTTTCTGTTTCCCTTGACCTCGGCTATTCCTGACTATTCTTTGGTATGCTAGTCCGGCCATTCTAAGGTTCGGTATACGTTACCTATCAGTCCTCTGTGTTACACAATTCTACATGCTGGATCATTCTGTAATCCTAACAGCAGCAGGGGCGGACTGACCGGCCGGGAGGGGGGCCCGCCATCAGGGGGCCCGGCCGCCCCTTTAAATGCTGCAGCCGCCTGAGCGCTCTCTTAAGAGCGCTTAGGCGGCTGCAGCTTCTCACCTCCACTCCCCGTAGCGTGGCCGAGCTGCTCTGCGTCCGCGGTGCCGGCCGGAGTGATAGGAAAGTGCACACACACTGAGTGTGCACCTTCCTGTCAGTCCGGCCGGGTACAGGAAACAGAAACTCCTGTTCCGCGCGGAACAGGAGTTTCTGTTTCCTGTACCCGGCCGGACTGACAGGAAGGTGCACACTCAGTGTGTGTGCACCTTCCTATCAATCCGGCCGGCACCGCGGACGCAGAGCAGCTCGGCCACGCTACGGGGAGGGGGTAAAAAGAGAGAGGGAGGGAGTGGGGAGGGGGGGTTAAAAGAGAGAGGGGGGGGTTAAAAGAGGGGGGGGGTTAAAAGAGAGGGGGGGTTAAAAGAGAGAGGGGGGTTAAAAGAGAGAGGGGGTTAAAAGAGAGAGAGAGGGGGGTTAAAAGAGAGGGGGGGTTGTTAAAAGAGATGGGTTAAAAGAGAGAGGGAGGGGGGTTTAAAAGAGGGAGGGGGTTAAAAGAGAGAGAGGGGGGGTAAAAAGAGAGAGGGGGGTTAAAAGAGAGAGGGGGGGTTAAAAGAGAGAGGGAGGGGGGGTAAAAAGAGAGAGGGAGGGGGGGTTAAAAGAGAGAGGGAGGGGGGGTAAAAAGAGAGAGGGGGGGTTAAAAGAGAGAGGGAGGGGGGGTTAAAAGAGAGAGGGAGGGGGGGTTAAAAGAGAGAGGGAGGGGGGGTTAAAAGAGAGAGGGAGGGGGGTAAAAAGAGAGAGGGAGGGGGGTAAAAAGAGAGAGGGGAGTAGGGGGGTAAAAAGAGAGAGGGAGGGGGGTAAGAAGAGAGGGGGTAAGAAGAGAGAGGGAGGGGGGTAAGAAGAGAGAGAGGGGGTAAGAAGGGAGGGGGGGTAAGAAGAGGGGGAGGGGGGAGTAAAAGAGGAAGGGGGGAGTAAGAAGAGGGGGAGGGGAGAGTAAGAAGAGAGGGGGGAGTAAAGGGGGTAAGAAGAGGGGGAGGGGAGAGTAAGAAGAGAGGGGGGAGTAAAGGGGGTAAGAAGAGGGGAGGGGGGAGTAAAAAGAGGAAGGGGGAGTAAGAAGAGGGGGTAAGAAGAGGGGGGAGGGGGTAAGAAGAGGGGGGAGTAAGAAGAGGGAGGAGTAAGAAGAGGTGGGAGTAAGAAGAGGGGGAGGGGGGAGTAAGAAGGGGGAGTAAGAAGGGGGAGTAAGGAGGGGGGAAGTAAGAAGAGGGAGAGAGTAAGAAGGGGGGTAAGAAGAGAGTGGGAGTAAGAAGGGGGTAAGAAGAGGGGGAGGGGGGGTAAGAAGAGGGGGAGGGGGGAGTAAGAGGAGGGCAATTGCCCCCTCCCCTGTCCGCAGGCACCGTGCGGGCAGCCGGCAGGGGAGGGAGGAAGAGAGGACCCGGGAGCTCAGCCTGCAGCTCCTCTGGGTCCTTCTTGCGCGAGCACAGATCGTTGCCGCGGTTACCACGGCAACGTTACGGCTCTTGCGAGAGTAAACTCTAGCCCTGGAGCTACGGGCTAGAGTTCACTCTCAACACTGTGACCACCAGGTATTCCTGGTGGTCGCAGTGGTGAGAGTGAACTTTAGCCCCATAAACACACTGCCCCCACACACCATACACATTCACACACTGCCCCCACACACACCATACACATTTACACACATTGCCTCACACACACACATACACTGCCCACCCATACACACAAAGCCCCCCATACTAACATTGCCACACACATACACAGCCCCCTCGTACACACATTGCCCCACACACCCTACACATTCACACACTACACCCCCTCACACACACTAAACCTTTCACACACACTGCACCCCTTACACATTGCACCACTGCTCCTATACCCTACTACAGCCTCATATCCCAGCAGACCCCAGGTAAGTTGTCAAACTGTTCTTAAATGGTTTGACTACTTACTCTGGGAGGGGGGCCCGGCCCTCCTGGCACCATAACGACTACACAGAGTAGTAGTGGTTATTGTGCATGGATTATTTCTTTAAATAATCTACGAGTGCCCCAGTAGCCAGCAAGCCAGCCAACCCACAGGCCAGCCAGCCCACAGGCTGGCCAGTAGACAGCCAGCCAGCCTACAGGCCACCAGTTAGGCTTAAAGCCAGCAAACCCACAGCCTGCCAACCGCAGCCAGCAAGCCACTGCCAGCCGCAGCCAGCAAGCCCACAGCCTGCCAGCCGCAGCCAGCAAGCCCACAGCCTGCCGGCAGTAGCCAGCAAGCCCACAGCCTGCCAGCAAGCCCACAGCCTGCCAGCCGCAGCCAGTAAGCCCACAGCCTTCCAGCAAGCCCACAGCCTGCCAGCCGCAGCCAGCAAGCCCACAGCCTGCCGGCAGTAGCCAGCAAGCCCACAGCCTGCCAGCAAGCCCACAGCCTGCCAGCCGCAGCCAGTAAGCCCACAGCCTTCCAGCAAGCCCACAGACTGCCAGCCAGCAACAGTAATTAAGGTAAGAGGAGCCAACTTGGCCTAGGTATCAGCTATGTTGTGTTGCTATATTGTGAATAGGAACCAGAGTGTTGGAGAGACCCCCCTCCAGGCCCCATTAGACTCCATTGTAGTCTCTAATGGGACCTGGAGGAAATTCTTTCTAACACACTCTCTAAAGGACACTGAGATAGCCTCTGCTAGAATGCTCCCCCCCTCCATGGCCCATTAGCCCTCAATTGTAGTCTCTACTGGGGCCTGGAGGCGACTGTTTCCAGCAGGGACACTGAGGCCTCTGTTAGAAAGACCCCCTTCGAGCCTATTAGACTCCATTGTAGTCTCTAATTGGGCCTGGAGGGGATTCTTTCTAACACACTCTCTAAAGGACACTGAGATAGCCTCTGCTAGAAAGACCCCCCTCCATGGCCCATTAGCCCTCAATTGTAGTCTCTACTGGGGCCTTGAAGGGATTATTGCACTTTTGTTCCTTGTGTCTAAAGATTGTGTAGGGTGTGGCTGGAGGCGGTCCATGGAGGCGGGACATGCGTGGCGCTTGCTGCGGAGTATGGGTGGGGCCTGTAAGGGGGCCCTTGATTTATTTTGCCCGGGGGCCCTGAGGGTTCTCAGTCCGCCCCTGAACAGCAGGATCCTTTTATGCTTAGAGAGAAAAAAAACAAAAAGATATACAAAAAATACACAAAGAGTGGAGCTACCATCAGCCACCTACTCTACATGGATGACATCAAGCTGTATACCAAGAATGAGCAAGACATTGACTCACTGATCCACCTAACTAGGATATACAACAAGGATATTGGAATGTCATTCAGACTAGATAAGTGTGGAAGGATGGTAGCAAGAAGAGGGAAGATGATCAGGACAGAAGAAGTTCAAGTACTAGAAGGCCAAATAGGAGATGTAGAGAATAGCTACAAATACCTGGGGGTACCACAAGCACATGGTAACCATGGGGAAGAGGCAAGAAGGACAGCAACATCCAAGTACCTCCAGAGAGTCAGACAGGTTCTGAAGTCCCAGCTCAATGGCAAGAACAAGATACAAGCCATCAATACATATCCCTTACCGGCCATCAGGTACCCAGCTGGAATAATAACCTGGCCAAGAGAAGAGCTGGTCACCATGGAAGTTAAGACCCGGAAACATCTCACTATGAATGGAGGATTCCATCTGAAATCAAGCACCCTGAGACTGTACACCTGCCAGAAGAAAGGAGGTCGGGGTGTGATAAGTGCCAAGGCCACAGTGCTGGATGAATCACAGAGCATCCACAAGTACATCACAAAGATGGCTCCCAAATATGAACTGCTAAGGGAATGCCTGAGACATCCACAGATACAGCATGAAGAAAAGGAGGAGGTTCCATGGAAAGACAGACCTCTCAATGGGGTGTACTACAGGCAGATAGTGGCTGTGGCTCACATGACAAAATCCTACCAGTGGAAAAGGCAGGACTGAAAGACACCACTGAGTCATTAATCCTAGTAGCACAGGAACAGGCACTCAGCACCAGATCAATAAAAGAGGGGATCTACACACCAGGCAAGACTCAAGGTGAAGACTGTGTAAATAGGCTTCTGAACACACTCACTGATACAAATTCAAACAGTAACACACACTCACATCCATACAACTCACTGATCAGGCACACAGTGCGTAGTCAGGGAGATGGGATATGATTGCACTTCATGTTCTTGCTTCTTTGCACACAATGCACAGCACTACGTTACTGCCATGTATCGTGTCACTACATTAGAGGGAAAGAAACCAGCAGCTCAATTAGCAGACTGTCTGGTCGGACACTGGCCTTGTGGCTGTGATTGCCAGGTGTCTAATGTCTGATCAGACAGTCTGGCAATTAAGGTGCCAGCAGATTCCCCCTACATGACCGGCTGTAAGAATTGGGTTGGAGGTCGTAAATGGCCAAGTGGGCTGATGGTTTGAGACCCCTGCCCTACAGTGAATAACCTGAAGAGTTACAATGTGGATATATTTTTACCCATAAAATAAATACCCCTTTTTGAAATATTTAATAGTCACTGATATATTCATAGCTTCAGCGGCCCATGTCATCTGAAGGAAGACACAGATATGGGTGGGGAGTGATACACTTGCTTAACTTTTATTTCCACCAGTTTCTCAGTGTATAAATTAATCTAGAATACATTGATTAGTATCTGACTGTATTTTAATACGTTACAAGATTAAGTGATTTCGAGGGGTGTAACAGTAAGTGCTCCTAATCACTGTCTGTCCTAAATGTTAGAATTATGAGAAAACACAGTTAGCTGCATTCTGTAATAATGCAATATATGAAAATGGCAAATTGTTAAATAATTCACCCCTTTCTACTCCAGCTGCCAAATCTCCAGGTATTCTCACAGAATGGACAAACTAACAATAGATAGAGATTTATAGAAAACCATAAAATTGGTGTTTTTACAGGTGTAAAATTTATAAGGATATATGAAACAACAAATATCTCAGAAATATTGGGACTTGTCAAACAGTGTGACCATATCACACCAGGCCCACCACTGCTCTATAGTAATATATATCGACCCAATCTTAGTGACTCCTTATCTGGTTTTATATCCAGGACATATATCACAAATAATAAATATCTAGCAAATTAGTAAAGGCACAAGTAACCTTCCCTTTTATAACCCTAACTTTTATTATACATGTAAATAACTGTAATATGTTCTCTTTTGCAGGAGCTCAGGGCCAGCTTGTGATTTCCTTCAGACCGAACTGGGCCACGATATTCCCAGGAGAATCAATCGATATGACGTGTAATGGGGCTTCTACCTCACAGGAATATCACTGGTACAAAGATCTGAATCTAGTTAAGTCTGGATTTGGAGCAAACAAATATTCAATTTACGTTGCGCACACTGGGCACAGTGGCAATTACAGGTGTCTGACCATGAATACTGTTAGTGACACTGTAATACTGGATGTCAAATGGGGTGAGTCAAGCAGCTCGGCTCTGATACACAATACAATAATACTGGATAAAATAAGATCAAAATTCCTTATATTAGTTACATTTCTCATCCTTCCAGCTGGTTTTTCTATTTAAAACTGAGAAATAACTGAAAGCGCAGGAATAACTTTTTCTTCATTACATTCAATATTACAGATTAATAGAGCACAATGAACATTGAGCACAGCCAGTGGAGACTTAAAGAGACATTCTAATCACCATAACTATTACAGCTCATTATAGAGTCAGATTATTCACAAGGCACCCTAGGTACCAGCGGCTTACCCAGGTGCCCAACCATATGCCATTGCAGGCTGGGTCCAGACACCTTAGGGGTATATGAAATCCCACAGAAGGGTAATTGTAACACAAACTAATGCTACAATATTTGAGAGAAATAGGCCTTTTGTGTACATACAACAAGTCTTACATCTTGAAAAATGGGGGCAAAAACAAGTGTTGCGCATATATTTTGTTCAGTGTGTATATATATATATATATATATATATATATATATATATATATATATATAATCAAACCAGGAATAATTGGGTTGCACTCACGGTCTTGGATAAAAAGTTATAAATTTATTCCATAAATTGATGCAAAATCGACGTTTCGGTCCTCTCAGGGACCTTCCTCAGGATCAAAAGAAAAGAAAAAAAATACCGGCACTCCAGGGATTTTCAAAATACAGTGTCTACTATTATTATAGGGAATAGAGATAGTCACATTTGAGATACTAGATTTTCTTGAGCCTTATTGCTCTTTTTGAACACATTCTACTAATTTAACACTTAACATTATTTATCATGTATTTGTCTCATCTATAGTGGTCCGTTCTAAGTATACTATTTAACCTGTATTTCCTCTTCCAGCCCCTGGGTGCGTCCTTGTTGCCTAGGCATCCCCCATTCTAAACATATTTTTTCGTATAAAATTTTGAATTGACTTGGATCGGCTCCAGTACATGCGGGAGCAACCAATGAGACTTGGGCGTCTATGGTTGCCCCAGCGACATGTCCTAGCTGTCCAATTGTATTTCGCTTTGTCCGTATTTCCGGGTCATGTGATCGCGGACCTGGAAGTGTTTGGTGAGTGTGCCGGCAACCTGGCAGGAAAGGGGAATCTTGATCATCTGTTTGTAAGTAATTACTTTTAATTGTTTGTCCTATATAAGCTTCTTCATTCTATGTGATATGAGTGTCCTGATGAAAGCTCCTAAGTGGAGCTGAAACGTTGATGTGGTTTCTCTGAAAATCCTGTATTTTGAAAATCCCTGGAGTGCCGGTATTTTTTTTATTTTTATATTACCTAGCCTTCAGACCACCGGGTATCTAAATGTTTTTTGGTTGGAGTGCAGGAGTTAAATATGATATATATATATATATATATATATATATATATATATATATATATATATATACACACTGCTCAACAAAAATAAAGGGAACACTTAACCAACACAATGTAACTCCAAGTCAGTCACACTTCTGTGAAATCAAACTGTCCACTTAGGAAGCAACACTGGGTAACAATTGATTTCACATGCTGTTGTGCAAATGGGATAGACAACAGGTGGAAATTATAGGCAATTAGCAAGACACCCCCAATAAAGGAGTGGTTCTGCAAGTGGTGACCACAGACCACTTCTCAGTTCCTATGCGTCCTGGCTGATGTTTTGGTCACTTTTGAATGCTGGCGGTGCTTTCACTCTAGTGGTAGCATGAGACGGGGTCTACAACCCACACAAGTGGCTCAGGTAATGCAGCTCATCCAGGATGGCACATCAATGCGAGCTGTGGCAAGAAGGTTTGCTGTGTCTGTCAGCGTAGTGTCCAGAGCATGGAGGCGCTACCAGGAGGCAGGCCAGTACATCAGGAGACGTGGAGGAGGCCGTAGGAGGGCAACAACCCAGTAGCAGGACCGCTACCTTCGCCTTTGTGCAAGGAGGAACAGGAGGAGCACTGCCAGAGCCCTGCAAAATGACCTCCAGCAGGCCACAAATGTGCATGTGTCTGCTCAAACAGACTCCATGAGGGTGGTATGAGGGACCGACGTCCACTGGTGGGGGTTGTGCTTACAGCCCAACACCGTGCAGGACGTTTGGCAAGATTGGCAAATTTGCCACTGGCACCCTGTGCTCTTCACAGATGAAAGCAGGTTCACACTGAGCAAATGTGACAGGCGTGACAAAGTCTGGAGACGCCGTGGAGAACGTTCTGCTGCCTGCAACATGCTCCAGCATGACTGGTTTGGCAATGGGTCAGTAATAGTGTTAGGTGTCATTTATTTGGGGGGGCGCACAGCCCTCCATGTGCTCGCCAGAGGTAGCCTGACTGCCATTAGGTACCGAGATGAGATCCTCAGACCCGTTGTGAGACCATATGCTGGTGCGGTTGGCCCTGGGTTCCTCCTAATGCAAGACAATGCTAGACCTCATGTGGCTGGAGTGTCAGCAGTTCCTGCAAGACGAAGGCATTGATGCTATGGACTGGCCCGTCCGTTCCCCAGACCTGAATCCAATTGAGCACATCTGGGACATCATGTCTCGCTCCATCCACCAACGTCACGTTGCACCACAGACTGTCCAGGAGTTGGCAGATGCTTTAGTCCAGGTTTGGGAGGAGATCCCTCAGGAGACCATCCGCCAACTCATCAGGAGCATGCACAGGCAGTGTAGGGAGGTCATACAGGCACGTGGAGGCCACACACACTACTGAGGCTCGTTTTGACTTTTTTTAAGGACATTACATCAAAGTTGGATCAGACTATAGTGTGTTTTTCCACGTCATGATTCCCTTTTATTCCAGAAGTTTGGTCCTTAAGGGGTTAATTTTGAGTGTGACTCCAAATCCAGACCTCCATGGGTTGAAAAATTTGATTTCCATTTTAATTTTTGTGTGATTTTGTTGTCAGCACATTCAACTATGTAAAGAACAAAGTATTTCAGAAGAATATTTAATTCATTCAAATCTAGGATAATAATGTGCATTAATAAATTCATAGAATCATGCAAACTGTGATGCAATGGGCTTTTTTACACTACAGACAGGGTATAGGAAGCAAGCATTTCACAGACAGAGAATCACTGTCTTGTTTCTGGGTGTTTTCTGCATCTCGTTCATAAAATGTTTTGTTATTTCAGTCTCTCTAATCCTGCAGGTTCCTCATTCTGTCTATGAAGGGGACAACGTGTCTCTGAGATGTCACAGTTATCCTGGATACAGCGCTAGAGGAACAATATTTTACAAGGACAATGTAGTCATACAATCAACAGGAGCCAATACTCTTTTATTAGAAAACATCAATACAAACACGGCTGGACGTTACAGCTGTGAAAAAACAAGTTATTATTATTCTCCATACATTTATGAAGCTGAAGGAACTCTTTCTGTAAAAGGTCAGTCTCGAGAATTCTAAACCAAGTGGTCGATGTCTAGAGATTATGGAGCTCATGTTATTGCAGCCACAGAGGACTATTTAGATTGATTTGATGTATTGCTGGCATTAGAATGCTTGGCAATACTGTGATCGCTCGATAGGCCAACATAGTATTATTGTTAAGGATAGAGTACAAAGAGTTGTAATTAATGGTACATTTTCAGGCTGGACAAAAGTGGTAAGTGGTGTCCCTCAGGGTTCTGTTTTGGGACCGCTTCTATTTAACATATTTATAAATGATCTTGAAATAGGCATTGAAAGCCATGTATCGGTGTTTGCAGAGGACACAAAACTTTGTAAAGTAATAAAATGTGAGCAGGATATTGCTTTGCTGCAGAGGAATTTGGATAGATTGGGGGACTGGGCACTAAAATGGCAGATGAAATTTAGCGTAAAGAAATGCAAAGTTATGCACTTCGGGGTTAAGAATGCACAAGCAACTTACACACTAAATAGTAGTGAACTAGGGATAACCACACACGAGAAGGATTTGGGAATTGTTATAGACAACAAATTAGGCAGCAATATGCAATGTCAATCTGCAGTTGCTAAAGCCAGTAAGATTTTTTGCTATCTCTCTGATGGGTTTGTTTTGTTTTTTTCAGCCTTATGATGGCTTGCTTCACTGATAGTGACAGCTCTAGTGGATCTCATATTGAGAGTTGACAGCAACAGATTCCAAATGCAAATAGCACACTTGAAATGAACTCTGGACCTTTTATCTGCTCCTTGAAAATGGGATAATGAGGGAATAACACACACCTGGCCATGGAACAGCTGAGCAGCCAATTGTCCCATTACTTTTGGTCCCTTGAAAAGTGGGAGACACATATACAAACTCTTGTAATTCCTACACCGTTCACCTGATTTGGATGTAAATACCCTCAAATTAAAGCTGAAAGCCTGCAGTTAAAGCACATCTTGTTCATTTAATTTAAAATCCATTGTGGTGGTGTATAGAGCCAAAAAGATTAGAATTGTGTCGATGTCCCAATATTTATGGACCTGACTGTATGTGAGGAAGGCTGAACTTGATGGACGCAAGTCTCTTTTCAGCTATGTATGTAACTATGTTATTATCATTTATATAGCAACAACATTTTCCACATTGCATTATAATTATAGAATGGGGATATTTGATAGTTGGTAATGGACATACAATATAATATTGACAGAGAGAAGAAATGTAGAAGGACCTGCTCGGTCAAGCTGTCTGTTTTGGATGGTACATTGTAATGGCTGGGAGAGATGATGGTAAATACTGCCCAGACTCGAAAGGACACTGTGAAAATCCAACATGGCTGACACAACTCAAAGCCCATGGAGAAATATATCTCTTGATGAGCACAGAGTATGAGTCATCCAGGGTTATTCTCTAAAAGTGACTTCTCAGAAATTCAAACATTTAAAATTTAAGGCAAAAAAAGACAAATTGGAAACATTTTCAAATTCAGCTTTTTTTTCATTTTGGTTATTTTGTAATAACATTTGAAATGCTGTGCATGACGAGTCAATTTGGTTTGGCTGAACCATTTCTTCTAAAAATAGAAATATTTTCTGGATGCCTGAATTATAGCCATATATTGGCTTGGCTTGGTAGAATTTCTGTACCAAAAACCCATCCTAGAAATGAACCAGACAAATTTAACCTCTTAAGGACCAAACTTCTGCAATAAAAGGGAATCATGACATGTCACACATGTCATGTGTCCTTAAGGGGTTAAAAGAGTACAAAATTGGGCCAATCAGTGTACGTCAAAATACACTGATCAGCCACAAAGTTAAAACCAACTGCCTAATATTGTGTAGGTCCCCTTGTACTGCCAAAACAACTCTGATGTGTTGAGGCATAAACTCCACCAGACCTCTGAATTTGTCCTGTGGTAGCTGCCACCAAGATATAAGCGGCAGATTTTTCAAGTCCTGCAAAGTGGGGCTTCAATTGATCAGATTTGTTTTTCAATCACATCCATGGGCGTAGGAACTGGGGGGGAAGGGGGAGACGCATCCCCCAGCAAATCATGCGGGGGGGACAGGTTCATGGGCGTAGGAACCGTGGGGGGATGGGGGGGACGCATCCCCCCCAGCAAATCATGTGGGGGGGACAGGTTATAGAGAAATCCCCCCCAGCTCCGCCGGCTGTGGGTGCCCTTGGGCTGCATGCGACTCCATCAGGGAACCGCACGCATTGCAGACTGGGAAGGGGAGCACCTCCCCCTCCACGCAGGAGTGCCGGCCCCCCTCATGCTGCAGCCGTCGAATGCGCTGCAGAGAGCCTCAGGCGGCTGCAGCTTTGCCCGGGCTGGTGCGTCCATGAGGGCGCACCGCCCGGGCGCAGCATGAGGAGAGGGGCTGACAGGAGGGAAGCGCTCAGCGCTCCCTCCTGTCACTCCCTCACTGTAGCGTAGCCGAGCCCTGTATGGTTCGTGGGTACAGGGAGCATCTGTTTCCTATACCCAGTCGGACTGACAGGAAGTGAACACTCAGTATGCACTTCCTTTCAGTCAAGCCGAGTACAGGAAACAAAAGCTGCCTGTACCCGCGGACCATACAAGGCTCGGCCACGCTACAACAGAGGTAGGGGAGGGGGGAGGAAGACATTGACGGGGGGGGGGGTAGGAAGAAATTGACGGGGGGGAAAGAAATTGACAGGGGGGGAGAAAGAAATTGACTGGGATGGGGGGAGGAAGAAATTGACTGGGATGGGGGGAGGAAGAAATTGACTGGGATGGGGGGAGGAAGAAATTGACTGGGATGGGGGGAGGAAGAAATTGACTGGGATGGGGGGGAGGAAGAAATTGACTGGGATGGGGGGGAGGAAGAAATTGACTGGGATGGGGGGGGAAGAAATTGACTGGGATGGGGGGGGGAAGAAATTGACTGGGATGGGGGGGGGAAGAAATTGACTGGGATGGGGGGGGGGAAGAAATTGACTGGGATGGGGGGGGGGAAGAAATTGACTGGGATGGGGGGGGGGAAGAAATTGACTGGGATGGGGGGGGGGGGAAGAAATTGACTGGGATGGGGGGGAGGAAGAAATTGACTGGGATGGGGGGGAGGAAGAAATTGACAGGGATGGGGGGAGGAAGAAATTGACAGGGATGGGGGGGAGGAAGAAATTGACAGGGATGGGGGGAGGAAGAAATTGACAGGGATGGGGGGAGGAAGAAAATGACAGGGATGGGGGGAGGAAGAAAATGACAGGGATGGGGGGAGGAAGAAAATGACAGGGATGGGGGGAGGAAGAAAATGACAGGGATGGGGGGAGGAAGAAAATGACAGGGATGGGGGGAGGAAGAAAATGACAGGGATGGGGGGAGGAAGAAAATGACAGGGATGGGGGGAGGAAGAAAATGACAGGGATGGGGGGAGGAAGAAAATGACAGGGATGGGGGGAGGAAGAAAATGACAGGGATGGGGGGAGGAAGAAAATGACAGGGATGGGGGAGGAAGAAAATGACAGGGATGGGGGGAGGAAGAAATTGACAGGGATGGGGGGAGGAAGAAATTGACAGGGATGGGGGGAGGAAGAAATTGACAGGGGGGGAGAAATTGACAGGGGGAGGGAGAAATTGACAGGGGGGAGGGAGAAATTGACAGGGGGGAGGAAGAAATTGACAGGGATGGGGGGAGGAAGAAATTGACAGGGATGGGGGGAGAGAAAGAAATTGACAGGGAGGGGAATTGACGGGGGAGGGAGGGGGAATGAGAGTGGGGAGGGGGAGGGGAGAAGAGAGTGACAAGGGAGGGGGGAGAAGAGAGTGACAAGGGAGGGGGGAGAAGAGAGTGACAAGGGAGGGGGGAGAAGAGAGTGACAAGGGAGGGGGGAGAAGAGAGTGACAAGGGAGGGGGGAGAAGAGAGTGACAAGGGAGGGGGGAGAAGAGAGTGACAAGGGAGGGGGGGAGAAGAGAGTGACATGGGAGGGGGGAGAAGAGAGTGACAAGGGAGGGAGGGGGGAGAAGAGAGTGACAAGGGAGGGGGGAGAGATTGACATCCATCACACACACACAATCACACACAATGCATCCTTTACACACAATGAGTTAGACACACGCACAAGCAATGCAACCCTTACACACAATGCATCCCTTACACACAAACACGCAATGCACCCCTTACACACACGCAATGCACCCCTTACACACACTCAATGCACCCCTTACACACACTCAATGCATCCCTTACACACACTCAATGCACCCCTTACAGACGCACACACTGCATCCCGTACATACACAGAAACACACCTTGCAGCCCTTACACATACAAACACAGATTCACACAACGCACTCCTTACACACATTTTAGGACATCCCCTGCACACTCCACCCCCCGTGAACAATTGGTGGAACATAAAGGTGGACCCGGGGACCCATATGTCGTGCTTAAAATTAAGCTAGGAATGTGCATATTTTTTTAAAATAATTTTTAGAAAAATGATACAGACATTTTATTTCTTAAATTTGTGATGATTCTTTTTTCCAGTCACCAGAACCACAAAAGTTAAACGTAGTAGTTCTGGTGTCTATAGCATGTCTTTGCAGGCTTTTTAATGTAAGCACTGCCATTTCGTAAAAAGGCAGTATTTACATTACTGCTGAGGAATATCTCTAGTGGACACTCAGATGGCCACTAGAGGTGCTTCCTAGTCGAGACATGAATGCCGCCATATGAAGTATCTGCGCATATGCAGCAAAGCTGCGCATGCGCACCAGGGAGCAATGACGCTTCTGAATAGAAGCATTTTATTGCTCCCTGCTCGCACCCTCCTATTTTGTCATTTTGGAGGATCCCGGCGCTGTTTCCAGGTAAGTAAAACCCCTTCCCTGTAGTGACCCTTTAATGTTATTATTTTATCATTTATATAGCGACAGCAAATTCCGTAGCGCTGTACAATGGGATAAACAATTCCTAGTTTACGGAATAAGAATATACCCGGCGAGTAAAAATGCTATCCCCCCAGATTTTATGGAGTTCCTACACCCATGATTACATCCCACATGTGAGATCTGGGGAATTTGGAAGCTAATGCAACACCTTGAACTATTTGCCATGTTACTCAAACCATTCCTGAACGATGTTTGCAGTGTGGCAGGCTGCATTTTCCTACTGAAAGGGTCTACTGACATCAAGGATGTCATGGATGCAACATGGATGCAACAATCTCTCTTTATGAATGCCAGAACCAAAGGCTTGAGCTACAGTAGCTCTTCTGTAGGATTAGACCAGACATGATAGTCATGATAGTCTTTGCTCCCCATGTGCATCAATGTGCCTTGGGCACCCATGATCCTGATGCCAGTTCAACTTTAGTTCTTCCTTGTACCACTTTTGGTAGGTAGTAACCACTTCATACCAGGTACACCCCACAAGACTTGCTGTGACGGACCGCCTGGCACCCCGACCGTTTTACCTCCGTCAATCGCTGCTTCCTAGTTCCAACAAGTACCATAAGCACTGCGCTGGAACACCATAACTACTGCGCACCCCACGAACCGTCACATCTTGGTTGGGATCTTGCTGTCTCCTACCCATCCTGGACCTATGACCAGGATCCAACTTCCAATGGGTAGACCTCTCTTAGTCCAGAGAGCGTAGCAGGAACAACCTCTTACAAGAGCTTAGTGATTATACTCAGGGGAGTATAGTGATTATAGCAATCCCCCAGAGTGTAGTTCTCCAATCCCCCAAACATGAGCCAAAACCTCATGAAGGTGCAAGATGATCTGAGCTTTAATGGTTCAGGTTGGCTTTTATACAATTCTCCAGGCCAAAGGAACACCCCCTGGACCTGATGGGGCACAGGAACACAAAGGACATAAACCAATCAGAACAAACATACAGTCTGTTACACGCCCATGTACAGCACACAATCCCTCCCCTCTGCTTGGGAGATAATTGAGTAACGTCCTGTAAGTAACTCAATTATCTCCAAGCAGAAAAACAAAATTTTCACAAAGTTCCGAAAGTACCCCAAAACATAACATATCCCTGTTACATCCCTGGCTAGCTCTGATCTGGGTGAACAACATATCCAAAAATCACCCCGATCAGAGCAGGGGTTCAAAAGTTTAATGGAAGTCTCTTTTTGACCGGCTGCAAGCATGGCTTCATGCCCAAAACAGTTCCAGGGAATTAGGGCCAGCGGTCAGTCTCTCTTTGTGGAGTACAAAAGTACTTACATTACACAAATGGAGCCTTTTAAAGTATATTGGGCAAGGTATATTGCAGGGCCCATAGTACAGGGTAGGAGTTTGGCAAACAGGCCCCTCCAAAAACTCGTGGCAAACTCACAGAAAAAGGGGAGTTTGTCACACATCTTGCCTTCCCAGGGGAGACTAACCAAGTACCTGACCTTCTGTCGGTCAGTACCTGAGTTAGTCAAGCAGCCCACCCACAACCCGGTACTAGACCTGTAGCTCTCGGGTGTCCAGCTTTGTCCTGTCTGTCCCAGACTGCAGAGGGTACGTCCACCACTCATTATCTCCCTTGTGCTCCCAGGCATGGAGCCGTAGGTACCCTGGTGTCAGCGCTTCCGTCAGCGCAGGTATTCAGGCCCTGAACAAAGGAGCTGTTGTGGAGAGGAGGGATTGCCTACCTCCTCCTCCTGGCATTCCTGCGGAGTGGGTTGGGGATCTGGACCAGCAGTCCAGCATCCCTGTAGGTCTGGTGCAGAGACCATGGTCCCATCTGCACCATCGGGGACAGGAATGCCTCTGCCCACGTCATCTGCCCACGTCATCTGCCCACACTAGATAGCTCTATGAAAATCCCGTGCATGCGCAGTTGAACACTTGGGCATTCGCTATTGTGTAAAAACTCTTCATTCAGAAAGACAAATGAATATAAATTTAAAACAAACAAAGACCTATTTGTCCATTTGTTTAGCTTATTACAAGGAGGGAGTGTCATGGACCCTCCGTCAATTGATGCTCCTAGTGCTTACCAAGGACCATCAGCACCGCACCAGACACCATAAGCACTGCAGACCCCACGAACCGCCGCAGCTTGGTTGGGGTCTCACCATCTCCTACCCACCCTGGACCTATGACAAGGCTCCAGTGGGTGAACCTCTCTTCCTTTAGAGAGCGAAGGAGGAACAAGCTCTTAATATAGCTTAATGATTATAGCCAGGGGAGTACAGCATATAGCAATCCCCAGTGTAGATGCAGCCTTTTCCCCCCACACATGAGACGAGGCTCTATGTTGAGGATAAAACGGGAATTCAGCAGATCTGAGGGTTTATTGTCTTTTATACAGTTTTCCCCACAAGGTTACCACCCAGGTGGACCTTGTGGAGCACAGGACACAAAGCCACGAAGCAAATCAGGACAGTCTTGTACAGTTAGACACTCCCAGATAATGTACACAAACCCTCCCCTTTACTTGGGAGATAATTGAGTAAGATACTGTCCTTAACTCAAGCAGAAAAAGCATTTTCCACAAAACACAGAAAACACCCCAAAATACCACATATCCCCATGACACCCCAAAATACCACATATCCTGGAAGTCCTATTTGACCAACCGCAAGCATGGCTTTCATGCCCAAAATGGTTCCAGGGATTAAGGCTGTGCGGCCAGTCTAATTCACATAGTTAAAATCCAGTCAGAATGGTTGAATGGAGCCATTCGTGTGCACAGTCAATGTGTGTCTCTGGTTCTGTAGATTACTTCTACCGAACGGCGCTCAGTTTGTGCACAAATAGACAAAATTATGTGGAGGTGGAAGTTCATGCCGTTGAGTGTCCGATTTTAGTTCCCTGAACTCGATGGCAAAACACCGCTGACCGCTTTCTGCTAAACAAGATGGCCGCCGCCACATGTTCGACATGGTCGACTATACGAACGGCGACCACCAAGCCGTTCGTCAATTAGCTTGCGGTTAACCACCAGTCTGGGAGGTAAATTGGCTGCACACTCCACTTGTGTGTGGTCCGGGTGTTCGGTAGTTTGTTCGGTAAACCCCATTTACCGAACCAGATAATAAAAAGGTACGAACAAGCCTTTTTACAGTTAGAAAACAAAGTTTTAGCGCATGGGCTATAATCCTGGGGCAAAAGGCTGACAACCAGGCCCCTCCAAAACCCAGTGATGAGGTTATTTTCACCACAGGGAGCTACCGTGGGAATAAGGGAGCTATCTACTAAGTGGCGGTAAGATGCAGCCGTGGCACGAATAGGATCAAAATTCCTTCTAATTAAATTACTATCCAAACAGAAAGTAGTCCTAACTTAAATGAACAAACTATACCCAGTCTGTTATGACAAAATTCGGGAATAGTAAATTGAGGCATTGCAAGATCATGGAAGAGAGGTGAGTATTGTGGCAACATTTCTTTGACCACAGGAAATGGGTCAAAGCTGAACAAGCATAGGAAAAATACATAAGACAAAGTAGTCCCTACTTTGTAATATGTTTTAAAGAAAACTAGATCAGATATGAATGTAACGGACCGTTTCGCCCACAAGAGGATAAAAACCGTTTAGGCGATATCCCCCTTTCCAGATACAAAGGCAGCTACTGTAAGCACCAATCTCCCGAACTGCAAACTACACGAACCTGGAAACAGCCGAACAGGAAAAACCATACGAAAGGTTTACACTCCTGGCAGTCAGCATACAATCCAATTTCCCCAATAATGAGACGACACTTTGTTTTGAGGGTCAAGCAGAATCTCATTTACTCAGGACTACCCGCCCAGTATTTATGCAGGTCTCCCACCTGGTGGACACTCCCCTAGGGGACCAGATGGAAGACTGTAACAAAAGACAGACATACACCAATTACAGACACAATGCATCCTGATCTCCTCCCTCTATCCTGGAGATAATTGAGAAGTAATTCAATTATCTCCCAGGACAGAGGCAAAACTCCATTACACACATGGGGACACAAAAGACAGTAAAACACCTTAAAATACACACAGTCACCTTTTCCACATAAAACATAGACATATCACAGATCCCCAGATAGCTGGGATCTGAGCGCACAAAACCACAGAATAGCGCTCAGATCCTATTCACACAGTTCAATTGCCATGGACTCCATGGCATAGCTATCTGGGTTCACATATTCACCTACACAAAATACCGAATGAGCCGGACGGCTCAGCGGTGTTCATGCAAATAAGTGTCCGTTTTTAGTTCCACAGAATCTTCGCCGAACACTGCTGGTCTTTCGCATGATTAAAATGGCCGCCGCCTCGTGGTCGGCAACCGAACAAAGACCACCCTGGATTCGTCAATTAAGCTGCGGTTAACTGCAGCTTCAGGGAGGTAAATTGACGGCACACTCCAGCCCCCAGGTGGTCACGCATTCGTTAGTATGTTCGGTAGATCAAATCTACCGAACACCCTGGCAGAAAAGCATGAATATGCCTTTCTGCAGGGAAAATAAAAGGTTTAACCTGCAGGGCCATAGTCGCAGGGCAAGAGGCTATCAACCAGGCTTCTCTAGTTCACAGTGGCAAGGTGGGTTTCACCACAATGAATAAAAGAAGAACTGATCCTGAAAGAGGAAGAGAAGAGGAAGCAATTGGGGAAAGGTAAGTTTGGTTTTAATTCAGGAGTTCTCTTATGCTCTTATTCACTTCACAAAGGTACTAGAAAAAGTTGTCCCCTATCTCCACTAATCTTTATTCTGGCCTTACATAGGGGTTTTACACAGGGGTTAGACAAAGCCTTCATGATAAACAAATTATTTTATTTTATTTTGCTAATTACAGGTACCTGTAGTAGAAATGGTCTGCTGTATAGTCCAAGTCAGTGTGAATGCCTTAGAAAAGTCTCACAGTGATCATAATACACCTAAAAACGGACTAACACAGACTAAACCTGAAAGTGGGCCACTACAGATAACAAAGACAATCTTCAAGAAACAAGGATCAAAGTATAACATAGTTCCCTGTGCAGATGTCAGGGAAAGGGTAGCTTGTACCTCCAATACTGGGTAATGGCATGCTAGCTAACGTAAGACTCCCTTCCCACCGTATTCAAGGCAGTACTGCTTACATCTAAGTTATCTGTGCTTCCTATATAGGCTGAGGTATTGTAAATACATAATATTATGGGCCAAAAGGATTCTCAGTTCCCCTGGATTAAAAATACAGGTGGCGTCAATTCGACACGCGTTTCAGCGCTGCAATGCGCCTTTTTCAAGAGCAACCCACCATGCCTGCACTATGTGGGTTTTAAAGCGGTAGGTCCCGGGTGACATCATGCGGCCAATCCACTTTTAGAACATCCTGCAGGGCTGTGTTAATCAAAGCAGTGCTTGAAACTGAATGACGGCATGAGCCCACCTTTGAAATTTGCAATTGGGGCATGTTAATTATTCACTGCCTTTCATTTAGTATTCATTTTGTTTGAGTGCTTTAAGACATAACTTAAAGTAGCACTCATTATAATGAAAGCTGGAAAGTTATTAGTATGTTATAAGGATATCCAGAAAATATCATTACTAAAAGGTAGTGTCAAGGATTAGTAGGCATGTGCATGGGGAAAACTTTCGGTTCGGTTTGGTATTCCGAAACTCGTGACTTTCGTAATTCGGGACTTTGGCAATTCGGCACTTTAATACTTCAGAAATTTGGCACTTTAACACTTCAGAAATTTGGCACTTTAACACTTCAGAAATTTGGCACTTTAACACTTCAGAAATTTGGCACTTCGGAAATTGGGCAACTTCGGAACTTCGGCACTTCGGCACTTCGGCATTTCGGAACTTCGGATTTCGGGACTTGTTTTGCAGCCGCTTAGTAGATAACTCCCTAATTCCCACGGTATTAGGGAGTTATCTACCAAAAGGCTGACAGACCTAAATTGGTCTTTCAGACAAATTTACTAATACTAAGTAAAAATTACTTAGTATTAGTAAATTTTGCCCCTAATCGCTATACCGTGAGTAGGGGCATGTCTAGTAAACAGTTAGCAGCCTGTGGCTGCTCACTGTTAAAAAAAAAAAAAAATAAAAAAAAAATAGGGTCCCCCCTTTAATCTAAAGAAAACAGGGTCCCCCCTTTAATCCAAAAGGGGGGGTCCTATTGCCCCCCGCCCCCACCCCTGAGCGGCGGGTGGGGGCCCTACAGTAAAATAAGGGGGGGACCTAACGTCCTCCCCCCTGGCCCCCACCCCTGAGCGGTGGGTGGGGGCCCTAAATTATAATAAGGGGGGACTTAATGTCCCCCCCCCTCGCCCCCACCCCTGAGCGGTGGGTGGGGGCCCTAAATACTAATAAGGGGGGGACCTAATGTCCTCCCCCTGGCCCCCACCCCTGAGTGGTGGGTGGGGGCCCTAAATAATAATAGGGGGGGGAACCTAAGGTCCTCCCCCCTGGCCCCCACCCCTGAGCGGTGGGTGGGGGCCCTATATACTAATAGGGGGGACCTAAGGTCCTCCCCCCTGGCCCCCACCCCTGAGCGTTTTCTTTCTTCTAAAATTTTCTTTTTTCAGCCCCAAAAAAGGCCAAATAAAAATCCATGAGGACCGACGCACTAAAAAAATAAATAAAAAAAAGAGCGCAAAAATAAATAAATCCATCTTCACCCATGGAGGGCTCCGCGCAGACTGAGCTCTGCAGGGCGGGGGAAGGCTTATAAAGCCTTGCCCCGCCCTGCAATTAGGCTCAGAGCACTCTGATTGGTGGGTTTAAGCCATCCAATCAGAGTGCTCTGACAGGTATATGAAGAGACTGACAGGTAAGTCTCTACATTTATCTGTCACAGCACTCTGATTTGAAATCCACTAATTAGAGTGCTCTGTGTCATTTTACACAGGGGGAGGACACTAGGTCCCCCCTTATTTTACTGTAGGGCCCCCGCCCATTGCTCAGGGGTGGGGGCGGGGGGGCAATAGGGCGGGGGCCCTTTAGTTTAAAAGCCCCCACTCGCGCGTCGCGGGTGGGGGCTCGGGAGGGGGGGCTTTTTTTTTTTAACAGTGAGCAGCCACAGGCTGCTAGAGGTGCTTCCTGGGGAAGTGCTGCACAGTGTACATTCCTGTGCTCACTATTTACTAAAGCAAGTCTATTACACATATGACAACAGAGCTGAAGCAGCATCTCCAGTGACTACAAATAAGGAATAAAGTAACTTCCATGTAAGAGAATTAAGATGCTGCCAGAGTAGCAACATTAAACACATTGATCAGCGGTTTCTTAGAAGTTATTATACTTTTTTCTAGAGCTGTTCTCAACTCCTCAAATGGAAGCAAGTCCAAATGAAGTGACAGAAGGTGCAGAGATGACCCTGACATGTGACACAATTCCTAAATATCTCACAATCCTGCTAATTGCTTTCTACAGAGATGGAGAGATGGTGCAGGACTTCAGTTTATCCAATATATTCCAGGTTCAGTCAGCTCAGCTGGAAAACTCAGGAAAATATACCTGTGAGGTCAGAACCTCAAACTACAATGTAAAGAAGAGAAGCCGTGTGTTACATATCCAGATACAAGGTGAGTTCATTCATGAAAACCTGCTGATAGTGGGGCTATATGATGTCAATCGGGAAAGTCATATGTTGCTAGAGATAAATCTAATCTAGGGTCCGTTTATTGATCAGTTGCATTATTACAGCCTGCATAGAACATGCTCTGTGTTTTGAATGGCTAAATGACAAAAATGCTGATTTTATCAAGTTGTTATGCAGCTTTGGAGATTGTCTGTAGCCATCCAATCACTGAGAGATAACAAAACCTTTGTACAACCAGCAGTGTTTGTGCCACATGTGTAGGGAGAGAATCTAACAGTAAGTGATGTTAGATTACAACTATATTTATGTGGAATTTATTAAGAGAAGTTGATAGTTAAGAGAATGCCATTGTTTAAAGAACAGATCAAACTGAGTTGTTATTATTAATGGCATTTATATAGAGTCAAAAAATGCCACAATGTTAAAAAAATATTAGCAACAAGTAAGAAAAAGCTTACAAACAGTGACCGGAACAAAACGTAATTCCATATCTGGCAATAGAACCACAGCATCATCTCCAGTGACTAAAAAGAATGAATTAGGTAACTCTCACGTAAGAGAATTAGGATCCTGCCACAGTAGCAACATTAAACGCATTGATCAGAAGTTTATGAGAAGTTTTTAAACTTTTTTTTTTTCTAGAACTGTTCTCAAACCCCCAAATGGAATCAAGTGCAAAGGAGTCACTGTGACATTACAGCCTACTGATACCTCCACTGGCCACTCCTCAGACGGCTGCTAGAGGTGCTTCCTGGGGCAGTGCTGCACAGTGTACATTCCTGTGCTCACTATTAACTAAAGCAAGTCTATTACACATATGACAACAGAGCTGTAGCAGCATCTCCAGTGACTACAAATAATTATGTTATTATTTATATCGCGCCATCAAATTCCACAGCTCTTTACAATGGGTGGACGAACAAACATGTAGTTGTAACCAGACAAGTTGGACACACAGGAACAGAGGGGTTAATGAATGAAGTAAATTCATGTACAAGAATTAAGATGCTGCTAGAGTATCAACATTAAACGCATTGATCAGCGGTTTCTGAGAAGTTATTATACTTTTTTCTAGAGCTGTTTTCAACTCCTAAAATGGAAGCAAGTCCAAAGGAAGTGAAAGAAGGTGCAGAGATGACCCTGACATGTGACACAATTTCTAAATATCCCATAGACCTGCTAATTGCTTTCTACAGAGATGGAGAGATGGTGCAGGGGTTATTTCCATCCAATATGTACCAGATTCAGTCAACTGGTCTGAAAGATTCAGGAGATTATACCTGTGAGGTCAGAACATCAAACTACAATGTAAAGAAGAGAAGCCGTGTGTTACATATCCAGATACAAGGTGAGTTCATCCATGAGAACCTGCTGATCGTGGGGCTATATGATGCCAAGCGGGAAAGTTATATTTTGCTGGAGATAAATCTAATCTAGGGTCCGTTTATTGATCAGTTGCATTATTATTAGGAGCCAAACGTAATTGCACATCTGGCAATAGAACTATAGCAATGTCTCCAGTGACATAAAATAATGAATGAAGTAACTCTCAGGTAAGAGAATTACCGTAAGATGCTGCCACAGTAACAGCATTGAAACGGATCAGTGGTTTCTGAAAAGTGTTTATACATTTTTTTTAGAACTGTTTTCAACCCCACAAATGGAAGCAAGTCCAAAAAAGGTGACAGAAGGTATGAAGATGACCCTGACATGTGACACGATTCCTAAATATCCCACAATCCTGCTAATTGCTTTCTACAGAGAAGGAGAGATGGTGCAAAAGTTCAATTCATCCAATATGTACCAGGTTCAGTCAGCTCAGCTGGAAAACTCAGGAAAATATACCTGTGAGGTCAGAACCTCAAACTATGATGTAAAGAAGAGAAGCCGTGTGTTACATATCCAGATTCAAGGTGAGTTCATTCATGGAAACCTGCTGATAGTGGGGATATAAGATACCAAGCAGGAATGTTATACTTTTGCTGGAGATAAAGCTTATCTAGGGTCAGTTTATTGATCAGTTGCATTATTAATGCCTGCATAGAACATGCTCTGGATTTTTAATGGCTAAAAAGCATAAAATCTAACCATATAAAAGTTAGAGAGGTGAACAGAGTCTGTTTGGGTTACCTCAGAATGTCGAAATCACAGACATACACACTGACAGACACAAACAGTGACAGACTCATTGACAGACACACACTGATAGTCACACACAGACTCAGCGACAGACTCTCACTGATTTCACAGACACTGACAAACACACACATTGACAGACACAATCATACACTCACAGACACACATGGACACACACACACATACAGACACACATACACACACACACACGCATAAACATACACACATACACTCACTAACTATTAATATTATTATAATTAAAAATGTTCCATCCAGCCTCCCTACGTGGAGAGCTGGCGTCAGTCTCTCGTTGGGGGTCCAGAGGGGCTGCTGTGAGGCGTGCGGCTGAATTGGCATCCAAGGTGTAGAGGGAGCTCTGATCTCCCTGCTCTGCTCCCACGCACCTTGCAGGCTGACTACTACCACCCAATTGCATTCTACAGAGATGGAGAGATGGTGCAGGGGTTCAATCCATCCAATAAGTAAAAGGTTCAGTCAGCTCGGCTGGGGAATTTGGGAAATTGTACCTGTGAGGTCAGAACATCAAACTACAATGTAAAGAAGAGAAGCCGTGTGTTACATTTCCAGGTACAAGGTGAGTTCATTCATGAAAACCTGCTGGTAGTGGGGATTAGTGATGTACCGAACTGTCCGCCGGCGAACAGTTCCCGGTGAAATTAGCGTGTTCGCGTTCGCCGCGGCGGGCGGACACATGCGCAGTTCGATCCGCCCCCTATTCGTCATCATTGGGCAAACTTTGACCCTGTGCCTCTCGGTCAGCAGACACATTCCAGCCAATCAGCAGCACTCCCTCCCTTCCACACCCTCCAACCTCCCTCCCAGCATCCATTTTCGATTCATTCGGAAGATGCATGCTTAGTGAGAGGAGGGAAAGTTTAGCTGCTGCTGATTAGATAGGGAAATTGATAGCTAGGCTAGGGTATTCAGTGTCCACTACAATCCTGAAGGACTCATCTGATCTCTGCTGTAAGGACAGCACCCCAAAAAGCCCTTTTTAGGGCTATAACATCAAGCTTGTTTTTTTCTTTTTTTTTCCTGTGTAATGTAATTGCAGGTGCCTGCCTGCCAGCTTCTGTGTGAGGTTCACATTGGATACTGTGCCTACTTGCCCAGTGCCACCACTCATATCTGTTTTAACAATAGGTTAAGCTTTACATTTAAAATAAATATTTTTTTTTCACTGTAATAGAAGAGCAGTTGCCTGCCTGCCAGCTTCTGTGTGAGGTTCACATTGGATACTGTGCCCACTTGCCCAGTGCCACCACTCATATCTGTTTTAACAATTGGTTAAGCTTTAGATTTAAAATAAATAATTTGTTTTCACTGTAATAGAAGAGCAGTTGCCTGCCTGCCAGCTTCTGTGTCAGATTGGATGCCTTGCCCATTTGCACAGTCAGTGCCACCACTCATATCTGTTTTAACAATAGCTTAAGCTTTAGATTTTAAAGAAATCATTTTTTTTCACTGTAATAGAAGATCAGTTAGTTGTCTGCAAGCGTCTGGGTGTCAGGCCTACTTCAGCGTGTGCTCTGCAGACCTGTGCCAGCGTGCTTTGACAGTTGCCAATCATATCTGGTGTCTCTTTAGCGTGCTTTTACAAAGAAAAAAGGTTTCCAGTGTAAGCTAATAGCAGACAGTCAGTGTCCTTCAAGCGGCTCTGTCAGGCCTTCCTTCAGCGTGTGCCCTGCACAACCCTGCCAGCGTACTTTGACAGTTGCCACTCATATCTGGTGTCTCTATAGCGTGCTTTTACAACCAAAATTTGTTTTTCACTGTTATAGATTGAATAGCAGTTACTTGTCTTCAAGCGGCTCTGTCAGTCCTTCCTTCAGCGTGTGCTCTGCAGAACTGTTCCAGTGCACATTGCCAATCATATCTGGTGTCTCTATAGCGTGCTTTTAAAACCAAAATTAATTTTTCACTGTTATAGATTGAATAGCAGTTACTTGTCTTCAAGCGGGTGTCTCAGGCCTACAGTGTGTGCTCTGCAGAACTGTTCCAGTGCACATTGCCAATCATATCTGGTGTCTCTATAGCGTGCTTTTAAAACCAAAATTAAATTTTCACTGTTATAGATTGAATAGCAGTTACTTGTCTTCAAGCGGGTGTCTCAGGCCTACAGTGTGTGCTCTGCAGAACTGTTCCAGTGCACATTGCCAATCATATCTGGTGTCTCTATAGCGTGCTTTTAAAACCAAAATTAAATTTTCACTGTTATAGATTGAATAGCAGTTACTTGTCTTCAAGCGGGTGTCTTAGGCCTACAGTGTGTGCTCTGCAGAACTGTTACAGTTCACATTGCCAATCATATCTGGTCTCACAGTAGCTTGCACGCATAGTACCACTAATCCCCAAAAAAATGACAGGCAGAGGCAGGCCACCCCGCAGGGGCCGTCGTGGTCGTGGTGCTGTGATTCCCTTTTGCCCTAGAATAATGCCCAGTTTTCAGAAGCCACGTACCCTGAACTTGAAAAGTTCTGAGGACATAGTTGACTGGCTAACACAGGACACCCAATCTTGTACAGCCTCCGCTCGGAACCTTGACGCACCATCCTCCTCCAGCTTAGCTTCAGGCACCTCTCAAGATAGCACTCACCCGCCTGCCGCCACCACCAAAACTAGCACCACAGCCGCTTTACTTGGTATGTCAGAGGAGTTATTCACACACCCGTTTGAAGAAATGAGTGATACGCAACCATTATTGCTAGAGGATGTAGATAACAGGGATATGTCTCAGGCAGGCAGCATTAAACACATGGAGGCACGGTGTGATGATGATGATGTTGTACCCGCTGCTGCTTCCTTTTCTGAGTTGTCAGATACAAGCGAAGCGGTTGATGATGACGATGCGTCCATGGATGTCACGTGGGTGCCCGCTCGGCAAGAAGAAGAACAGGGCGAAAGTTCAGATGGGGAGACAGAGAGGAGGAGGAGACGAGTTGGAAGCAGGGGGGGGGGTCGTCGCAAGGAGCTAGTGGCACAGTCAGACAGCATGCATCGGCACCCGGGGTCAGCCCGACAGCACGCCAATCAACGCATGCTGTGTCCACCACCAGAATGCCGTCATTGCAGAGCTCAGCAGTGTGGCATTTTTTTTGTGTGTCTGCCTCTGACAACAGCGATGCCATTTGCAACCTGTGCCAAAGGAAACTGAGTCGTGGGAGGTCCAACACCCACCTAGGTACAACTGCTTTGCGTAGGCACATGATCTCACATCACAAACGCCTATGGGATCAACACATGAGTACAAGCAGCACGCCTACTCTAAGCCGCCATCCTCCTCCTGGTCCAGCATCTTCAGCCACGTCAACCACTGCTGTCCTTCTTGCCCCCTCTCAACCATCCGCCACTCCATCTCCCGCCTTGAGCAGTTCCCGCTCATCTGCCCACAGTCCTGTGTTTCTGTCAAGGACATGTTTGAGCGTAAGAAGCCAATGTCACCAAGTCACCCCCTTGCCCAGCGTCTGACAGCTGGCTTGTCCGAACTATTAGCCCGCCAGCTTTTACCATACAATCTGGTTGAGTCTGAGGCGTTCAAAAAATTTGTAGCTATTGGGACACCGCAGTGGAAGGTACCCGGCCGGAATTTCTTTTCACAAAAGGCAATCCCCAACTTGTACTCGATTGTGCAAAAGGAAGTCATGGCATGTCTGGCACACAGTGTTGGGGCAAGGGTCCATCTGACCACTGATACCTGGTCTGCAAAGCATGGTCAGGGCAGGTATATCACCTACACTGCGCATTGGGTAAACCTGCTGACGGCTGACAAGCAAGGAATGCGTGGCATTGCAGAGGAGTTGGTGACACCGCCACGAATTGCAGGCAGTCCTGCTGCCACCTCCTCTACTCCTCCTACTCCATCCTCTTCCATAACCTCCTCGGCTGAGTCCTCTTGTGCCGCTGCTTCTTGCTCCACATCAACGGCACCCCCCCAGCTCCCCAGGTACTATTCCACATCCCGGATACGGCAGTGTCACGCCGTCTTGGGTTTGACTTGCTTGAAAGCAGAGAGTCACACCGGACAAGCACTCCTGTCCGCCCTGAACGCACAGGTGGAAAAGTGGCTGACTCCGCAGCAACTGGATATCGGCAAAGTGTTTTGTGACAACGGAAAAAATTTGATAGCGGCATTGAAGTTGGGCAAGTTGACACATGTGCCGTGCATGGCACATGTGTGTAATCTGATCGTACAACGCTTTGTGCATAAGTACACAGGCTTACAGGACGTCCTGAAGCAGGCCAGGAAGGTGTGTGGCCATTTCAGGCGTTCCTACATGGCCATGGCTCACTTTGCCGATATCCAGCGGCGAAACAACATGCCAGTGAGGCGCTTGATTTGCGACAGCCCTACACGTTGGAATTCAACACTCCTAATGTTCGACCGCCTGCTCCAACAAGAAAAAGCTGTTAATGAATATTTGTATGACCGGGGTGCTAGGACAGCCTCTGGGGAGCTGGGAATTTTTTTGCCACGTTACTGGACGCTCATGCGCAATGCCTGTAGGCTCATGCGTCCTTTTTTTTTTTTTTTTTTTCAACGTATATTACAATTTTTAGTATACAAATGTAAAAACATATCCCATGCTTTACCCATTTTACAGTACAACTGTACACATGCAACATAAAAGAAATCACTGAAATTCAACAACACAAAGCTTACATGGGCTTTGAGGTGTTTGCCAAGATGCATGTATTTGTAGCCCAGATATAACAGTGGCTATAATTAACCTATGTAAACTTGTCACATCTGGCACACTTATACATTACTAAACACAGAATAGTAGTGAACTAAAAAACAAATTAAAAAATTCTGGTATTTGAAGAATATATTCAAATCATTTGTTTTCTGCCTACATTTTGTCATTCAGTTTTCAATTCAGTACAAATAGATGTTCAGTGAATAAACAGCTTAATATGGGGTTGTTGCTTGCTAAAAACAGACAGTTATGCTTTCTTCAGAAAACAATTATTGAACATTTGAAACTCCCATAGAAAGTATGGCTTTCAACTTACTGAGACAAATTAAAATTTCAGCTTTGATGTTCAGCACATTACATGTATTTTTTTCAATATTTCGCTAAAACATAACAGTTAAAAAAAAACAAAAAACGTAAATATAACAAAACTACAACATTTATGCAAAAGGTTGAGGTCCTGCAGTAAAATGTTGATCAGATAAGAAGTTAGGTGGTATTATTTGTGAAAGCGGGTAAGAGAAGAGATTGGCTGGGTCAATGGACAATGGATTTACTGCATGAGTAGGGGGCAACATACCATGCCAGCCAGGGTAGGCTGCTTCTGGATACAATGGAAAAGATGGATATGGGAGACCTGCTGGAACAGTATTTGGCACATGGAGAGGTGGCATAATATTAGCACCCTGACTCTCTCCTATAATTACAGAGAATTCTCCTGGGAACTGAAGACCATTGCTCAAATTTTGGAGCATATTCATGATCTCAGGCATGCCAACTTCCTCTCCTGTATCCTCAGAATTCTGATTCCACTGCTCAAAATTTGGGAAACCTGGAGGAGGGAGCCCTTGCTCGGCCATTTGTCTCTCCTCTCGTTCAACATCTGCTAATATGTCAGAGAAAATATCATCTGGGATATCCAAACCTTCTTTATTTTTCTTGGAAGATTTTTTGGGATAAGCTGTCCAGGAAGGATGGCTTGGAAGAAGCAAGATCAGAAGCAGAATAGGATGGTTGTCTTCCAAACCTGGACCTCCCAAAGGACGCAATCTTTGAGGGATGGGTTGGCCGGCAGGTAGAGGCACTAGGAACGCCTCCATGCCATGACTTCTGATGATTGCATATCTCAGCTTCCGATTAAGATAAGAATACAGCCGAGCATATGAAACTGCATCACTTGACGTTCTTTGATTCAGTCGGATCACACACATGTCCTTGGTGCACTCTGGCCAGATACGATCCACATATTCCTAAACAGACTCTTGCAAAATGCATCCTTCGGATGTTAACACTTTTGGTAAATCCTGGCAAAGATGACTGCTATAACCAGACTCTGGCGTGGCTGTAACTTTAAACTGCTTTATAGAGAACATGTGAAGGAATCCCTTCCACACACTTGAGTCTGCTGGATCTGTGAGTCTAGTATCTGGATCATACAATTTCTTGTTCTTCTTTTCAATGCATGAAGAATGTTGATTGCCATTAGTTATATGGTGTTTCCATATTTTCTCTGGTTTCTTGGTAATTACCCATTGGCTTAAGTCAGCATCACCTGGGGGGTTTATCAGCCCTTTGCATATAAGGCAGTCCTGATCTAAAAGGTGGCTCTTGTGTTTGGATGTTGTGTCCCTTTTCTCTGAGATGCAATCCTGCTGAGAATCCTGAGGCTGCCACACAGAATCAGACAGATCCTCTAGGGTCAAGTTCTGATCGGGCACGGTATCAATTTCAATGAACCCCTTGTGTGTCAGCTTTGTCATCTGAATCTGGTATGGCTGTCTTTCCTCTTTCTCGATTAGTTCCAGTGCATGTTTTCTCTTTTGAATTCTCCAGTTGGCCAGCTCCTGTGCAGCCATTTACGTTGCACTCATTAGAACCAAACACTGTGGGGTGATTTATGGCCCCCACCCACCGCGCAGGGGTGGGGGCCGAGGGGGGAGGACAGTAGGTCCCCCCATTGTGATTTATGGCCCCCAAACCACCGCGCAGGGGTTGGCGTGGACAGTAGCTCCCCCCAGTGTGTATCATGGGCCTATGTAGGGGTAACAGTCCCTATTCTGCTCTGTGTCATTGTGTATCATGGTCTCTGTGGACGGGGAACAGTCTCTATTCTGCTCTGTGTCAGTGTGTATCATGGACTCTGTGGACAGGGAACAGTCCCTATTCTGCTCTGTGTCAGTGTGTATCAGGGGTTTTGAGGACAGGTGTCAATCCATATCTGCCAAGTGACCCTATGTAGGAGGAACAGTCCCTATTCTGCTCTGTGTCAGTGTGTATCAGGGGCTTTGAGGACAGGTGTCAATCCATACCTGCCAAGTGACCCTATGTAGGGGGGGCAGTCTCTATTCTGCTCTGTGTCAGTGTGTATCATGGTCTCTGTGGACGGTGAACAGTCTCTATTCTGCTCTGTCAGTGTATATCATGGTCTCTGTGGACAGGGAACAGTCTCTATTCTGCTCTGTGTCAGTGTGTATCAGGGGTTTTGTGGACAGGTGTCAATCCATATCTGCCAAGTGACCCTATGTAGGGGGAACAGTCCCTATTCTGCTCTGTGTCAGTGTGTATCAGGGGTTTTGAGGACAGGTGTCAATCCATATCTGCCAAGTGACCCTATGTAGGGGGAACAGTCCCTATTCTGCTCTGTGTCAGTGTGTATCAGGGGTTTTGAGGACAGGTGTCAATCCATATCTGCCAAGTGACCCTATGTAGGGGGAACAGTCTCTATTCTGCTCTGTGTCAGTGTGTATCAGGGATCATTAGGATAGGTGTCAATCCATATCTGCCAAGTGACCCTATGTAGGGGGAACAGTCCCTATTCTGCTCTGTGTCAGTGTGTATCAGGGGTTTTGAGGACAGGTGTCAATCCATATCTGCCAAGTGACCCTATGTAGGAGGAACAGTCCCTATTCTGCTCTGTGTCAGTGTGTATCAGGGGCTTTGAGGACAGGTGTCAATCCATACCTGCCAAGTGACCCTATGTAGGGGGGACAGTCTCTATTCTGCTCTGTGTCAGTGTGTATCATGGTCTCTGTGGACGGTGAACAGTCTCTATTCTGCTCTGTGTCAGTGTGTATCAGGGGTTTTGAGGACAGGTGTCAATCCATATCTGCCAAGTGACCCTATGTAGGGGGAACAGTCCCTATTCTGCTCTGTGTCAGTGTGTATCAGGGATCATTAGGATAGGTGTCAATCCATATCTGCCAAGTGACCCTATGTAGGGGGAACAGTCCCTATGCTGCTCTGTGTCAGTGTGTATCAGGGGTTTTGAGGACAGGTGTCAATCCATATCTGCCAAGTGACCCTATGTAGGGGTAACAGTCCCTATTCTGCTCTGTGTCAGTGTGTATCATGGTCTCTGTGGACAGGGAACAGTCTCCATTCTGCTCTGTGTCAGTGTGTATCAGGGGTTTTGAGGACAGGTGTCAATCCATATCTGCCAAGTGACCCTATGTAGGGGGAACAGTCCCTATTCTGCTCTGTGTCAGTGTGTATCAGGGGTTTTGAGGACAGGTGTCAATCCATATCTGCCAAGTGACCCTATGTAGGGGGAACAGTCTCTATTCTGCCCTGTGTCAGTGTGTATCAGGGCTGGGCTTTGAGGACAGGTGTCAATGTTAGGTGTTTTCTGCCCTTTATGGATTAAAAGCAGACTCTGCATCAACTGTGCAATTTTCCATGGGAGTTTTGCCATGGATCCCCCTCTGGCATGCCACAGTCCAGGTGTTAGTCCCTTTGAAACAACTTTTCCATCACTATTGTGGCCAGAAAGAGTCCCTGTTGTTTTTAAAATTCGCCTGCCCATTGAAGTCAATGGCGGTTCGCGCGGTTCGCCGGTTCGCGAACATTTGCGGAAGTTCGCGTTCGCCATTCGCGAACCGAAAATTTCGGGTTCGCGACAACACTAGTGGGGATATATGATGCCAAGCGGGAAAGTTATATTTTGCTGGAGATAAATCTAATCTAGGGTCCGTTTATTGATCAGTTGCATTATTATTAGGAGCAATACGTAAATGCACATCTGGCAATAGAACTATAGCAATGTCTCCAGTGACATAAAATAATGAATGAAGTAACTCTCACGTAAGAGAATTACCGTAAGATGCTGCCACAGTAACAGCATTGAAACGGATCAGTGGTTTCTGAAAAGTGTTTATACATTTTTTTTAGAACTGTTTTCAACCCCACAAATCGAAGCAAGTCCAAAAAAGGTAACAGAAGGTATGAAGATGACCCTGACATGTGACACGATTCCTAAATATCCCACAATCCTGCTAATTGCTTTCTACAGAGAAGGAGAGATGGTGCAAAAGTTCAATTCATCCAATATGTACCAGGTTCAGTCAGCTCGGCTGGAAAACTCAGGAAAATATACCTGTGAGGTCAGAACCTCAAACTATGATGTAAAGAGGAGAAGCCGTGTGTTACATATCCAGATACAAGGTGAGTTCATTCATGGAAACCTGCTGATAGTGGGGATATAAGATACCAAGCAGGAATGTTATACTTTTGCTGGAGATAAAGCTTATCTAGGGTCCGTTTATTGATCACTTGCATTATTAATGACTGCATAGAACATGCTCTGGATTTTTAATGGCTAAAAAGCATAAAATCGAACCATATAAAAGTTAGAGAGGTGAACAGAGTCTGTTTTACCTTAGAATTTGGAAATCACACAGTAACTCGTGTATGTGTGATTTACAGGCATGGCCGGTGCAAGGACTTTTAAGTACATAGACGAAGATGCATTTCTCTGCCCCTCCCTCCCCCTCAAAAATAACATCTTCACCTGTGTGCCTCTTAACCTCCCTTTTACTTACAGATGAAAAGGAAGGAAAGGGACCTCAGTTAAGAAAAAGGATAAATGAGTCATTTATTACACGTGAGTTTACAGAGGAAGAGGTTCTATTTCAACTGTCAAAAGTAAAGACAAATAAGTGAATGGGACCTGATGGAATACACCCAAAGCTATTAAAAGAGCTTAGTGGTGTACTAGCAAAACCATTAACAGATTTATTTAACCAATCATTGTTAACAGGAGTAGTCCCAGAAGATTGGAAGTTGGAGAATGTTGTACCCATTCACAAGAAAGGTAATAGGGAGGAGTTGGGCAACTATAGGCTAGTAAGCCTTACTTCAGTAGTGGGGAAAGTGATGGAAACCATGTTAAAGGATAGGATTGTTGAACATCTAAAAACACATGGATTTCAAGATCAGAGACAACATGGGTTTACTTCAGGGAGATCATGCCAAACTACTTATTGATTTTTTGATTGGGTAACTAAAATTATAGATCATGGTGGTGCAGTAGACATTGCTTACCTAGATTTCAGTAAGGCTTTTGACACTGTTGCACAAAAAGGCTAATCAATAAACTGCAATCTTTAAGTTTGGATTCCAATATTGTTGAATGGGTTAGGCAGTTGCTGAGAGACAGGCAACAGAGGGTTGGAGTATATTCAAAACTTGGTGTAATGATATTGATGTTACAAAGTTTTGGAGTCCAGTAGCCAGATCAGCAATGTTTTCTGCCAGAGGTAGCCACTCGTTACCCAGGTGGTTGAGCCCCTGAGCCTTGAGTGGCCTTCTGGTCTTAAGCAGAGATGGGAGACTGGAACAGAGAGATGATAATCGTAGTGAGGCAAGCCGAGGTCAGTGGGAAAGAGAAGCAGCAAAGTCAAAACGGTCCAAAATCAGCAACAGGTAGGAGAAACATGAACAAGCTTGATTAGAGAGTACAGGAACCACAATAATCTGGCAAAGGTACAGAGACAGGAAGTGGCTTTTATAGGCCAAGAACCAGACACATGACCAGACACAGCTGAAGAGACTTGTCACTGATACCAATGCTTATAGAGTCAAGGTTACCAGATCTCAGGTACATTTGCAAAAGGCAGGCTGGTGTAGTGGTAAGGAAGAGGTTTAGCAGCATGTAAACCAGGGTTCGAAACCCAGCAGAGTCAGTTCCTCACACTTGGGCTTGTCACCAGTGGGGTACCTCAGGGATCTGTACTTGGACCCATTCTCTTTAATATTTTTATTAGTGATATTGCAGAAGGTCTTGACGGTAAGGTATGTCTTTTTGCTGATGATACTAAGACAGGGTTGATGTTCCAGGAGGGATAAGCCAAATAGCTAATGAGTTGTGGCAACTGACATTTAATGTGGATAAGTGCAAGATAATGCATCTTGGACGTAAAAACCCAAGGGCAGAGTACAGAATATTTGATAGAGTCCTAACCAACATCTGAAGAAAGGGGTTTAGGGGTGATTATTTCTGATGACTTAAAGGTAGGCAGACAATGTAATAGAGCAGCAGGAAATGCTAGCAGAATGCTTGGTTGTATAGGGAGAGGTATTAGCAGTAGAAAGAGCGAAGTGGTAATGCCATTGTACAGAACACTGGTGAGACCTCACTTGGAGTATTGTACGCAGTACTGGAGACCGTGTCTTCAGAAGGATATTGATACCTTAGAGAGTGTTCAGAGAAAGGCTACTAAACTAGTTCATGGATTGCAGGATAAAAATGACCAGGAAAGGTTAAAGGATCTTAACATGTATAGCTTGGAGGAAATACGAGACAGGGGGGATATGATAGAAACATTTAAATACATAAAGGGAATCAACACAGTAAAGGAGGAGACTATATTTAAAAGAAGAAAAACTACCACAACAAGAGGACATGGTCTTAAATTAGAGGGACAAAGGTTTAAAAATAATATCAGGAAGTATTACTTTACTGAGAGGGTAGTGGATGCATGGAATAGCCTTCCAGCTGAAGTGGTAGAGGTTAACACAGTAAAGTAGTTTAAGCATGCGTGGGATAGGCATAAGGCTATCCTAACTATAAGATAAGGCCAGGGACTAATGAAAGTATTTAGAAAATTGGGCAGACTAGATGGTTCTTATCTGCCGTCACATTCTACATTTCTATATTTCTATGACAAAAACGCTGATTTTATCAAGTTATTACCCAGCTTTGGAGATTGCCTGTAGTCTCATCCTATCACTGAGACAACAAAACCTTTATGAAACTTGCAGGGTTGGAAACATTGATCAATGGCTTCAGAGAAGTTATTATATTTTTTTTCTAGAGTTCTCAACCCCCCAAATTAAAGTGAGCCCACAAGAAGTGACAGAATGTGCGGAGATGACCTTGACATGTGACACGATTCCTAAATATCCCACAGACCTGCTAATTGCTTTCTACAGAGATGGAGAGATGGTGCAGGGGTTCAATTCATCCAATATGTACCAGGTTCAGTCAGCTCGGCTGGGGAACTCGGGAAATTATATCTGTGAGGTCAGAACATCAAACCATAATGTAAAGAAGAGAAGCCGTGTGTTACATATCCAGATACAAGGTGAGTTCATTCATGGAAACCTGCTGGTAGTGAGGATATAAGCCAAGCAGGAATGTTATACTTTTGTTGGAGATAAATCTAATCTAGGTTACATTTATTGATCAGTTGCATTATTACAGCCTGCAATGAGCATGCTATGGATTTAAATGCTGATTTTATCACGTGGTCCCAGCTTTGGGGAAAGCCTGTAGCCATTCAATTACTGAGTGATGACAAAACCTTCATAAAACTTGCAGTGTTTGTGCCAAACTCGAGGGGAGAGAATCTAACAGTAAGTTTTGTGAGGTTACAACTCAAATCCCTGAATAGTATGTGAATTTTTTTTTAAAGAAGTTGATAGGTAAGAGAATGTAATTTTTTTTTTGAAGAACAGATCAAAATTATGTATTATTATTATTATTATTATTATTATTAAGGACATTTATATAAAGTTAACAAATTCCACAGCGCTTTGCAATATTATGAAATGTTAGCAACATATGAGAAGTTTTACAGGAACAGTGAGAGGAACAATAGGTTGATGAGGACCCTGCTTGAACAAGTTTACAAACTCTAGAGGAGGTGGGTATAAGAACAGAATAAGAGGGGCAGCGTGGGCATTGGCAACCAAGTGACAGTGTGGGAAAGTAGCAGAATTGGAAGGAGAGAGAAGTGGAGTGTTGGTTCGCTAATTAAGTTAAGTAAGAGAGGTTTGAGGAATGACAGTGACCCAGAGAGGCATAGAATCATAAGGTGTACTTAGTTTTCACACATGGCTCCTTCGTTTTGGCTTTATTTTTGTTAAATAAATCATGACAAGGTGTTGTCGTTCAATTGAGGTTGTATTTACGTAATTGTAAGACCTGCTAAGAAACAGATAATTGTTATTATGTCCTGATATGTATAACAACTCAGAGGGTGTACTTTCCTTTTCTCATCTTTTTCCCATGACAGTACATGCACCTTGAGTCAGAGAGTGTTTGAATTCCTACCTGCCTGGAAGATGGGTTGCAGCTGAATAGGCATATTCAGGGTTGATACCTGCCTATAAGGAGACCTGCAGCCTGCTCACCTGGAAAAGCTCCAGAGAGCGTTGCAGGCGCGCTCTCCAATGGCTAGGAAGCGGATTGGGTGGAGGTACTCAGTCGGAGTACAGGAGTTCCGTCACATCAGATATAAAATCACCGAGGAAAATGGACAAAAATTAATATAAATGAAACTCACCAACAAACCAATAACATGAAAAATAGACTAAATCAAAATCCAGAACAAAAGAAAAAGTAAAAAAACTAAAAAAAATTAAGTTCCCATTTTAGCCTTCCCTAAAATCTCTACCACTGTGACTTAAAGGGTACCTATCATCCGTAATATATTCAGCTAAGCAGACTGATTTCCCTATATAACCTACAGGAATCTAAAACTATCACACAAAAAAACATCTAGAGCAGTGATTCCCAACCCAGTCCTCAAGTACCCCCTAACAATCCAGGATTTAATGATTACTCAATTGTGTCTAAGGTGTTTTTAAAAAAAACAAACAAAAAAAAAAAAACACTTTAGACACAACAGGGTAATCCCTAAATCCTGGACTAGTAGGGGGTGCTTAAGGACTGAGTTGGGAACCCCTGATCTAGAGCAATTTACAGCAATGTATACAGTTTTGTGTAAACCTTAAATTAAAAGATAAATGTGTTTTATATTATCTTTTAGAACTATTCTCATTCCCCCAAATTGAGGCGAACGTGCAGAAGATGACAGAAGGTGCAGAGATGACCCTGACATGTGACACATTTTCCCGATCTCTCACAGACATTATATTTGCTTTCTACAGAGATGGAGAGATGGTGCAGGGGTTCAATTCATCAAATAAGTACCAGGTTCAGTCAGTTCAGCTGGAGAACTCGGGAAATTATACCTGTGAGGTCAGAGCATCAAACTACAATGTAAAGAAGAGAAGCAGCATATTGTATATCCAGATACATGGTGAGTGGGATATACATGTATGATTAAAAATACATATATACACATATACACTGATTAACCACAAAACCACTGGCAGATGAAGTGAATAATGTTGATTATATTATTTTAGTGGCACCTGACAAGGGTGGAATATATTAGGCAGTAATTAAACAGTCAGTTCTTGAATCCCATGTGTGGGAAGCAGGAAAATGGGTAAGCGAAAATAGAGAGCGTAGACTACCCGTTCTAGTCCGATCATGCCGAAGAGCTACCATATCTCAAATTGCTGAAAAACGTAATGCTGGTCATGATAGAAAGGTGTCAAAACACACAGTACATCACATTTTGCTGTAAGCACAGACCGATCAGAGTGCCCATGATGACACCTGTCCATCGCCGAAAGCACCTTCAAGGGAAACATGAGCATCAGACTGGACCATGGAAAAATGGAAAAAATATTGCCTTGTCTGATGAATGATGTTTTTTTTTTTTTTTTAAATTACGTGGATGGTCAAATATGTGTGGGTCATTTACTTGGGGATGGGACGGCAGCACGATAAACTATGGGAAGAAGGTAGGCCAGTGAAGGCAGTGTTAAGCTCTGGATAATGTGCTGCTGGGAATCCTTGGTGCTCAATGTGTCGTGTGTTTTTTTTTGCTTTTTTTTTAGGTTAGAGTCTCTATTGTTAGAGTATCTGCAGATATTTGGGGAATCAATGAAGCCAAGTAGTTATATACCAAGTTCTTTATAAACAACCAGGCCAAGCAAAATTGAAGAAAGAAAGCAAATATATTGAATCCAGCAAAACAAAATTCTGGTTAAGTAGAAACCTGCAAATGTTATTAACAAGGGGAATAATCTGGAAAGAAAAGTCAAGTATTAACCAGGTATCAGTCCGGAAACAGCATAGGTATATGAGAGAAGAAAAATAAACCTAAGGAAAAGGCCCAGTGCAGACAGAGAATCACCTTAACAGAAGAAGCCTTGCACAGAATTGAAATGTAGAATCTGCGCTTCCCACAGGTGCCCTATAAAACAATTAATGTAGGCAAGTTTCTGGAATCTCTCAAGGAGACTAGGTTACACAGTGGTATTTATCCCTAAACAATCCCTAATGTCTGCACACTCAGACCTTCACACACACCGCACACCAATCTTCTTAGAAAAGGTAAATTTACTTGCAAAAATTATAAACCATGGAAATACAAGTAATACAATTATTGAGGTCATGTGGAGAAAGCACCGTGCCAGGTGTGAAACGCGTTCAGGGCATTTCGGTCCTTCCTTCGGTCACTTCTATGTGGTTCTTCCCTCTTCTCACAGGTGCTGCTCTCTTATCATGTTTTCCTAGCTTCTGTTATACCTTTGACCTATATATTTTTTCCCAGTGGGATTTAATGCATATTATGACGGGCTAGGATCACAGAGCATGTTGATATGTGTTTTCCTTCACATACCATATGATATCGGACTGTCACATATAAGGACTGTGGGGAAAGTGACCTCGCCACTGGGTTCTGGAGGACTATGGCCCCTGGGGATATTGCCCTTTGGAAACGATTATTTGGGCTTATTGGATTTTGGGACATTTTTTCTGCCCCTTTGAATCCATGGGAATGTGTGCCTCTTCCCATCCCCCCCTCCCAGGGATAATGCCAGACCAGTTGGAACTGGCTGCTTTGTCCCTCCTCGGTCAAAAAATACTTCCACCTAACTTTTAAACCACTGGAGGAAATTGTATGATTTTTGGATATGTGTGTATATAGAGTATGCTGAGTTAGAATATGTAACTTTTATTAATATTGCATGTGTAAGTTATAGGAATGGTATAAAAACCATATTCCCCTGCCTGTGATAATTACTGCCTGTGTACAGTAATTATATCACAGGCAGTGGGGAGGGTTTGTTTGTCCTGACTGGCAGTGTTTAACTGTATTATAGTGTATTGTATTGGCTGTGCTGCAAAACCATGTGGGTGGTAACGTTGTGTAAAAATGTGTATATAAGAAACAATAAAACCACAGCTCTGGCTGTTCCTGTTTACACTCCAAAACTGTGTGTCGTCCTGTTAAGGAGGGAAGAAGATTTGCTCCTGTGTCTGTTGTTCCAGCTTACAGGAGATTCACCAGGGAAAGTCCTTGTAAGGACTAGAGTTAATTACCCATTCGGGTCCAGAGTTCCCAGGACTGAGTAGCGTCCAGTGCCTGGAGGTGTCTGCTGGAATGCTTGGAACCCTCAGGAAGCGCTAGGAGTATCCATCAACGGAGGTACCCAGTCGGGGTGCCAGGTGATCCATTACAAGGACTGTTCTAGGCAATTTTTTGCTTGTATTTCCATGTTATACTTTTGCGACAATCTGTTCGTTTGATTACATAGTGGCATGTTGAGTTAGTTTGCTGAGGACAGAAGTAAAAAAACAGGGGTTCAAGTCTCCAAAGAGCCAGCCTAAGAATGGTGCCTCCTTGATTTCTTAGTTTTCTTTTTCAAGAGGGGTGTTGATTCCTGATACCTGCTATGCAAGGATGATCCCCACAATGTTGCCTTAAATTGACACCATACATTCGCGTCCTAAAGTAAGTGTACATCTTGCTTCAAAGGGTACCTAAATATATTGTAACAACACAAGCTCTTCACCTGACATTGAACCGATCTACACTATACCTATGGAAAAACCCAGACAGAGCTTGGAGATTGTAGTTCTTCTATTCTTGAAGCCAAACCTGCCAAGTAACTGTGACTCAGCATACCTAAAAATCTTGCCTGCCCATCTTCTGGGATGGAAGTGGACTGACAGCCTGCCCCCTCGAGACCATGCATGGAGCATTGCTGGAGTGCTCTTTGTTTGGTCTGAGTCCAGTCCTTGCCTGATCCTTGAAATCAGTCCAGTCAATAGACCACATATCTTCACTATCTGCCCTAATGATAAGATCTGGTCATGATTTTGACTTTGCATATGTTAAATGAGCTACGCCGGACTCCCCACTCTGTTTGTCTCTCTTCTGTTGGTGTTAGCCTGTGTGTAACTCTCATTGTGAGGGCAGCTTTCTTTATTACACGTCTTCTCCAGGGAAAATGTTTTCCAAGGTTGCTTCTTCATGTGTTTAAGCTCCATGTTTACAACACGTGAGTTCTCTTTCATTCATTTGTGTATTGATAAGTGGAGAACCAGTGCAGCATTTTCCTTTATTACTTGACAGGTAGAAAACTATTGAGGATTATATTATAATATTTGGGCTACGTGGCTTACAGTCCTTTCTGAGGCACCAGGCCATATACAATATATATTATCTCCCGTAACTCAAACAAGAATATCCTTTAGGGTTTTAAAGAGTTTAGTTTGCCGACGCACCTTCTTTGATTTTACTTTGTGTTCTGGGGAGTTCATGACTTTGATAGTCGCTAGGAAGGAGGGCTTTATTGTTTGAGCTTTGTTAGAGGGGGTTGGGATATTTGAGTCTTCTGTTTGCCGTTTGCGGCTATTGATCCACCTGTCCACCCCTGTACTACTCACTATATATCGCTAACGATCAATAGTTACCGTCTATCCTCCCCATCGCTGGAGTACAAGTCTGGATAGGGATACCACCTATATATAACAGCTTATGAGACGCATATTAGTTTGAACCACCTGTATTTCTCTGTCCATATTGATACTGAGTGTAACTCTCTATATTTGATACAAAGTGTATAACTTCGTCTATACTGTTACCATATGCAGTCTCCCTATTTCTCAGATTGTTTTTTCTACTCATTAACTCTAAAGATACCTACCTGATTACTGATCTAATTTAGGATCTATACTTTTTGTACCTAGGTTCCTCATTTGTAAGAGTTTAACAATTAAAACCTATCTCCCTAGTTGATTTAAATTGCTTACATCACTTGGGTTTTCACTTTTATTTTTATCTCTATTTCTACTCGGCTCAATATATTAATAAAGGCAAAGACCACTCTGTTATGAGATTTTAACCCATTGGAGGTTCTCTTTAACCCCTTAAGGACCAAACTTCTGGAATAAAAGGGAATCATGACATGTCACACATGTCATGTGTCCTTATTAATGGAGCGCGGACTGCCCACCTGTTGGTGAGGTGTTTCACTTACTCCATCTATTTTCTTCTAAGGTTTAATCCCCATCTTTTCTTTTCCTTGTCAGTATGTCATTGTCTCATAAACAAATGTTGTCTGGTATATCAGCCGATTGCCCAGAAATAAAGAAATACAATAAAAAGTGAAGAAAAAAAAAAAGTGCAAATAGTCCTAATAAAGCTCAGGAACAGTATATCACAGATAGGTCAGTGTATGCCACAATCTATATAAAAAATATATAAAGTGATGTATTTTTTTATAGTCACTTTGCCACCATTCTATAGATTATGGTATACTGACCCATCTACGATATACTGTTCCCGGACGATTTTAGCGATTTTTCACTTTATTTAATTTTTCACTTTTTATTGTATTTGTTTAGTTCTGGACTTTCCATTGGGACTAGTAAATAGTTTTTTTTAAATTTGCATTTACTTAGCCATTTATATTATTATATATTTGTTGTCAATTTTTATACTGTATTTCCTATATGGTCCATATCTTACATTGCATTTATAGTTGTAGATCGTCCATGCTTTTCTACTTTTCTACCCTCGGATAAGTGAACCAATGTAGTGATTCTAGTTTTTCATTTTTTGGACTAATTTTCCTTTCTCTCCTCCCCCCCCACCCATCCCCTCTTTAAATAGTAGCTCCTATTTTTTTTAATGTGTTGCACAGTGATTTTACATTTGTTTATCAATAGCCATATATTAGATATATTGTAATCTCTGTTTGGCGGTTTGTGTTCCTCTCCTTGGTTTAATTTCTATAAACCGTCATCTCACAGCACATGGGGTGAAGGATGTGGTAAGGGGCAATAACTGGACCCAAACTAATATGAGGGTCCCTTTAGGACTACACTTTTAATTTAATTTTATAATATGCATTAATAGAAAGAGCCGATTGGCTTTGTGTGTGAGCTGATTGTCTCTCTCTGTGGAAGGTTTGTAATTGTTAATTCGATTTTTATGTCTTTCCACCAGGCTGATTAAGATTTTAAATTTGGGAAGATTATACAAATTAGTGAGAAGTTGGAATCGGGTGGTAGCTAGCTGTTAATGATTATTAATATTGATGTAGATTAATTTAGAAATAAACAAATATGTTTGAATGACTATCTGTTCCTGTCCAAATCTGAGATGATTAAATTGCGTATACGCAGAAGCAAATTCACACTGACACATGGAGTTCAGGTTAAAAGCACTTCGAGAAAATTTAATGGCATCTGATTAAAAGCGGGCTCGCAGACCCTTATAAGAGCGAAATTACATCATCATTGATTATCGAGATATCCGTAAATAAACATCATTAATTGGATTGAGTGTTAAGTGGCTATGTCAATGTCCACCCATCAATATTAGTTATTGGCTCAAGAACTAAGTGGTTAGCTAGGTGTCCTCCCACCGGGAGGTGGTATTGTTCTGGACACGGGTGTGGACAGATGGCTCAAGCGCCATCTTACCCAGCACGAGGCTTACTCCGTGGGAAGGGGGGCTTGAGCGTCATTTTGGGTAGTTAGTGATGTCAGACTCGTGGTCAGGTGCAGGGTTCTTTTTATGAATAGAACATTTCATTAGGCCAGCTTCTCATGGCCTTGGCTCTGGCCTTGGCTATACTTTGTTGCATGTTACAGGAGATTCAATAATTCCGGGGATAGTCATGTCTTTCTAGAAAATACAGTCTCTCTATTCATTATACTAAATGCTGTTAGGAAATTCTGTCATGTAATGTAGTCTAAAATGGAGGATCTGTCAGGTAATGTGGTTTAAAATGGAGTTAGTGCAAAAAATTCAACACAGGTTCAATACAGGTTTTTAATAATTCTACATCAATATTATTATTGGTATTTATAAAGCGCCAACTAATTCCACAGCGCTTTACGATATTATGAAAGAGGGAAATTTACAATAAATGAGACAATTACACAGTGGCACAGGAACAAAAGGGTAGATGAGGGCCGCTCAAATGAGCTATACTCTATGGAAGACATTACCACTGCTGTCAGCTTGTAATTCCCAGTTGTTAATTAGTGATGTCGCGAACATAAAAACAGTCCATTTGTACAACCGCAAACTCCCCATTTGCACAAGGTTGGATACCGATCGATGGTTCGATATTCTGAGCCCTCTCTGATTTACTGTACACGACTATTCGATATTCCCACAAATTTTATATAGCATTTTGTTTGTTTGAGACCACCTTAAAAATATTGGATATCGCTAAAAATCATGATCCCTATATACTTTCTCTACAAACCTCTAAAACGAACCAAACTACTCATCCATCCGCTATACCACTTTATCCCACCTAGAACTAGTGCCCAGTTAAAATACTTGACTCTTACTTACCCACACTCAGTCATGCCACACACATTTCTCCACTACTCTCACTGAATCCCTCTGACTACGGCTAAATTCATCTTCTACATCAGAACACTACTCCTAAGATTGGGTTGTATCCATGTCTCGGGTCTTTCATTTAGAATAGGGGCAGCTTCGTTCTCCTTCAACACTGACACTCCAGTGCATATTATTAAAAGATTGGGCAGATGGAAATCCTCAGTCTACAACCGATATATTCCTCATCCCGAGAAAGAAATGAGGAAAGCTTTTAAAAGTTTGGCTTTGTTAATTTGATGCAATAAGTGTGTTTTTTTTAATACCTTTTCACCCTCTTTGCATGAACCCGATTTACATATATTACTAATATGTTTCTGAACATATATATTATATTATTCACTCACTCACTCACTCTCTGGGCCGGCCTAAGACATCATACTGCCTAGGTCCAACGATAAATGACTATGGGGATAATGTATAATAAACACAGGTTACTGGCTATGGGAGGGATAATGTATAATAAACACAGGTTACTGGCTATGGGAGGATAATGTATAATAAACACAGGTTGCTGGCTATGGGAGGATAATGTATAATAAACACAGGTTACTGGCTATGGGAGGGATAATGTATAATAAACACAGGTTACTGGCTATGGGGGGATAATGCATAATAAACACAGGTTACTCGCTATGGAGGGATAATGTATAATAAACACATGTTACTGGCTATGGGAGGATAATGTATAATAAACACAGGTTACTGGCTATGGGGGGATAATGTATAATAAACACAGGTTACTGGCTATGGGGAGGATAATGTATAATAAACACAGGTTACTGGCTATGGGGGGATAAAGTATAATAAACACAGGTTACTGGTTGTGGGGGGATAATGTATAATAAATACAGGTTACTGGTTGTGGGGGGATACTGTATAATAAACACAGGTTACTGGCTATGGGGGAGATAATGTATAATAAGCACAGGTTACTGGCTATGGGGGGGGGGGATAATGTATGATAAACACAGGTTACTGACTATGGGAGGATAATGTATAATAAACACAGGTTACTGGCTATGGGGGATAATGTATAATAAGCACAGGTTACTGGCTATGGGAGGGATAATGTATAATAAACACAGGTTACTGGCTATGGGAGGATAATGTATAATAAACATAGGCTACTGGCTATGGGGAGGATAATGTATAATAAACACAGGTTACTGGCTATGGGGAGGATAAAGTATAATAAACACAGGTTACTGGTTGTGGGGGGGATAATGTATAATAAATACAGGTTACTGGTTGTGGGGGGATACTGTATAATAAACACAGGTTACTGGCTATGGGGAGATAATGTATAATAAGCACAGGTTACTGGCTATGGGGGGGTAATGTATAATAAACACAGGTTACTGGCTATGGGAGGATAATGTATAATAAACACAGGTTACTGACTATAGGAGGATAATGTATAATAAACACAGGTTACTGGCTATGGGGGATAATGTATAATAAACACAGGTTACTGGCTATGGGGAGGATAATGTATAATAAACACAGGTTACTGGCTATGGGAGGATAATGTATAATAAACACAGGTTACTGGCTATGGGGGATAATGTATAATAAACACAGGTTACTTTCTATGGGGGGATAATGTATAATAAACACAGGTTACTGGTTATGGGGGGTAATGTATAATAAATACAGGTTACTGGCTATGGGGGATAATGTATAATAAACACAGGTTACTGGCTATGGAGGATAATGTATAATAAACAAAAAAAAATAAACATTATGGGGGATAATGTATAATAAACACAGGTTACTGGCTATGGAGGATAATGTATAATAAACACAGGTTACTGGCTATGGGGGATAATGTATAATAAGCACAGGTTACTGGCTATGGGAGGGATAATGTATAATAAACACAGGTTACTGGCTATGGGAGGATAATGTATAATAAACATAGGCTACTGGCTATGGGGAGGATAATGTATAATAAACACAGGTTACTGGCTATGGGGAGGATAAAGTATAATAAACACAGGTTACTGGTTGTGGGGGGGATAATGTATAATAAATACAGGTTACTGGTTGTGGGGGGATACTGTATAATAAACACAGGTTACTGGCTATGGGGAGATAATGTATAATAAGCACAGGTTACTGGCTATGGGGGGGGGGTAATGTATAATAAACACAGGTTACTGGCTATGGGAGGATAATGTATAATAAACACAGGTTACTGACTATAGGAGGATAATGTATAATAAACACAGGTTACTGGCTATGGGGGATAATGTATAATAAACACAGGTTACTGGCTATGGGGAGGATAATGTATAATAAACACAGGTTACTGGCTATGGGAGGATAATGTATAATAAACACAGGTTACTGGCTATGGGGGATAATGTATAATAAACACAGGTTACTTTCAATGGGGGGATAATGTATAATAAACACAGGTTACTGGTTATGGGGGGTAATGTATAATAAATACAGGTTACTGGCTATGGGGGATAATGTATAATAAACACAGGTTACTGGCTATGGAGGATAATGTATAATAAACAAAAAAAAAATAAACATTATGGGGGATAATGTATAATAAACACAGGTTACTGGCTATGGAGGATAATGTATAATAAACAAAAAAAATATACAAAAAAAAAAAGAATGCAGCTTGAGAATTAATCTAAATTGTATGCTGTCTAGGAGGTGGGAGGGTCTGGGAGGGAGGGTCTGCTGCTGATTGGCTGGAATGTGTCTGCTGACTGTGAGGTACAGGGTCAAAGTTTACTCAATGATGACGAATAGGGGGCGGACTGAACATCACATATGTTCGCCGTCCGTGGCGAACGCGAAAATGCGATTTTCGCCAGGAACTATTCGCCAGCGAACCGTTCGGGACATCACTATTGTTAATAATAAGAATTTCCAGAGTTGGGAAACAGAGGTTATTCACTAAGGTTACTGACAGCTAATTTTGCTAATAATGGACTGTCTAAAAACTTTACTAGCAACACTGGAAACTAGCTCTAAATCCTAACACCTACAAAGAGACATAACAAGGTGCTTCATATGGTCAGTTATAAAATATTATTATCAGGGTTTGATCTCTCCAGATCCATACCGGTCATTTTAACATTTCTAATTTTTCCTTTTCAAGGTCCCATCAATTACACCCATCAGAACATAGCGAGGATGATGCTTTCTGTGTGTGTATTAATTATAGTGTTGGGTTTCATCATCGATCACATGAAGAGTAAACAAATCACAGCACATGGAGAGAGCAAGTGAAGAATATATACAATACCAACATGGTGTAATCAGCAAAGATAATATAACCTACTGCACCTACTGTGAACCTACTAACTGTTCAGGCATTGTGTGGAATTACCAGCTAAACAAATTATTATAAAAAAGACATGCAAACCTGTATAGGCATTATGTATACAATGTCTGTATAGACGTGTCTATGTATTGTACAGAATGTACATATAATCGTATACAGACAAAGTATATAATGTCCAAATAATCGTATCTGGGCATTATACGGAATGTCCAGCTAAACCCGTGTGTATATTATATATAATGTCAGCAATGAAAACAAACAGCACAGAAGGGCATAGAGCATTGTAATATTTGTGGCATCGTTCATAAAGAAAATGGAGTAACGTATTTGGGGTAGTTGAGTGGGCAGAGATAAAATGTTGCACCCACAATGACATGCTAAAGGACTGCATTGAAAATCAAGCACTTGTCTGCACGTTTATGGTAACAGCTATAGAAAATCAGGGCCGGTGCAAGGCTATTTTGTGCCCTAGGCAAGACCAGCTACTTGCACCCCCACACCAAAAAATGTTTTGCCAACTTTGTATGTCTCTTTCTTCCCCCAGCACCTTAGTGTGTTTCTACCTCCCCCAAATCCATTGTGTGTCTCTTTTTCCACTTTCCTAGCCCCTCTGTGTGTCTATTTGTCACACCACACTCTTAGTGTGTCTCTTTGTCCCCTCAGTCTCTCTGTGTGTTTCTTTGTCCCTACCAGCCCCTCAGTGTCTCTTTTTCCCCCAAACCCCAATATGTGTCTCTTTGTCCCCTCAGTCTCTGTGTGTTTTTGACTCAAGCCCTACTGTGTGTATGTTTGTCTCCCCTAGCCACTCTGTGTTTTTCTCTTTGATCCCTCAGCCCCTCTGTGTTTTTCTCTTTGTCCATCCCAGCCCCTCTGTGTGTTTCTCTTAATTCCCCAAAGCCCCACTGTGTGTCTCTTTGTCCCCACAGCCACTATGTGTGTCTCTTTGTCCGCCCAGCCCCTATGTGTGTCTATTTGTACCCCCACACCCTTTGTGGGTCTATTTGTCCCCCCCAGACCATCTGTGTGTTTTTGTACCCCCAGCCCCACACTCTGTCTTCTTGTCTCCCCTAGCCACTCTGTGTCACATTCTCCCTCCCAGGCCCTTGGTGTGTCTCTTTGCCCCCCCCCCACCCATCCCTTTGTGGTCTCCCCCATCCATTTGTGGTCTCTGCCTATCACTTTATGGTCTCTCATCCTCCCTGTCACTTTATGGTAATCCACATCTCCCTTTATAGTCTCTTCCCCAACAGTGCTCAGTGTCCCTTTATGGTCTCTTCCCCCCACACAGTCCCCTTTTGGGTTCTCTCCACACTACCCACCTGTGCCAGCTCACCTTCCTCATGTAGCATGGCCAAGCAGCACTCCATGTGCTTACTTCCTGTAAGGTCAGGTAGAGGATACATAATCTCCTCTACAGCAGTCAATGGCTTGGCCACACTACATAGGGATACCGGCAGAAGGGGAGAGATTTGCAGTATGCTCCCCTCCTGCTAGTCACCCGGGGACTGCGCTCCACATGCCGTGTGCCCTAGGCAGCTGTCTAGTTCACCTAGCAGTCACGTTGGCCCTCTAAATAATGTATGGATCTAAACATTGCTATCAATATTCAGAAATATGAAGGGTGGAAACTCCAAACACTATAAAAATCTCTCGTTGTAGTGGTTATGGTGCCAGAAATGTCCTGAACCCCTTCCATTGTAAGTAGTCAAACTGTTATTGAAAGTTGTGCCTTCTTACCTGAAGTCCACTCGAAGATGTTTCCCTCCTCTTTGCACCTTTCAAGAGAGCCAGCATAGAAACATAGAAACATAGAATGTGACGGCAGATAAGAACCATTCGGCCCATCTAGTCTGCCCAATTTTTAAAATACTTTCATTAGTCCCTAGTCCTATGTTATAGTTAGGATAGCCTTATGCCTATCCCATGCATGCTTAAACTCCTTCACGGTATTAACCTCTACCACTTCAGCTGGAAGGCTATTCCATGCGTCCACTACCATTTCAGTAAAGTAATACTTCCGGATATTATTTTTAAACCTTTGCCCCTCTAATTTAAGACTATGTCCCCTTGTTGTAGTAGTTTTTCTTCTTTTAAATATGGTCTCCTCCTTTACTGTGTTGATTCCCTTTATGTATTTAAATGTTTCTATCATATCCCCCCTGTCTCGTCTTTTCTCCAAACTATACATGTTAAGATCCTTTAACCTTTCCTGGTAAGTTTTATCCTGCAATCCATGAACCAGTTTAGTAGCCCTTCTCTGAACTCTCTCTAAAGTATCAATATCCTTCTTGAGATACAGTCTCCAGTACTGCGTACAATACTCCAAGTGAGGTCTCACCAGTGTTCTGTACAATGGCATGAGCACTTCTCTTTCTACTGCTAATACCTCTCCCTATACAACCAAGCATTCTGCTAGCATTTCCTGCTGCTCTATTACATTGTCTGCCTACCTTTAAGTCAGTTCAGCAGTTCATACGTGGTTCAGAGCCAACTCGTTCCTTTCGTTCTATGAGCTAAGACCTGTAGTGTAGACCTAACCCATTGGTTAAAAGTGTCAGCTGGTTGCTCTCTTTCTATGAGCCAACTCCTGCACAGCTTTGTTCAGACAAATAACTTCTGGCTAGGGAGGAAGCTGCAGTGGAGACGGGGTGCGACACCATGTGAAACTCCAGGTAAGAAGGCCCCAGAACACTCCTGGCATCCAAACCCATACAGCACTCATTAGTGGTTATGGCGCTGAAATAGAATATAGCCAACTATATTAAGTATCCCTCCAAACCAGCACCCAAGAGACAACATGCTTTTTTGTATTATGGTATTAATAAGTATAATCTATATTATATATATATTAGACTAAAGGAATGATAAAGCCCCATAACCACTATTATTATTATTATTATTATTATTATTATGATTATGTTATTATTTATATAGCGCCAACTAATTCCGCAGTGCTTTACAGTGGGTGAAACACTATAAAATGCTGCAGTGTTTATGGTACCAGAAGTCTACTGGTGGCAGGTTGACGGTAAACTATTAAACCATTTACAAATGGTTTGACACAAACCTGGCTCTGTTAGGTGCCCACACTGCTCCTAGTCTGAGCTGGTATAGGGAGGAAGTTTATAATTTAACATTATCATACCAGCTTATACCGAGTATGTGTCAAATCATTTATCAAGCACAGTGTTGTGATACATTGGTTATGCTGCTTACAGTGTCTCTTTAAGATGTATGCCCTTAATGATTTTTGTACAGGTGTAATGCTTGCTATATTTTCACTATTCCTCAAACCTCTGTATATGTACCATAACAAAAACATATTTAATAAAGAATAATCAGCACATACAAATTATTTCCATTTGCAAATTCTTTATTTAATCCATTCACCTTTTGCACAATTATCTAATGGGTAAAAATTATTGCAAATGTTACCATATCCATGCTCCTATACATTTTTTGCAAAAATCAGAAAAAGCTGAAGTAGAAACATAATTTTGTATGATAAATTAGATGTTAAAACTAGAATACCTAACTAAATATAGTGACATTCGCTGCTAGTTGGTATTAGCAAAGATTCTGCTGGTATTTGCGGGAATTCAAATTTACAAAATACCAGCAGATTATAAATATAGCTGCATATGAGTGAAGACCAAGGATCTGAATTCCGATGTGCAGTCTGCTATTTTTTATACCTACTCTGAGCCCTCTCTCTCACCTTCTCCCCAGTTATTCATTCTTTGAATTTTCCTGTGCGGTGTATGGAATCTTTTAATTATGCAAATTAAAGGAACTGATCTGAGCTATGGTAAAAATGCATTTAGAAATAGCACAGGAGTAGAGTGGAAGCTATTTATATTTATTTCAATTTAGGAATTATCTGGGTAGACAGGCCAGCAAATTTTTGCATTTTTATTTGTAAAAATATATTTTAAATAAGTTGTTTAAACAATTATTATTATTTATTATTTTTACTTATTCTGTCCTGATCTCTTTTTGCTACCACCCACCAACACTTTTCTAGTCTGAAAGACATTCCTTGCTGTATATCCTAGTTAGGTGGATCAGTGAGTCCTGCTCATTCTTGGCATACAGCTTGATGTATGTGGCTGATGGTAGCTCCACTCTTAAACCTGTATCCGGATCCATATCCACTCTTCTTAAATATGCAGAACTATATTATATTAGATGTAAAAAAACGGATACAATTTGTATCTTGTAATACCTTTTTTATTGGACTAACAGAATTTTGTAATGACAAACTTTGGGGAGAACCTCCCTTTCTCAAGTCTGAAGCATTTCTGAGCAAGACGACACATAGAATTTAAAGTTGAGTTGGTTAAAGGGACATGAGTGCAGATAAGACAGGTTTCATAGAACATAGACACCACTCTTGCAGAGAGGGTCGTAAATATCTTATGCAAGGATCACAGAGTGAGGGGGGAGAGAGAGAAAAAAACGTGAGCAGTGCAGAAGATGGTGTTAGAAGAGAGGAGTATTAATATAAAAAATGCATGAATTCCCATGCAAAAGTTACAGAATATGCATGAAGGCCTATATCCAGGTAGCTAATTAAATCCTTCCCTGTGAATTTGCAATACCAACTAGTCCCTGCATGGGCACTTTCTATATGCTTCCCAAAATCCACAAAGCAGGTAATCCTCAAAGACCCATAATTAAAGGAATGGGAACTTTCACAGAACAGATCTCAGGACTGGTAGAAAATACCCTAAAACCTCTAGTAACCAACACCAACACAGCTTCATAAAAGACACAACCGACTTCCTCAACAAACTCAGCCAAATCACCAATCTCCCTGCTAACACCATGGATGTGGAATCTCTGTACAGCAACATTCCACATACAGATGGCATCAATGCTTGCTGCCATTTCCTCTCTTATGCCGACAACCAAAAATACAGCCCCCGAATTATCACAGAACAGGCACTATTCATCCTCACACATAACTATTTCAGTTTTAACAATGAGGTTTACCTACAAACCATGGGCAATGCTATGGGAACCCCAATAATCTAATCTGTTTATGGCAGATCTTGACCAGAGATTCCTACAAATACAGCACACCAAACCATACAAATATTATCACTATATCGATGATATCTTCATAATTTGGACTGAAAGCGAAGAAAAACTGATACAGTTCCATGACTCTTTTAACAGATTCCATCCATCAAACTAAAAATTGAATATTCCACTAGATCTGTGTATTTTCTGGACACCACTGTGACATGTAACAATGGCACAATCCACACCTCGGTTTACAGAAAACCCAGATACAGGTGCAATTACCTTCACAGCTCCAGCTTCCACCCCTCCCATACTAAATGGGGCATCAACTACAGCCAAGCACGGGGCTAACCAATTCTAGCACTCTCACACTTTCATTGCAGATACAGTATGAGGAAATTCAACTTGTCCAAGCAACAGAAGAAGGTTTGATCATCAGATGCCAGGGGAGCTGCAATTTTTGTCAAGCCATCTCTCTGCGTGAGCTAAGCCCAGCGGTGAAGAGCTTATTGAGTGAGAATGATCAGATGATGTTCTAAGACAATGAGATGACCCTACGCTACAGGGCTTACATAGTTACATAGTTACATAGTTACATAGCTGAAAAGAGACTTGCGTCCATCAAGTTCAGCCTTCCTCACATATGCTTTTGCTGCTGATCCAAAAGAAGGCAAAAAACACAGTCTGAAGCGCTTCCAATTTTGCAAAAAACTAGGAAAAAATTCCTTCTTGACCCCAAAATAGCAGTCAGATGTCTCCTTGGATCAAGCAGCTATTACCCCACTAATTAGAAATTGTATCCCTGTATGTTATGTTTTTGCAAGTATTTATCCAATTGCAACTTAAACATATGTATAGACTCTGACAAAGCCACCTCTTCCGGCAATGAATTCCATATCCTTATTGCTCTTACTGTAAAAAAACCTTTTCTTTGTCTTAGATGAAATCTCCTTTCTTCAAGCCTAAATGTGTGACATCGTGTCCTATGTATAGCCCTGTTTATGAATAGATTTCCAGATAATGGTTTGTACTGGCCCCGAATATATTTGAATAATGTTATCATATCCCCTCTAAGGCACCGTTTTTCCAAACTGAAGAGATTTTAATTTTTTAACCTTTCTTCATAACTAAAATGCTCCATTCCTTTTATCAATGTTGTAGCTCGTCTCTGCACTTTTTCTAGTGCCATGATATCCTTCTTTAGAACAGGTGCCCAAAATTGCACAGCATATTCAAGGTGTGGTCTTACCAGCGATTTATAAAGAGGCAAAATTATATTTTCATCTCGAGAATTTATGCCCCTATTTATACATGACAAAACCTTACTGGCCTTAGCAACGGCAGATTTACATTGCATATTGCTACCTAATTTGTTGTCTATAACAATTCCCAAATCCTTCTCGTGTGTGGTTATCCCTAGTTCACTACCATTTAGGGTGTAATTTGCTTGTGCATTCTTAACCCCGAAGTGCATAACTTTGCATTTTTCTACGTTAAATTTCATCTGCCATTTTAGTGCCCAGTCCCCCAATCTATCCAAATCCCTCTGAAGCAAGGCAATATCCTGCTCACATTTTATTACTTTACAAAGTTTTGTGTCATCTGCAAACACTGATACATGGCTTTCAATGCCCATTTCAAGATCATTTATAAATATGTTAAATAGAAGCGGTCCCAAAACATAACCCTGAGGGACACCACTTACCACTTTTGTCCAGCTTGAAAATTTACCATTTATGACAACTCGCTGTACTCTATCCTTAAGCCAATGTTATCTTAGCTGATAAGAGTTCATGAAATCTCATAACAGGACCCCAGGTAAAATAGTCTAAAATGGCTTGACTACTACACAGACATGAGACACCGGAGAATAAATATGGGCCAAAAATAAATAAATAAAGTGTAAGTACACACAATACAAAGAAACTAGTCCTGCGCTCAAACTCCCATTACTCCAGGGCGGCAGCAACAACCATAGTGCACATCAGCCAAAATACATATTGTAAAAACCAAAGAAAAAAGTTACCTGCGCACTTTCCACATACCTATGTATTTTTTTTAAAAAATTGAGGTTTTTAATTACCTCCAATGGCCATGAGAGGGTAAGCCCACCTGCCACGTCAAGGCAGACCTCTTAGGTGGGTCCTAACGCTAACCATTTGCCTTGATTCCTTGAGCTTCTTGCAGACAGAAAGGGGTATTTTTTATATACATCCCTACATGCTTATTAACCCTTAATAGGGAACACATGGGATGGGCAGCAGCATTGCTACCTAGCTGTGTGATACAAAAGTGAATACAATACAAAGAAACTAGTCCTGCGCTCAAACTCCCAAAGTACAAACAACCCAAAATAATATTGTTACCCTTCAGGTACAAAATGGCATGGATAAATATAAAAAAGAAATCAAAGCAAAATGAATAGCATAACACATATATAAAAATGAAGTTTCACACAATGCAGTATTGCACTCACAATCTTCAGAGCCAGCAATATGCCAATCAAAATTAATTTCAGTTCATGCAGTTTCTCCTTTCCTCTTCCACATTCGATTCCAGCTCAGCATTGGAGCATTGAGGGTGACAAACAAATCTGAGCTACCTGCTGCAAAAAACATGGACTGAAGGAGAGAGTAATTATTCAGATGTCTTCAACACCCCATGGTTTTTGACCTTGCAGCATTTGGGATTCAGCTGCCATTCTATTAATTATAATTTCGATTGGATCCTGGAAATTTTAGTACTCCGAATACTCTGTCCTACTATGAGTATACAGGATTCTTGAAATTCAGCCTGGAACTGTTTACACACCTGTGGTTATCCTCTTACGTTTACAACCAAAATTCATTTAATTGTGAAGTTCGCTTATTGGGAGATACATCACATACAATTTAAATAGGTTTGTAGTAAAACCCCATCTGAACATGTTTATAAAATCATCATTATGTACATGATCTGGTGATTCCTTTATATGCTGTTACTCTATAAAAAGTCATGTGGGGTGTTCCCTTTATATAGTAGCAGTACATACCAAAAGTGATGCAAGGAAGATTAACCAATGAATCTGCCCCATGGTCATGGATGCCCAAGGCTCCTGGGTGCACATTGGGAGCGAAAGCTAGCCCACCTGGTCCGATCACACAGAAGAGCTACTGTAGCTTAATTTCAGAAAAACGTAATACTGGCCATGATAGAAAGGTATCAGAATACACAGTTCATCACACTTTGCTGCGTAGCTGCAGACCAGTCAGAGTGACCATGAAGACAGCTGTCCACCACTTGAAGCACCTTCAATAAGGACGTTAACACCATAACTGAACCATGGAGAAATAGTAGAAGATTGCCTTGTCTGACAAATCATATTTTCTTTTAGATCAGGTGAATGGATGGGTGCATGTGCGCCGTTTACCTGGGAAACATATGGCAGCAGGGTGCAATGTGGGAAGCAGGCCAGTAGAGGCAGTGTTATGATCTGAGCAATGTTCTGCTGGAAAACCTTGGATCCTGGCCAGGGCCGGTGCTAAGATTTTTAGTTACACAGGCGAAGATGCATTTTGGCGCCCCCAACCCTCATTAAAAAAAAAAAAAATGCATCTTCACCTGTGTGTCTTTCCTCCCAAGCCACAGGTACACAGGCATCATTTTTCAGTCACACAGTCAAAGTCATACAGGTACACTGTCATACAAAGACAGAAATAATCATACAGAGACATACAGACACATACAGTCAGAGACATACAAGCAGAGATATACATGCATACAGAGACATGCAGGCATATAAAGACATACATGCATACAGAGGCATACAGTCATACAGACACATACATACAGACAGGCATACAGAAACATACATACAAAGACATTCAGGCACATACATACAGACATACAGGCATAAAGAAACATACATACAGAGACATACAGGCATGCAGACACATACATACATACAGAGGCATACCGTCATACAGACACATACAGAGGCATACCGTCATACAGACACATACATACATACAAAGACATACAGACATACAGAGACACACACATACGTACATACAGAGACATAAAGGCATACAGTTACATACATGCATACAGAGACATATATACAGACATTCAGAGACAAACATACATCCAGTTACATACATGCATACAGAGACATACAGAAACATACGTACAAGACATACAGACACATACATACATACAGAGGCATACCGTCATACAGATACATACATACAGACAGGCTTACAGAAAAATACATACTCACACACACACACAAACTCACAGACACACATACACACACACACTGACAGACACACACACACACTGACAGACACACACACACTCACTGGCAGACACACACACACACTGACAGACACACACACACACACTGACAGACACACACACACTGACAGACACACACACACTCACTGACAGACACACACACACACTGACAGACACACACACACACACACTGACAGACACACACACACTCACTGACAGACACACACACACTCACTCACACACACACTGACAGACACACACAAACTCACAGACACATACTCGAACACACACACACTGACAGACACACACATACACACACAGTAATTAATTATCTAAATTATATTTACATGTCCCACCCAGCCTCCCTACCTGGAGTGCTGGCGTGGGTCTTTCATTGGTGGTCCAGTGAGGCTGCTGGGAGGCGTGCGGCTGCAGTTGATTAGGAGGAGGCGGCGAGGGAGCTCTCTGATCTCTCTGACCGGCTCCCTCGCAGGCTGTTTTCTGATGCCGCGGGAGCCGGAATATGACGTCATATTCCGGCTCCCGCGGCATCAGCAAAAGGCGCGCGAGGGAGCCGGTCAGAGAGATCAGAGAGCTCCCTCGCCGCCTCCTCCTAATCAACTGCAGCCGCACGCCTCCCAGCAGCTCCGGGGATCCAGGAGGTGACCAGGTGACCCTCCTGCCGGTCACTGGAATTTTGCGCCCCCAGAGCCGGTGCGCCCTAAGGCGGCCGCCTGTGCCGCCTTATGGACGCGCCGGCCCTGATCCTGGCATTCATGTGGATATGGATATTTCTTTGACATATACCACCTACCTAGAAAATGTTGCAGACACGTACACCCCTTCATGTCACTGGTCTCCCTTGATTGTAGTGGCCTCCTTCAGACAATGCCACAATGCAAAAAATATTCAGCAATTGTTTCACCCTCTGCATGCAGACACTGAACTTTCCTCATATAGGTGCATTGATTCAATTCATCTATATGAGGAGAAGCTGATTGACCAGGGCTGTGTTTGACTTGTGCTGGCTCTGCCCCTGATCTGCCTCCTTGACAGTCTCAATCCTATGTGAAAGCATTGTGATTGGCTCAGACCACCTCTTCTGATGATGTCAGCAGACAAAGGCAGTTCACAGGCAGAAGCAAAAGCTTCAGAATTAAATGCAAGTAAGATTTTACTATATGTAGGGAGGCAAGAGGGGGCAGGGGTGCTCGATGTTGTTTTTAACACCATAGGGTCAGGAATACATGTTAGTGTCCCTGACCCTATAGTGCTCCTTTAATCCTATTGAGCATCTGTGGGATGTGATGGAACAATAAATCCGATCTATGGAGGCCCCACCTTGCAGCTTGCAGGACTTAAAGCGTCTGCTGCTAATGTCTTGGTACCACAGGACACATTCAGAGGTCTTGTGGAATCCACACCTTGATACAGCAGAGTTATTTTGGCAGCACAAGGTGGGCCTACATGATACTGAGTAGGTGGTTTTAATGTTGTGGCGAATCAGTGTATTTCCTGGATAAGTCAAAATCAGACTTTAATTGCTGATGGAGCCAGGTTCACCAGGTTTTGAGTAACCAGCAGTTTTATATGTGTGCTGTCCCAGCTTGTTAAAGATACCACAGACATATAACATATCCCAGACATATAACTTGTAGACTCTATGCAACTTATATCCTCAAACTAACAAGACACTTACAAGACTATTGCGGCCGCTTTCCCAGAGGTTTGTCCTGGCATACGAGAGAGACCATCTGAAATACTACTTATTTATTTATTCATTATAAAACTTGACGGTCATAAAGCAGCAATTAGCTTAGATGTGTAGGTATATCACTTCATTGATGTGGTAGCTTGATAAAGGCCCGGTAGGGTCGAAACGTTGCTGCTTTTGCCCCAATAAAGCTGCTATTTTTGTTATCCCGCAGTGCCTGAACCGTTATTTTTTCTGCATATCTTGGAAGAGAGGCCTGACCAGCCCTGGCTTCAAAGCACCAGTGTTATTTGGTGAGTGCGGTATTCAGTACATCGCTACTGATATCTCACAGATGTCATTGAACGTTGTCTATTTAGAGTCCCTTTATCGATTAACCCAGTTCTTATAACACTAATCTTAATAAAACCTTCCATGTATATAAGCTCTGATGTGATGCGTGTGAAAAGCGGATACAATTCATCGTGTAACACGGCAGCCATAATTCACCAATCAGAAGAATTCCTTTAGTTACCGACGAGGTGCTTAAATTTATCTTTTAAGACTATTCCTCCAGGACACTAATATATTTTAGAATGTGATTAAGAATTCCAAGTTAAGATTATTAAATGTGTTTGTCATGAACGTTTATCAATGTCTGTGTTTCATTCAGAGAGTTTTATATTTGTTCTAACAAAGTTATTTCCTGAAGTCAGAATTGCTGGGAATTAAAAAATAAAAGTAAAGCGAATTTCACGTTTTTGACCAAAAGAGCTGAACTGGAAACATTGCTAATTGAGAGAATTGTTTCAGTTAAGCAATTTTGGCCTTAAATTTTAAATTTACTTTTAACGTCCAACAATTCTAACTATAATTAATGACTCGTGATGCTTGCCTGTACAGGTATAAAACCCCTTGATGTGATTTATGTGAAATTCTGTTGCAATTCACTGTACTCTATCCACCAATCAAAAACTCCTAACTGATACTAAACACATTTGTCAATTAAACAGATGAAGAATGTAACACAAAAGGCATAAGGAGATGATTTTATTTAATTGTGTTAATTTATTATTAGTTTATACTGGTGTATTTTTATAAATAGAATATAAAATACATATTGCATGTCAATAGACATTGGTATTTATATAGATTAAAAGGCTACAAATTAATAATGGTAATTTATAGATAATACTATTAATATAATGTAAATATTTATGGAATTTAAAAAAAAAATTTTTGGGGACTGTACAGCAGCACTCAGGACAGGAAAACCCCCCGGTGGAGGAAACCTGTGAGGAACCATGGCTGCTGCACTGCCCCTCCTCCAGGCATACTAATAATTGGGGGGGGGGGGGGGGTCAATTAACCATGCTTAGCCTTTAAATTATGTAATTTGGAAATTATTGCCAATAACGTCCCTGAATTTAATATATTCTATCCTCTCACTAGTGGGGCTTTGCCTATTATGTTGCTCCTCGGTGCAACCCGAGCCTGGGAGAGTGCGGCTCTCACTAGTGTGGCTGGGCCAGTTGTACTGCTCCTCGGTGGAGCCCAAACCTGGGAGAGTGCTTCTCCGCTATCCAGCTTCTTCTCGATGGGGTCCAAATATAATTTTTTCCCTCCTCCTAAACTCTTCAAACTATTGTCTTTCATGACACTGTTCTTTTAATGTTCCTATTTCCCTACAATTTGTCAGTGTCTACTTTTCTGGTAGTACCACTTCTCTCATCCTCTCCATATTGGAGTCACCCAAGGTTTTTTCCTTCGCCATAGTTACATAGTAATCTAGGTTGAAAACAGACTGAGGCAGAGACATCTCTGATTGTGTGTCTTCCCACTTTATAAAACGTAATCTGTCTAAAACTGAGCTTCTTAACTACCCACCTTAATTAATGATCCTCCTGTGTCACTCCTCCTGCGCATCATCCCAACTTTTCAAGCTAACTGCATTTTTTTTCTCCATCTTTTATTGTCGCCAAAGTCTGCCAAAGTCTGCCAATTCCACCTTAAATCAAAGAAATAAAGCTCCAGCCACTCTCTGTAATTTCAGTGTGTGTTTAATTCAGCCATCCCAAATGACAGGCAACGTTTCGACACAACGTGTTTCCTTATCTAGCCATGGCTTATGTAAACACATAGGCGTGCGCAGCCTATTGCATTAGGGTGTGCACCCTAAAGCACAAACACACACGCCACACACGTGTGTGTGTGTGTATAGATATATATTTATTATTATTTATTATTGCTATTTATAAAGCGCACACAGATTCCGCAGCGCTGTACAATTAGTTGAGAAACGTACAATATACACATACAAATACAAGAGGTAAGAGAGCCCTGCCCGTAAGCTGATATCTAGCCATTGGAGCTCTTTTATACAAAGTGCTTGGCTAGATGGCCCGTGAGCTTACAATCTAAAGGAAACCATGGGGATTTGAGACAAGAGGTAGCAGGGGAAGTTTGGAGGTGATGGCTGAAAGAGTTAACAGAGAGAAGCTATTGGTAAGATGTTAGGGGAATGAAGAGGTAATTGGGTGAGAATCCCAAACAGCTGGAGGAGCATGCTATATCTTTAAGGGGAGCCTGGGTGGGCGGGAGGAGGGGAGGGTGGGCGGGAGGAGGGGAGGGTGGGTGGGAAGTGGGGAGAAAAAATGCAGTCTTCACTGAGTTGATTGTGAAGTGAGGCCTGAGGAATAGGGATGGAACAGTCATATGAAGGTATATATACACACACACACACACACACATACACAAATGCACTCTGCATACATACATACAGACCCGCATTCATATAATTATGTAATATTTCATTAAATTATGTAATATTTAGTCAGTCACTCACAGCCATGCTTTTACACATGGCTGTTATGTATTTAGACATTTTTGAATCTGGATACAAGTTAGGACAATTGAACACACTAATTTTTTTAAAATTATTTTTCTATTTACTATTTTGCTATTTTAACTATAGGCCATTTTTTCTTCTAGGATTGAAGAAGCATACATGAGAATGGAGAATCCTGGCTGTATAGTAGTTAATGCCAGTGCTTTGAAGGAAACTGTTTTAGCACATGTGTTGTCTATTATATATAGGCATTGTGCACTTGCATTGTGAAGGACATTATACAAGTAAAACTACAATATACAATAACACATCCACCAGTAAATTGAGCAAAATCAATCAAATGCACTTAGTGTTTTGGAAGTGCAATAATTCAGAACTGCCATGTATATTGCAAGTATTTTATATATCAGAGTATGGAGCTGTAACATTCCAGAATAATGATAAATGGCATAATACTTATTAAGAAATAAATTTGGATTCCTTCAATTCTCAAGTATGTTCTCAAATGCAGGCGTCAATTATATATATTTCATTCTCAATCTCAGAACTATAAATAACATAGCCGGACCTCGCTAAAATCAAACCTGCAGCCTCATGAAGAAATCAATCAAATTTAAACTTACTTTACCAGCCAGCCGCCCGACCCGGAACCCCATCCTGGGAAAAAACACTGTGCCTGTGCTCTGCACCCTCTCCTCTGGCACTGCGGCTGGGCCTCACCCTTGCGTTGGCGTGACTCCGCCTCTGCGTGATGTCACGGAACGCGTGTACGCGAACGCGTACATAACAGGGGAGGTCTGAGGGAGGAGCAAGTCCGTCCTTCACTATGCGACGCTTTCGCTCGCATAGTGAAGGATCGGTTTAGGAGACAAACTCGGGCGGCAGACGGCAGTGCAGCACGGAGGTGAGAGAGCCTCAATTTTGAGACTCGATTAGGGTGTGCCCAGGCACACCCGGCACACCCCGTGCGCACGCCTATGTGTAAACATTATCTGTCCTTTGGGATGGCTTAATAAAGCACACATTGTACCTGAAATTACTGAGTGCTGGACTGGAGCTGGATCTCTTTGAATTGCTTTATGATCCTTAGAGAAGGGACCTTTACCCATGCCACTAACCCATTCTATCCCCAATTCTCCAATCCTTTAACCCCTTAAGGACACATGACATGTGTGACATGTCATGATTCCCTTTTATTCCAGAAGTTTGGTCCTTAAGGGGTTAAGAAGTCCCTTAAAACCCACCTCTTAAGATTAGCCTAAGGACTCACAGGGTAACTACCATTCCTCAAACCTATATCTTACTCACTCACTTTCATTAGAGGCTCTATAACCCCTAATAATTTAATTAAATCCATATGAGGCCCTAGTAACCAAGGTGTACATACAATTCATGTACCCATTGGAGAGAACGTGGGCAGGTCACTCACCTCAGCCGTCGCTCTATTCTCTGAATAACCTGGAAACAGAAACTACTTACATTTCTATCCTGACATTGCAGAAAATGAGGAATCACCATGATAACCCACGAAATTCCGATTCAATGCTCTTAATGTCTTCTCTGATACGATCCTTCACATTCCGTTCAGTTTCCCCTACATATTGCAGGTTACATACAGGGCACGTGATTCAATAGACCACATTTCTTAAATCTGAAATAAAATCGATAGAAAGTAACTAATTATATCTAAAGGGAATTCAGGAAACAAATCAACAGTAATAGTTAGTGTTAAAAATATATTACATATTCCTCATGAATATCATTGGCAGTACCTTTACTATATATTTATTGATTGATTTATTGAAAATAACCCAGGTATAAGTGTCACATCTCCCTGTCACCTTAACAGAGTAGGAATATCCTAATAACATTTCTTCCATGATTCTCAACTGGCCTGGGTAAACTCAATGTCGGATGGGAATTATGGGAGTTGGAATTCATCTACCATTGGAGCTCTCAGATAACCCTTACATTTGTCTTCCTGCAGCTGAAACTGGGATGAGGTCATAGTTTCTCCATTACTGGCAGGTTCATATTTCCATATATGGTCAGGTGCTGTGACATCATAAAACACTGTGATATCATCTGATGGAACAATGAATGTCACAGTGACCTATACTCAGAGACATTTACATTTGTCTTCCTGCAGCTGAAACTGGGATGAGGTCATAGTTTCTCCATTACTGGCAGGTTCTTATCTCCATATATGGTCAGGTGCAGTGACATCATACTGATATCATCTGATGGAACAATGAATGTCGCAGTGACCTATACTCAGAGAGACTGGGCATCTTGTGAGGGGACAGTGGCTACTGCATTATCCAAGTGCTATTTTCCAGAATTATATCAGTTAGCTGAATGCATTGCAGGTAAGGTTAACGTAAAAGCTTTACAGAGATTGGTCAGTTTAGATACAAAAGGGATTTCATACACAATTGCTCATATTGTACATCCATTCACAGACTCTATTTAATGATTATTTTCCACACTTTAATTGCCTTAAGGGCTTTGTGAATTATAGCCCTATTAAACTAGTATTAAGTATTAAAATAGTATTAAACTAGAAAGTAATGAAACTAATATTTCATAGACTATAATAAATCTAGAATATTCATCCATCCATTCAGGAATTGCCAATTATATTCTTAGGGAACGTAAGACAAGCTTTAACCCCTTAAGGATGCTGGACGGTTCAGGACCGTCATCGGCATTTTTTCATTGCCGACCGACGACGGTCCTGAACCGTCCTAAATTTAAAATGTACTTACCCGATCGCCGTCCTTCCCCCGGCGGCGATCGGCGGTGCTCCCGTTGTGGGGAGACTGCCTGCAGCCCAGACAGTCTCCCCATGGCGGATTAGGACCCCTGTGGCCATGTGATCGCCCAACAGGGCGACCACATGGTCACAATAGGTGTCCATGTGTCTGCCTGCAGGGGGACTGCCTGTGCTGACAGGCAGTCTCCCTGCTAGTGTAAAATAAAAAAAAATTTAAAGTTATAGTTAATAAAAAAAAATATTATTATATATGTGTATATATATATGATATATACACATATATTATACCTATATAATATATGTCTATATATCATATATATAATGTCATGCTAAGTGTATTTTTATATTAATATGTACATATATTAATATAAAAATACACTTATAATAAATTACACACGTATATATATAATATATATAATAACTATATATATTGTATATATATTATTATAAAATACAAATAATAAGTAATTTAAATTAAATTAAACATGTAAAAATAATAATAACATTTTTTAAAAGATTATATATCTATACAAAATTTTATTCTAACTGTATTTTGATATTAATATATATATATATTTATATCAAAATACACTTAGAATGAAATTGTATATATATATATCTATGTATATATATAAATAAATAAACAGAATACAAACTATTTATATGTCCATATACAAAATTACATAAATAATTATATAAATATACATGTAGACTTCAAATATATAAATATGCATATATATTTAAATTCTACGTGCGTATTTATGTAATATTTTTACATAATTCAGTTATTTTATTGATTGCAATTTAAGAGACCTGCCTGCCAACCCAGGCCCAAATTCCAGAGAATTTAATTTGCTATCACTGTATTTTACCCTGTAACGTTCTGCGACACCCTAAAACCTGTACATGGGGGGTACTGTTTTACTCGGGAGACTTCGCTGAACACAAATATTAGTGATTGAAAACAGTAAAACATATCACAGCGATGATATTGTCAGTGAAAGTGACTTTTTTTGCATTTTTCAAACACAAACAGCACTTTTACTGATGATATAATTGTTGTGATACATTTTCCAGTTTTGAAACACTAATATTTGTGTTCAGCAAAGTCTCCTGAGTATAACAGTACCCCCCATGTACAGGTTTTATAGCGTTTTTGAAAGTTACAGGGTCAAATATATGGGTCAAATATTTTTACATTGAAAATGGCCAGGTTGGTTACGTTGCCTTTGAGATCGTATGGTAGCCCAGGAATGATAATTACCCCCATGATGGCATACCATTTGCAAAAGAAGACAACCCAAGGTATTGCAAATGGGGTATGCCCAGTCTTTTTTAGTAACCACTTAGTCACAAACACTGGCCAAAATTAGCGTTCAATTTAGTTTTTTACTTTTTTCACACACAAACGAATATGAACGCTAACTTTGGCCAGTGTTTGCGACTAACTGGCTACTAAAAAAGTCTGGACATACCCCATATTGAATACCCTGGGTTGTCTACTTTAAAAAAAAATATGTACATGTGGGGTGTTATTCAGCGATTTATGACAGATAATAGTGTTACAATGTCACTATTGATACATTTTAAAAATGTATGTTTTGAAACCGCAATATCCTACTTGTACTTATAGCCCTATAACATGCAAAAAAATAGCAAAAAGCATGTAAACACTGGGTATTTTTAAACTCAGGACAAAATTTTGAATCTATTTAGCAGTTTTTTTCATTCGCTTTTGTAGATGAGTAAAAGATTTTTCCCATAAAAGTCAAAAAACATTTTTCATCATATTTTTTCATTTTTAAAAAATTTAATTACATGAGATTATATAAATACTGGTATGTAAAGAAAGCCCCTTTTGTCCTGAAAAAAACCAATATATAATTTGTATGGGAACAGTAAATGAGAGAGCGGAAAATTACAGCTAAACACAAACACCACAAAAGTGTAAAAAGATGCCTGGTCGCAAATGTACAACATCGCAAAAACAGTCCAGTCCTTAAGGGGTTAATGTCTTTTTTTAATGTAATTTAAAAACATGACCTTTATAAGCCATATTAGTTATTGTGTTATATAACTGGGTGGGATGGGGAGATTTGTAAAGCAGTTCCGAGGTAAAAGAAAAAATCAACTGGTCTATGTGTTTATGATGATTTTAAGGGTTAATATTATGTATGTTAAACCTTGAAGGAGGAAGTTGACAGTCTGTGGTTAACCCAAAGAAGCCATTGTGGTTCGTCTGCTTCTGCTTAGCTTAGAGCTGGGATACAATAACACTGACTATTTATGTTTATTTGTTTCCTGAATTCCCTTTAGATATAATTAGTTACTTTCTATCGGTTTTATTTCAGATTTAAGAAATGTGGTCTATTGAATCACGTGCCCTGTATGTAACCTGCAATATGTAGGGGAAAGGGAACGGAAAGTGAAGGATCGTATCAGAGAAGACATTAAGAGCATTGAATCTGAATTCGTGGTTACCATGGTGATTCCTCATTTTCTGGCATTTCATGATAGAAATTTAAGTAGTTTCTGCTTCCAGGTTATTCAGAGAATCGAGCGACGGCTAAGGGTGGTGAGTGACCTGAACCACATTCTCTGGTTTGTTACCAAGGGCCTCATCTGGATTGAATTAAATTATTAGGGGGTATAGAGCCTCTAATTTAGGTGAGTGAGTAAGATATAGATTTAAAGAATGGTAGTTACCCTGGGAGTCCTTAGGCTAATCTCAAGAGGTGGGTTTTAAGGGACTTCTTAAAGGATTGGAGACTTGTGCATAGACTGAGTTTGCGTTCCCCCATCAAATAAATCCTACAAGCGTGAGTTAGCAGAACAGTTACGAGAAGTGGATAGGAGAAGGTCAGCTCTGCAAGCTAGACCATACCAAGGATGAGTGCTTTGGGCCCAGCTCCACTAGTGAGAGCCACACTCTGCCAGGCACGGGTTCCACTGAGGAGCAACACCCTGGGTAAAGCCCCACTAGTGAGAGGAGAGAATACATTAAATTGTGGTAAGTTATTGTGAATAATTTCCAAATGACATAATTTAAAGGCTAAACATAGAGAACTGCCCCCCAAATTAGTAGCTAACACACTGAATATAACTGCCGGATTTAAACCAGATTTGATTTTAGTGAATATGAGAATTGACAATCTGGTCTGCAGCTCCACTAGTGAGAGTCACACTCTCCCAAGCTTGGGCTCCACCGAGGAGCAGAACACCAGGCCGAGCCCCACTAGTGAGAGCTGCACTCTCCCAGGCTCGGGTTCATGCAAGAGTCAACACCATGAGCTGAGCCCCACTAGTGAGAGGATAGAATACATTAAATTCAGGTAAGTTATTGTGAATAATTTTCAAATTACATAATTTAAAGGCTAAACATAGTTAACTGTTCCCAAATTATTAGTTAGCACACTGTATATATCTGCCAGATAATTCCTCCGCAGACTAGGGCTCAACAAGGAGGAGAGCTTCGGGCCCAGCTCCACTAGTGAGAGCCGCACTCTCCCAAGCTTGGGCTCCACCGAGGAGCAGAACACCAGGCCGAGCCCCACTAGTGAGAGCTGCACTCTCCCAGGCTCGGGTTCATGCAAGAGTCAACACCACGAGCTGAGCCCCACTAGTGAGAGGATAGAATACATTAAATTCAGGTAAGTTATTGTGAATAATTTTCAAATTACATAATTTAAAGGCTAAACATAGTTAACTGTTCCCAAATTATTAGTTAGCACACTGTATATATCTGCCAGATAATTCCTCCGCAGACTAGGGCTCAACAAGGAGGAGAGCTCTGGGCCCAGGTCCACTAGTGAGAGCCGCACTCTCCCAAGCTTGGGCTCCACCGAGGAGCAGAACACCAGGCCGCGCCCCACTAGTGAGAGCTGCACTCTCCCAGGCTCGGGTTCATGCAAGAGTCAACACCACGAGCTGAGCCCCAATAGTGAGAGAATAGAATACATTAAATTCAGGTAAGTTATTGTGAATAATTTTCAAATTACATAATTTAAAGGCTAAACATAGTGAACTGTTTCCAAATTATTAGTTAGCACACTGTATATATCTGCCAGATAATTCCTCCGCAGACTGGGGCTCAACAAGGAGGAGAGCTTCGGGCCCAGCTCCACTAGTGAGAGCCGCACTCTCCCAAGCTTGGGCTCCACCGAGGAGCAGAACAACAAGCTGAGCCCCACTAGCGAGAGCTGTGCTCTCCCAGGCTCGGGTTCCTGCAAGGAGCAACACCATGAGCTGAGCCCTCCTAGTGAGAGGATAGAATACATTAAATTCAGGTAAGTTATTGTGAATAATTTTCAAATTACATAATTTAAAGGCTAAACATAGTGAACTGTTCCCAAATTATTAGTTAGCACACTGTATATATCTGCCAGATAATTCCTCCGCAGACTAGGGCTCAACAAGAAGGAGAGCTTCGGGCCCATCTCCACTAGTGAGAGCCGCACTCTCCCAAGCTTGGGCTCCACCGAGGAGCAGAACAACAAGCTGAGCCCCACTAGCGAGAGCTGTGCTCTCCCAGGCTCGGGTTCCTGCAAGGAGCAACACCATGAGCTGAGCCCTCCTAGTGAGAGGATAGAATACATTAAATTCAGGTAAGTTATTGTGAATAATTTTCAAATTACATAATTTAAAGGCTAAACATAGTTAACTGTTCCCAAATTATTAGTTAGCACACTGTATATATCTGCCAGATAATTCCTCCGCAGACTAGGGCTCAACAAGAAGGAGAGCTTCGGGCCCAGCTCCACTAGTGAGAGCCGCACTCTCCCAAGCTTGGGCTCCACCGAGGAGCAGAACAACAAGCTGAGCCCCACTAGCGAGAGCTGTGCTCTCCCAGGCTCGGGTTCCTGCAAGGAGCAACACCATGAGCTGAGCCCTCCTAGTGAGAGGATAGAATACATTAAATTCAGGTAAGTTATTGTGAATAATTTTCAAATTACATAATTTAAAGGCTAAACATAGTGAACTGTTCCCAAATTATTAGTTAGCACACTGTATATATCTGCCAGATAATTCCTCCGCAGACTAGGGCTCAACAAGGAGGAGAGCTTCGGGCCCAGCTCCACTAGTGAGAGCCGCACTCTCCCAAGCTTGGGCTCCACCGAGGAGCAGAACAACAAGCTGAGCCCCACTAGCGAGAGCTGTGCTCTCCCAGGCTCGGGTTCCTGCAAGGAGCAACACCATGAGCTGAGCCCTCCTAGTGAGAGGATAGAATACATTAAATTCAGGTAAGTTATTGTGAATAATTTTCAAATTACATAATTTAAAGGCTAAACATAGTGAACTGTTCCCAAATTATTAGTTAGCACACTGTATATATCTGCCAGATAATTCCTCCGCAGACTAGGGCTCAACAAGAAGGAGAGCTTCGGGCCCAGCTCCACTAGTGAGAGCCGCACTCTCCCAAGCTTGGGCTCCACCGAGGAGCAGAACAACAAGCTGAGCCCCACTAGCGAGAGCTGTGCTCTCCCAGGCTCGGGTTCCTGCAAGGAGTAACACCATGAGCTGAGCCCTCCTAGTGAGAGGATAGAATACATTAAATTCAGGTAAGTTATTGTGAATAATTTTCAAATTACATAATTTAAAGGCTAAACATAGTGAACTGTTCCCAAATTATTAGTTAGCACACTGTATATATCTGCCAGATAATTCCTCCGCAGACTAGGGCTCAACAAGGAGGAGAGCTTCGGGCCCAGCTCCACTAGTGAGAGCCGCACTCTCCCAAGCTTGGGCTCCACCGAGGAGCAGAACACCAGGCCGAGCCCCACTAGTGAGAGCTGCACTTTCCCAGGCTCGGGTTCATGCAAGAGTCAACACCATGAGCTGAGCCCCACTAGTGAGAGGATAGAATACATTAAATTCAGGTAAGTTATTGTGAATAATTTTCAAATTACATAATTTAAAGGCTAAACATAGTGAACTGTTCCCAAATTATTAGTTAGCACACTGTATATATCTGCCAGATAATTCCTCCGCAGACTAGGGCTCAACAAGGAGGAGAGCTTCGGGCCCAGCTCCACTAGTGAGAGCCGCACTCTCCCAAGCTTGGGCTCCACCGAGGAGCAGAACAACAAGCTGAGCCCCACTAGCGAGAGCTGTACTCTCCCAGGCTCGGGTTCCTGCAAGGAGCAACACCATGAGCTGAGCCCTCCTAGCGAGAGGATAGAATACATTAAATTCAGGTAAGTTATTGTGAATAATTTTAAGATTATATAATTTAAAGGCTAAACATAGTGATCTGTCCCCAAATTATGAGTTAGCACACTGTAGATATCTGCCAGATAATTCCTCCGCAGACTAGGGCTCAACAAGGAGGAGAGCTTCGGGCCCAGCTCCACTAGTGAGAGCCACACTATCCCAAGCTTGGGCTCCAGCGAGGAGCAGAACACCAGGCCGAGCCCCACTAGTGAGAGCTGCACTCTCCCAGGCTCGGGTTCATGCAAGAGTCAACACCACGAGCTGAGCCCCACTAGTGAGAGAATAGAATACATTAAATTCAGGTAAATTATTGTGAATAATTTTCGAATTACATAATTTAAAGGCTAAACATAGTGAACTGTTCCCAAATTATTAGTTAGCACACTGTATATATCTGCCAGATAATTCCTCCGCAGACTAGGGCTCAACAAGAAGGAGAGCTTCGGGCCCAGCTCCACTAGTGAGAGCCGCACTCTCCCAAGCTTGGGCTCCACCGAGGAGCAGAACAACAAGCTGAGCCCCACTAGCGAGAGCTGTGCTCTCCCAGGCTCGGGTTCCTGCAAGGAGCAACACCATGAGCTGAGCCCTCCTAGTGAGAGGATAGAATACATAAAATTCAGGTAAGTTATTGTGAATAATTTTCAAATTACATAATTTAAAGGCTAAACATAGTGAACTGTTCCCAAATTATGAGTTAGCACACTGTAGATATCTGCCAGATAATTCCTCCGCAGACTAAGGCTCAAAAAGGAGGAGAGCTTTGGGCCCAGCTCCACTAGTGAGAGCCGCACTCTCCCAAGCTTGGGCTCCACCGAGGAGCAGAACACCAGGCCGAGCCCCACTAGCGAGAGCTGCACTCTCCCAGGCTCGGGTTCATGCAAGAGTCAACACCATGAGCTGAGCCCCACTAGTGAGAGGATAGAATACATTAAATTCAGGTAAGTTATTGTGAATAATTTTCAAATTACATAATTTAAAGGCTAAACATAGTTAACTGTTCCCAAATTATTAGTTAGCACACTGTATATATCTGCCAGATAATTCCTCCGCAGACTAGGGCTCAACAAGGAGGAGAGCTTCGGGCCCAGCTCCACTAGTGAGAGCCGCACTCTCAGAAGCTTGGGCTCCACCGAGGAGCAGAACACCAGGCCAAGCCCCACTAGTGAGAGCTGCACTCTCCCAGGCTCGGGTTCATGCAAGAGTCAACACCATGAGCTGAGCCCCACTAGTGAGAGGATAGAATACATTAAATTAAGGTAAGTTATTGTGAATAATTTTCAAATTACATAATTTAAAGGCTAAACATAGTGAACTGTTCCCAAATGATTAGTTAGCACACTGTATATATCTGCCAGATAATTCCTCCGCAGACTGGGGCTCAACAAGGAGGAGAGCTTCGGGCCCAGCTCCACTAGTGAGAGCCGCACTCTCCCAAGCTTGGGCTCCACCGAGGAGCAGAACAACAAGCTGAGCACCACTAGCGAGAGCTGTACTCTCCCAGGCTCGGGTTCCTGCAAGGAGCAACACCATGAGCTGAGCCCTCCTAGTGAGAGGATAGAATACATTAAATTCAGGTAAGTTATTGTGAATAATTTTAAGATTATAAAATTTAAAGGCTAAACATAGTGATCTGTCCCCAAATTATGAGTTAGCACACTGTAGATATCTGCCAGATAATTCCTCCGCAGACTAAGGCTCAACAAGGAGGAGAGCTTCGGGCCCAGCTCCACTAGTGAGAGCCGCACTCTCCCAAGCTTGGGCTCCACCGAGGAGCAGAACACCAGGCCGAGCCCCACTAGCGAGAGCTGCACTCTCCCAGGCTCGGGTTCATGCAAGAGTCAACACCACGAGCTGAGCCCCACTAGTGAGAGGATAGAATACATTAAATTCAGGTAAGTTATTGTGAATAATTTTCAAATTACATAATTTAAAGGCTAAACATAGTGAACTGTTCCCAAATTATTAGTTAGCACACTGTATATATCTGCCAGATAATTCCTCCGCAGACTAGGGCTCAACAAGGAGGAGAGCTTCGGGCCCAGCTCCACTAGTGAGAGCCGCACTCTCCCAAGCTTGGGCTCCACCGAGGAGCAGAACAACAAGCTGAGCCCCACTAGCAAAAGCTGTGCTCTCCCAGGCTCGGGTTCCTGCAAGGAGCAACACCATGAGCTGAGCCCTCCTAGTGAGAGGATAGAATACATTAAATTCAGGTAAGTTATTGTGAATAATTTTCAAATTACATAATTTAAAGGCTAAACATAGTGAACTGTTCCCAAATGATTAGTTAGCACACTGTATATATCTGCCAGATAATTCCTCCGCAGACTAGGGCTCAACAAGAAGGAGAGCTTCGGGCCCAGCTCCTCTAGTGAGAGCCGCACTCTCCCAAGCTTGGGCTCCACCCAGGAGCAGAACAACAAGCTGAGCCCCACTAGCGAGAGCTGTGCTCTCCCAGGCTCGGGTTCCTGCAAGGAGCAACACCATGAGCTGAGCCCTCCTAGTGAGAGGATAGAATACATTAAATTCAGGTAAGTTATTGTGAATAATTTTAAGATTATATAATTTAAAGGCTAAACATAGTGATCTGTCCCCAAATTATGAGTTAGCACACTGTAGATATCTGCCAGATAATTCCTCCGCAGACTAGGGCTCAACAAGGAGGAGAGCTTCGGGCCCAGCTCCACTAGTGAGAGCCACACTCTCCCAAGCTTGGGCTCCACCGAGGAGCAGAACACCAGGCCGAGCCCCACTAGTGAGAGCTGCACTCTCCCAGGCTCGGGTTCATGCAAGAGTCAACACCACGAGCTGAGCCCCACTAGTGAGAGAATAGAATACATTAAATTCAGGTAAGTTATTGTTAATAATTTTCAAATTACATAATTTAAAGGCTAAACATAGTGAACTGTTCCCAAATTATTAGTTAGAACACTGTATATATCTGCCAGATAATTCCTCCGCAGACTGGGGCTCAACAAGGAGGAGAGCTTCGGGCCCAGCTCCACTAGTGAGAGCCGCACTCTCCCAAGCTTGGGCTCCACCGAGGAGCAGAACAACAAGCTGAGCCCCACTAGCGAGAGCTGTGCTCTCCCAGGCTCGGGTTCCTGCAAGGAGCAACACCATGAGCTGAGCCCTCCTAGTGAGAGGATAGAATACATTAAATTCAGGTAAGTTATTGTGAATAATTTTCGAATTACATAATTTAAAGGCTAAACATAGTGAACTGTTCCCAAATTATTAGTTAGCACACTGTATATATCTGCCAGATAATTCCTCCGCAGACTAGGGCTCAACAAGAAGGAGAGCTTCGGGCCCAGCTCCACTAGTGAGAGCCGCACTCTCCCAAGCTTGGGCTCCACCGAGGAGCAGAACAACAAGCTGAGCCCCACTAGCGAGAGCTGTGCTCTCCCAGGCTCGGGTTCCTGCAAGGAGCAACACCATGAGCTGAGCCCTCCTAGTGAGAGGATAGAATACATAAAATTCAGGTAAGTTATTGTGAATAATTTTCAAATTACATAATTTAAAGGCTAAACATAGTGAACTGTTCCCAAATTATGAGTTAGCACACTGTAGATATCTGCCAGATAATTCCTCCGCAGACTAAGGCTCAAAAAGGAGGAGAGCTTTGGGCCCAGCTCCACTAGTGAGAGCCACACTCTCCCAAGCTTGGGCTCCACCGAGGAGCAGAACACCAGGCCGAGCCCCACTAGCGAGAGCTGCACTCTCCCAGGCTCGGGTTCATGCAAGAGTCAACACCATGAGCTGAGCCCCACTAGTGAGAGGATAGAATACATTAAATTCAGGTAAGTTATTGTGAATAATTTTCAAATTACATAATTTAAAGGCTAAACATAGTTAACTGTTCCCAAATTATTAGTTAGCACACTGTATATATCTGCCAGATAATTCCTCCGCAGACTAGGGCTCAACAAGGAGGAGAGCTTCGGGCCCAGCTCCACTAGTGAGAGCCGCACTCTCCCAAGCTTGGGCTCCACCGAGGAGCAGAACACCAGGCCAAGCCCCACTAGTGAGAGCTGCACTCTCCCAGGCTCGGGTTCATGCAAGAGTCAACACCATGAGCTGAGCCCCACTAGTGAGAGGATAGAATACATTAAATTCAGGTAAGTTATTGTGAATAATTTTCAAATTACATAATTTAAAGGCTAAACATAGTGAACTGTTCTCAAATGATTAGTTAGCACACTGTATATATCTGCCAGATAATTCCTCCGCAGACTGGGGCTCAACAAGGAGGAGAGCTTCGGGCCCAGCTCCACTAGTGAGAGCCGCACTCTCCCAAGCTTGGGCTCCACCGAGGAGCAGAACAACAAGCTGAGCACCACTAGCGAGAGCTGTACTCTCCCAGGCTCGGGTTCCTGCAAGGAGCAACACCATGAGCTGATCCCTCCTAGTGAGAGGATAGAATACATTAAATTCAGGTAAGTTATTGTGAATAATTTTAAGATTATAAAATTTAAAGGCTAAACATAGTGATCTGTCCCCAAATTATGAGTTAGCACACTGTAGATATCTGCCAGATAATTCCTCCGCAGACTAAGGCTCAACAAGGAGGAGAGCTTCGGGCCCAGCTCCACTAGTGAGAGCCGCACTCTCCCAAGCTTGGGCTCCACCGAGGAGCAGAACACCAGGCCGAGCCCCACTAGCGAGAGCTGCACTCTCCCAGGCTCGGGTTCATGCAAGAGTCAACACCATGAGCTGAGCCCCACTAGTGAGAGGATAGAATACATTAAATTCAGGTAAGTTATTGTGAATAATTTTCGAATTACATAATTTAAAGGCTAAACATAGTGAACTGTTCCCAAATTATTAGTTAGCACACTGTATATATCTGCCAGATAATTCCTCCGCAGACTAGGGCTCAACAAGAAGGAGAGCTTCGGGCCCAGCTCCACTAGTGAGAGCCGCACTCTCCCAAGCTTGGGCTCCACCGAGGAGCAGAACAACAAGCTGAGCCCCACTAGCGAGAGCTGTGCTCTCCCAGGCTCGGGTTCCTGCAAGGAGCAACACCATGAGCTGAGCCCTCCTAGTGAGAGGATAGAATACATAAAATTCAGGTAAGTTATTGTGAATAATTTTCAAATTACATAATTTAAAGGCTAAACATAGTGAACTGTTCCCAAATTATGAGTTAGCACACTGTAGATATCTGCCAGATAATTCCTCCGCAGACTAAGGCTCAAAAAGGAGGAGAGCTTTTGGCCCAGCTCCACTAGTGAGAGCCACACTCTCCCAAGCTTGGGCTCCACCGAGGAGCAGAACACCAGGCCGAGCCCCACTAGCGAGAGCTGCACTCTCCCAGGCTCGGGTTCATGCAAGAGTCAACACCATGAGCTGAGCCCCACTAGTGAGAGGATAGAATACATTAAATTCAGGTAAGTTATTGTGAATAATTTTCAAATTACATAATTTAAAGGCTAAACATAGTTAACTGTTCCCAAATTATTAGTTAGCACACTGTATATATCTGCCAGATAATTCCTCCGCAGACTAGGGCTCAACAAGGAGGAGAGCTTCGGGCCCAGCTCCACTAGTGAGAGCCGCACTCTCCCAAGCTTGGGCTCCACCGAGGAGCAGAACACCAGGCCAAGCCCCACTAGTGAGAGCTGCACTCTCCCAGGCTCGGGTTCATGCAAGAGTCAACACCATGAGCTGAGCCCCACTAGTGAGAGGATAGAATACATTAAATTCAGGTAAGTTATTGTGAATAATTTTCAAATTACATAATTTAAAGGCTAAACATAGTGAACTGTTCCCAAATGATTAGTTAGCACACTGTATATATCTGCCAGATAATTCCTCCGCAGACTGGGGCTCAACAAGGAGGAGAGCTTCGGGCCCAGCTCCACTAGTGAGAGCCGCACTCTCCCAAGCTTGGGCTCCACCGAGGAGCAGAACAACAAGCTGAGCACCACTAGCGAGAGCTGTACTCTCCCAGGCTCGGGTTCCTGCAAGGAGCAACACCATGAGCTGAGCCCTCCTAGTGAGAGGATAGAATACATTAAATTCAGGTAAGTTATTGTGAATAATTTTAAGATTATATAATTTAAAGGCTAAACATAGTGATCTGTCCCCAAATTATGAGTTAGCACACTGTAGATATCTGCCAGATAATTCCTCCGCAGACTAAGGCTCAACAAGGAGGAGAGCTTCGGGCCCAGCTCCACTAGTGAGAGCCGCACTCTCCCAAGCTTGGGCTCCACCGAGGAGCAGAACACCAGGCCGAGCCCCAATAGCGAGAGCTGCACTCTCCCAGGCTCGGGTTCATGCAAGAGTCAACACCATGAGCTGAGCCCCACTAGTGAGAGGATAGAATACATTAAATTCAGGTAAGTTATTGTGAATAATTTTCAAATTACATAATTTAAAGGCAAAACATAGTTAACTGTTCCCAAATTATTAGTTAGCACACTGTATATATCTGCCAGATAATTCCTCCGCAGACTAGGGCTCAACAAGGAGGAGAGCTTCGGGCCCAGCTCCACTAGTGAGAGCCGCACTCTCCCAAGCTTGGGCTCCACCGAGGAGCAGAACACCAGGCCGAGCCCCACTAGTGAGAGCTGCACTCTCCCAGGCTCGGGTTCATGCAATAGTCAACACCACGAGCTGAGCCCCACTAGTGAGAGAATAGAATACATTAAATTCAGGTAAGTTATTGTGAATAATTTTAAGATTATATAATTTAAAGGCTAAACATAGTGATCTGTCCCCAAATTATGAGTTAGCACACTGAAGATATCTGCCAGATAATTCCTCCGCAGACTAAGGCTCAACAAGGAGGAGAGCTTCGGGCCCAGCTCCACTAGTGAGAGCCGCACTCTCCCAAGCTTGGGCTCCACCGAGGAGCAGAACACCAGGCCGAGCCCCACTAGAGAGAGCTGCACTCTCCCAGGCTCGGGTTCATGCAAGAGTCAACACCATGAGCTGAGCCCTCCTAGTGAGAGGATAGAATACATTAAATTCAGGTAAGTTATTGTGAATAATTTTCAAATTACATAATTTAAAGGCTAAACATAGTGATCTGTCCCCAAATTATGAGTTAGCACACTGTAGATATCTGTCAGATAATTCCTCCGCAGACTAGGGTTTAACAAGAAGGAGAGCTTCGGGCCCAGCTCCACTAGTGAGAGCCGCACTCTCCCAAGCTTGGGGTCCACCGAGGAGCAGAACAACAAGCTGAGCCCCACTAGCGAGAGCTGTACTCTCCCAGGCTCGGGTTCCTGCAAGGAGCAACACCATGAGCTGAGCCCGCCTATTGAGAGGATAGAATACATTACATTCAGGTAAGTTATTGTGAATAATTTTAAGATTAGATAATTTAAAGGCTAAACATAGTGATCTGTCCCCAAATTATGAGTTAGCACACTGTAGATATCTGCCAGATAATTCCTCCGCAGACTAAGGCTCAACAAGGAGGAGAGCTTCGGGCCCAGCTCCACTAGTGAGAGCCGCACTCTCCCAAGCTTGGGCTCCACCGAGGAGCAGAACACCAGGCCGAGCCCCACTAGCGAGAGCTGCACTCTCCCAGGCTCGGGTTCATGCAAGAGTCAACACCATGAGCTGAGCCCCACTAGTGAGAGGATAGAATACATTAAATTCAGGTAAGTTATTGTGAATAATTTTCAAATTACATAATTTAAAGGCTAAACATAGTTAACTGTTCCCAAATTATTAGTTAGCACACTGTATATATCTGCCAGATAATTCCTCCGCAGACTAGGGCTCAACAAGGAGGAGAGCTTCGGGCCCAGCTCCACTAGTGAGAGCCGCACTCTCCCAAGCTTGGGCTCCACCGAGGAGCAGAACACCAGGCCGAGCCCCACTAGCGAGAGCTGCACTCTCCCAGGCTCGGGTTCATGCAAGAGTCAACACCATGAGCTGAGCCCCACTAGTGAGAGGATAGAATACATTAAATTCAGGTAAGTTATTGTGAATAATTTTCAAATTACATAATTTAAAGGCTAAACATAGTTAACTGTTCCCAAATTATTAGTTAGCACACTGTATATATCTGCCAGATAATTCCTCCGCAGACTAGGGCTCAACAAGGAGGAGAGCTTCGGGCCCAGCTCCACTAGTGAGAGCCGCACTCTCCCAAGCTTGGGCTCCACCGAGGAGCAGAACAACAAGCTGAGCCCCACTAGCGAGAGCTGTACTCTCCCAGGCTCGGGTTCCTGCAAGGAGCAACACCATGAGCTGAGCCCTCCTAGCGAGAGGATAGAATACATTAAATTCAGGTAAGTTATTGTGAATAATTTTAAGATTATATAATTTAAAGGCTAAACATAGTGATCTGTCCCCAAATTATGAGTTAGCACACTGTAGATATCTGCCAGATAATTCCTCCGCAGACTAGGGCTCAACAAGGAGGAGAGCTTCGGGCCCAGCTCCACTAGTGAGAGCCACACTCTCCCAAGCTTGGGCTCCACCGAGGAGCAGAACACCAGGCCGAGCCCCACTAGTGAGAGCTGCACTCTCCCAGGCTCGGGTTCATGCAAGAGTCAACACCATGAGCTGAGCCCTCCTAGTGAGAGGATAGAATACATTAAATTCAGGTAAGTTATTGTGAATAATTTTAAAATTACATAATTTAAAGGCTAAACATAGTGATCTGTCCCCAAATTATGAGTTAGCACACTGTAGATATCTGTCAGATAATTCCTCCGCAGACTAGGGCTCAACAAGGAGGAGAGCTTCGGGCCCAGCTCCACTAGTGAGAGCCGCACTCTCCCAAGCTTGGGCTCCACCGAGGAGCAGAACAACAAGCTGAGCCCCACTAGCGAGAGCTGTGCTCTCCCAGGCTCGGGTTCCTGCAAGGAGCAACACCATGAGCTGAGCCCTCCTAGTGAGAGGATAGAATACATTAAATTCAGGTAAGTTATTGTGAATAATTTTAAGATTATATAATTTAATGGCTAAACATAGTGATCTGTCCCCAAATTATGAGTTAGCACACTGAAGATATCTGCCAGATAATTCCTCCGCAGACTAAGGCTCAACAAGGAGGAGAGCTTCGGGCCCAGCTCCACTAGTGAGAGCCGTACTCTCCCAAGCTTGGGCTCCACCGAGGAGCAGAACACCAGGCCGAGCCCCACTAGAGAGAGCTGCACTCTCCCAGGCTCGGGTTCATGCAAGAGTCAACACCATGAGCTGAGCCCTCCTAGTGAGAGGATAGAATACATTAAATTCAGATAAGTTATTGTGAATAATTTTCAAATTACATAATTTAAAGGCTAAACATAGTGATCTGTCCCCAAATTATGAGTTAGCACACTGTAGATATCTGTCAGATAATTCCTCCGCAGACTAGGGTTTAACAAGAAGGAGAGCTTCGGGCCCAGCTCCACTAGTGAGAGCCGCACTCTCCCAAGCTTGGGGTCCACCGAGGAGCAGAACAACAAGCTGAGCCCCACTAGCGAGAGCTGTACTCTCCCAGGCTCGGGTTCCTGCAAGGAGCAACACCATGAGCTGAGCCCGCCTATTGAGAGGATAGAATACATTACATTCAGGTAAGTTATTGTGAATAATTTTAAGATTAGATAATTTAAAGGCTAAACATAGTGATCTGTCCCCAAATTATGAGTTAGCACACTGTAGATATCTGCCAGATAATTCCTCCGCAGACTAAGGCTCAACAAGGAGGAGAGCTTCGGGCCCAGCTCCACTAGTGAGAGCCGCACTCTCCCAAGCTTGGGCTCCACCGAGGAGCAGAACACCAGGCCGAGCCCCACTAGCGAGAGCTGCACTCTCCCAGGCTCGGGTTCATGCAAGAGTCAACACCATGAGCTGAGCCCCACTAGTGAGAGGATAGAATACATTAAATTCAGGTAAGTTATTGTGAATAATTTTCAAATTACATAATTTAAAGGCTAAACATAGTTAACTGTTCCCAAATTATTAGTTAGCACACTGTATATATCTGCCAGATAATTCCTCCGCAGACTAGGGCTCAACAAGGAGGAGAGCTTCGGGCCCAGCTCCACTAGTGAGAGCCGCACTCTCCCAAGCTTGGGCTCCACCGAGGAGCAGAACACCAGGCCGAGCCCCACTAGTGAGAGCTGCACTTTCCCAGGCTCGGGTTCATGCAAGAGTCAACACCATGAGCTGAGCCCCACTAGTGAGAGGATAGAATACATTAAATTCATGTAAGTTATTGTGAATAATTTTCAAATTACATAATTTAAAGGCTAAACATAGTGAACTGTTCCCAAATTATTAGTTAGCACACTGTATATATCTGCCAGATAATTCCTCCGCAGACTAGGGCTCAACAAGGACGAGAGCTTCGGGCCCAGCTCCACTAGTGAGAGCCGCACTCTCCCAAGCTTGGGCTCCACCGAGGAGCAGAACAACAAGCTGAGCCCCACTAGCGAGAGCTGTACTCTCCCAGGCTCGGGTTCCTGCAAGGAGCAACACCATGAGCTGAGCCCTCCTAGCGAGAGGATAGAATACATTAAATTCAGGTAAGTTATTGTGAATAATTTTAAGATTATATAATTTAAAGGCTAAACATAGTGATCTGTCCCCAAATTATGAGTTAGCACACTGTAGATATCTGCCAGATAATTCCTCCGCAAACTAGGGCTCAACAAGGAGGAGAGCTTCGGGCCCAGCTCCACTAGTGAGAGCCACACTCTCCCAAGCTTGGGCTCCACCGAGGAGCAGAACACCAGGCCGAGCCCCACTAGTGAGAGCTGCACTCTCCCAGGCTCGGGTTCATGCAAGAGTCAACACCATGAGCTGAGCCCCACTAGTGAGAGGATAGAATACATTAAATTCAGGTAAGTTATTGTGAATAATTTTCAAATTACATAATTTAAAGGCTAAACCTAGTGAACTGTTCCCAAATTATTAGTTAGCACACTGTATATATCTGCCAGATAATTCCTAGGCAGACTAGGGCTCAACAAGGAGGAGAGCTTCGGGCCCAGCTCCACTAGTGAGAGCCGCACTCTCCCAAGCTTGGGCTCCACCGAGGAGCAGAACAAGAAGCTGAGCCCCACTAGCGAGAGCTGCACTCTCCCAGGCTCGGGTTCCTGCAAGGAGCAACACCATGAGCTGAGCCCTCCTAGTGAGAGGATAGAATACATTACATTCAGGTAAGTTATTGTGAATAATTTTAAGATTAGATAATTTAAAGGCTAAACATAGTGATCTGTCCCGAAATTATGAGTTAGCACACTGTAGATATCTGCCAGATAATTCCTCCGCAGACTAAGGCTCAACAAGGAGGAGAGCTTCGGGCCCAGCTCCACTAGTGAGAGCCGCACTCTCCCAAGCTTGGGCTCCACCGAGGAGCAGAACACCAGGCCGAGCCCCACTAGCGAGAGCTGAACTCTCTAAGGCTCGGGTTCATGCAAGAGTCAACACCATGAGCTGAGCCCCACTAGTGAGAGGATAGAATACATTAAATTCAGGTAAGTTATTGTGAATAATTTTCAAATTACATAATTTAAAGGTTAAACATAGTAAACTGTTCCCAAATTATTAGTTAGCACACTGTATATATCTGCCAGATAATTCCTCCGCAGACTAGGGCTCAACAAGGAGGAGAGCTTCGGGCCCAGCTCCACTAGTGAGAGCCGCACTCTCCCAAGCTTGGGCTCCACCGAGGAGCAGAACAACAAGCTGAGCCCCACTAGCGAGAGCTGTACTCTCCCAGGCTCGGGTTCCTGCAAGGAGCAACACCATGAGCTGAGCCCTCCTAGCGAGAGGATAGAATACATTAAATTCAGGTAAGTTATTGTGAATAATTTTAAGATTATATAATTTAAAGGCTAAACATAGGGATCTGTCCCCAAATTATGAGTTAGCACACTGTAGATATCTGCCAGATAATTCCTCCGCAGACTAGGGCTCAACAAGGAGGAGAGCTTCGGGCCCAGCTCCACTAGTGAGAGCCATACTCTCCCAAGCTTGGGCTCCACCGAGGAGCAGAACACCAGGCCGAGCCCCACTAGTGAGAGCTGCACTCTCCCAGGCTCGGGCTCATGCAAGAGTCAACACCATGAGCTGAGCCCCACTAGTGAGAGGATAGAATACATTAAATTCAGGTAAGTTATTGTGAATAATTTTCAAATTACATAATTTAAAGGCTAAACATAGTGAACTGTTCCCAAATTATTAGTTAGCACACTGTATATATCTGCCAGATAATTCCTAGGCAAACTAGGGCTCAACAAGGAGGAGAGCTTCGGGCCCAGCTCCACTAGTGAGAGCCGCACTCTCCCAAGCTTGGGCTCCACCGAGGAGCAGAACAACAAGCTGAGCCCCACTAGCGAGAGCTGTACTCTCCCAGGCTCGGGTTCCTGCAAGGAGCAACACCATGAGCTGAGCCCTCCTAGTGAGAGGATAGAATACATTACATTCAGGTAAGTTATTGTGAATAATTTTAAGATTAGATAATTTAAAGGCTAAACATAGTTAACTGTTCCCAAATTATTAGTTAGCACACTGTATATATCTGCCAGATAATTCCTCCGCAGACTAGGGCTCAACTAGGAGGAGAGCTTCGGGCCCAGCTCCACTAGTGAGAGCCGCACTCTCCCAAGCTTGGGCTCCACCGAGGAGCAGAACACCAGGCCGAGCCCCACTAGTGAGAGCTGCACTCTCCCAGGCTCGGGTTCATGCAAGAGTCAACACCATGAGCTGAGCCCCACTAGTGAGAGGATAGAATACATTAAATTCAGGTAAGTTATTGTGAATAATTTTCAAATTACATAATTTAAAGGCTAAACATAGTTAACTGTTCCCAAATTATTAGTTAGCACACTGTATATATCTGCCAGACAATTCCTCCGCAGACTAGGGCTCAACAAGGAGGAGAGCTTCGGGCCCAGCTCCAGTAGTGAGAGCCGCACTCTACCAAGCTTGGGCTCCACCAAGGAGCAGAACACCAGGCCGAGCCCCACTAGTGAGAGCTGCACTCTCCCAGGCTCGGGTTCATGCAAGAGTCAACACCATGAGCTGAGCCCCACTAGTGAGAGGATAGAATACATTAAATTCAGGTAAGTTATTGTGAATAATTTTCAAATTACATAATTTAAAGGCTAAACATAGTTAACTGTTCCCAAATTATTAGTTAGCACACTGTATATATCTGCCAGATAATTCCTCCGCAGACTAGGGCTCAACAAGGAGGAGAGCTCTGGGCCCAGGTCCACTAGTGAGAGCCGCACTCTCCCAAGCTTGGGCTCCACCGAGGAGCAGAACAACAAGCTGAGCCCCACTAGCGAGAGCTGTGCTCTCCCAGGCTCGGGTTCCTGCAAGGAGCAACACCATGAGCTGAGCCCTCCTAATGAGAGGATAGAATACATTAAATTCAGATAAGTTATTGTGAATAATTTTCAAATTACATAATTTAAAGGCTAAACATAGTGAACTTTTCCCAAATTATTAGTTAGCACACTGTATATATCTGCCAGATAATTCCTCCGCAGACTAGGGCTCAACAAGAAGGAGAGCTTCGGGCCCAGCTCCACTAGTGAGAGCCGCACTCTCCCAAGCTTGGGCTCCACCGAGGAGCAGAACAACAAGCTGAGCCCCACTAGCGAGAGCTGTGCTCTCCCAGGCTCGGGTTCCTGCAAGGAGCAACACCATGAGCTGAGCCCTCCTAGTGAGAGGATAGAATACATTAAATTCAGGTAAGTTATTGTGAATAATTTTCAAATTACATAATTTAAAGGCTAAACATAGTGAACTGTTCCCAAATTATTAGTTAGCACACTGTATATATCTGCCAGATAATTCCTCCGCAGACTAGGGCTCAACAAGGAGGAGAGCTTCGGGCCCAGCTCCACTCGTGAGAGCCGCACTCTCCCAAGCTTGGGCTCCACCGAGGAGCAGAACACCAGGCCGAGCCCCACTAGTGAGAGCTGCACTTTCCCAGGCTCGGGTTCATGCAAGAGTCAACACCATGAGCTGAGCCCCACTAGTGAGAGGATAGAATACATTAAATTCAGGTAAGTTATTGTGAATAATTTTCAAATTACATAATTTAAAGGCTAAACATAGTGAACTGTTCCCAAATTATTAGTTAGCACACTGTATATATCTGCCAGATAATTCCTCCGCAGACTAGGGCTCAACAAGGAGGAGAGCTTCGGGCCCAGCTCCACTAGTGAGAGCCGCACTCTCCCAAGCTTGGGCTCCACCGAGGAGCAGAACAACAAGCTGAGCCCCACTAGCGAGAGCTGTACTCTCCCAGGCTCGGGTTCCTGCAAGGAGCAACACCATGAGCTGAGCCCTCCTAGCGAGAGGATAGAATACATTAAATTCAGGTAAGTTATTGTGAATAATTTTAAGATTATATAATTTAAAGGCTAAACATAGTGAACTGTTCCCAAATTATTAGTTAGCACACTGTATATATCTGCCAGATAATTCCTCCGCAGACTAGGGCTCAACAAGGAGGAGAGCTTCGGGCCCAGCTCCAGTAGTGAGAGCCGCACTCTACCAAGCTTGGGCTCCACCAAGGAGCAGAACACCAGGCCGAGCCCCACTAGTGAGAGCTGCACTCTCCCAGGCTCTGGTTCATGCAAGAGTCAACACCACGAGCTGAGCCCCACTAGTGAGAGAATAGAATACATTAAATTCAGGTAAGTTATTGTGAATAATTTTCAAATTACATAATTTAAAGGCTAAACATAGTGAACTGTTCCCAAATTATTAGTTAGAACACTGTATATATCTGCCAGATAATTCCTCCGCAGACTGGGGCTCAACAAGGAGGAGAGCTTCGGGCCCAGCTCCACTAGTGAGAGCCGCACTCTCCCAAGCTTGTCTCCACCGAGGAGCAGAACAACAAGCTGAGCCCCACTAGCGAGAGCTGTGCTCTCCCAGGCTCGGGTTCCTGCAAGGAGCAACACCATGAGCTGAGCCCTCCTAGTGAGAGGATAGAATACATTAAATTCAGGTAAGTTATTGTGAATAATTTTCGAATTACATAATTTAAAGGCTAAACATAGTGATCTGTCCCCAAATTATGAGTTAGCACACTGTAGATATCTGCCAGATAATTCCTCCGCAGACTAGGGCTCAACTAGGAGGAGAGCTTCGGGCCCAGCTCCACTAGTGAGAGCCGCACTCTCCCAAGCTTGGGCTCCACCGAGGAGCAGAACACCAGGCCGAGCCCCACTAGTGAGAGCTGCACTCTCCCAGGCTCGGGTTCATGCAAGAGTCAACACCATGAGCTGAGCCCCACTAGTGAGAGGATAGAATACATTAAATTCAGGTAAGTTATTGTGAATAATTTTCAAATTACATAATTTAAAGGCTAAACATAGTTAACTGTTCCCAAATTATTAGTTAGCACACTGTATATATCTGCCAGACAATTCCTCCGCAGACTAGGGCTCAACAAGGAGGAGAGCTTCGGGCCCAGCTCCAGTAGTGAGAGCCGCACTCTACCAAGCTTGGGCTCCACCAAGGAGCAGAACACCAGGCCGAGCCCCACTAGTGAGAGCTGCACTCTCCCAGGCTCGGGTTCATGCAAGAGTCAACACCATGAGCTGAGCCCCACTAGTGAGAGGATAGAATACATTAAATTCAGGTAAGTTATTGTGAATAATTTTCAAATTACATAATTTAAAGGCTAAACATAGTTAACTGTTCCCAAATTATTAGTTAGCACACTGTATATATCTGCCAGATAATTCCTCCGCAGACTAGGGCTCAACAAGGAGGAGAGCTCTGGGCCCAGGTCCACTAGTGAGAGCCGCACTCTCCCAAGCTTGGGCTCCACCCAGGAGCAGAACAACAAGCTGAGCCCCACTAGCGAGAGCTGTGCTCTCCCAGGCTCGGGTTCCTGCAAGGAGCAACACCATGAGCTGAGCCCTCCTAGTGAGAGGATAGAATACATTAAATTCAGGTAAGTTATTGTGAATAATTTTCAAATTACATAATTTAAAGGCTAAACATAGTGAACTTTTCCCAAATTATTAGTTAGCACACTGTATATATCTGCCAGATAATTCCTCCGCAGACTAGGGCTCAACAAGAAGGAGAGCTTCGGGCCCAGCTCCACTAGTGAGAGCCGCACTCTCCCAAGCTTGGGCTCCACCGAGGAGCAGAACAACAAGCTGAGCCCCACTAGCGAGAGCTGTGCTCTCCCAGGCTCGGGTTCCTGCAAGGAGCAACACCATGAGCTGAGCCCTCCTAGTGAGAGGATAGAATACATTAAATTCAGGTAAGTTATTGTGAATAATTTTCAAATTACATAATTTAAAGGCTAAACATAGTGAACTGTTCCCAAATTATTAGTTAGCACACTGTATATATCTGCCAGATAATTCCTCCGCAGACTAGGGCTCAACAAGGAGGAGAGCTTCGGGCCCAGCTCCACTAGTGAGAGCCGCACTCTCCCAAGCTTGGGCTCCACCGAGGAGCAGAACACCAGGCCGAGCCCCACTAGTGAGAGCTGCACTTTCCCAGGCTCGGGTTCATGCAAGAGTCAACACCATGAGCTGAGCCCCACTAGTTTGAGGATAGAATACATTAAATTCAGGTAAGTTATTGTGAATAATTTTCAAATTACATAATTTAAAGGCTAAACATAGTGAACTGTTCCCAAATTATTAGTTAGAACACTGTATATATCTGCCAGATAATTCCTCCGCAGACTGGGGCTCAACAAGGAGGAGAGCTTCGGGCCCAGCTCCACTAGTGAGAGCCGCACTCTCCCAAGCTTGGGCTCCACCGAGGAGCAGAACAACAAGCTGAGCCCCACTAGCGAGAGCTGTGCTCTCCCAGGCTCGGGTTCCTGCAAGGAGCAACACCATGAGCTGAGCCCTCCTAGTGAGAGGATAGAATACATTAAATTCAGGTAAGTTATTGTGAATAATTTTCGAATTACATAATTTAAAGGCTAAACATAGTGAACTGTTCCCAAATTATTAGTTAGCACACTGTATATATCTGCCATATAATTCCTCCGCAGACTAGGGCTCAACAAGAAGGAGAGCTTCGGGCCCAGCTCCACTAGTGAGAGCCGCACTCTCCCAAGCTTGGGCTCCACCGAGGAGCAGAACAACAAGCTGAGCCCCACTAGCGAGAGCTGTGCTCTCCCAGGCTCGGGTTCCTGCAAGGAGCAACACCATGAGCTGAGCCCTCCTAGTGAGAGGATAGAATACATAAAATTCAGGTAAGTTATTGTGAATAATTTTCAAATTACATAATTTAAAGGCTAAACATAGTGAACTGTTCCCAAATTATTAGTTAGCACACTGTATATATCTGCCAGATAATTCCTCCGCAGACTAGGGCTCAACAAGGAGGAGAGCTTCGGGCCCAGCTCCACTAGTGAGAGCCGCACTCTCCCAAGCTTGGGCTCCACCGAGGAGCAGAACACCAGGCCGAGCCCCACTAGTGAGAGCTGCACTTTCCCAGGCTCGGGTTCATGCAAGAGTCAACACCATGAGCTGAGCCCCACTAGTGAGAGGATAGAATACATTAAATTCAGGTAAGTTATTGTGAATAATTTTCAAATTACATAATTTAAAGGCTAAACATAGTGAACTGTTCCCAAATTATTAGTTAGCACACTGTATATATCTGCCAGATAATTCCTCCGCAGACTAGGGCTCAACAAGGAGGAGAGCTTCGGGCCCAGCTCCACTAGTGAGAGCCGCACTCTCCCAAGCTTGGGCTCCACCGAGGAGCAGAACAACAAGCTGAGCCCCACTAGCGAGAGCTGTGCTCTCCCAGGCTCGGGTTCCTGCAAGGAGCAACACCATGAGCTGAGCCCTCCTAGTGAGAGGATAGAATACATTAAATTCAGGTAAGTTATTGTGAATAATTTTCAAATTACATAATTTAAAGGCTAAACATAGTGAACTGTTCCCAAATTATTAGTTAGCACACTGTATATATCTGCCAGATAATTCCTCCGCAGACTAGGGCTCAACAAGGAGGAGAGCTTCGGGCCCAGCTCCACTAGTGAGAGCCGCACTCTCCCAAGCTTGGGCTCCACCGAGGAGCAGAACACCAGGCCGAGCCCCACTAGTGAGAGCTGCACTTTCCCAGGCTCGGGTTCATGCAAGAGTCAACACCATGAGCTGAGCCCCACTAGTGAGAGGATAGAATACATTAAATTCAGGTAAGTTATTGTGAATAATTTTCAAATTACATAATTTAAAGGCTAAACATAGTGAACTGTTCCCAAATTATTAGTTAGCACACTGTATATATCTGCCAGATAATTCCTCCGCAGACTAGGGCTCAACAAGGAGGAGAGCTTCGGGCCCAGCTCCACTAGTGAGAGCCGCACTCTCCCAAGCTTGGGCTCCACCGAGGAGCAGAACAACAAGCTGAGCCCCACTAGCGAGAGCTGTGCTCTCCCAGGCTCGGGTTCCTGCAAGGAGCAACACCATGAGCTGAGCCCTCCTAGTGAGAGGATAGAATACATTAAATTCAGGTAAGTTATTGTGAATAATTTTCAAATTACATAATTTAAAGGCTAAACATAGTGAACTGTTCCCAAATTATTAGTTAGCACACTGTATATATCTGCCAGATAATTCCTCCGCAGACTAGGGCTCAACAAGGAGGAGAGCTTCGGGCCCAGCTCCACTAGTGAGAGCCGCACTCTCCCAAGCTTGGGCTCCACCGAGGAGCAGAACACCAGGCCGAGCCCCACTAGTGAGAGCTGCACTTTCCCAGGCTCGGGTTCATGCAAGAGTCAACACCATGAGCTGAGCCCCACTAGTGAGAGGATAGAATACATTAAATTCAGGTAAGTTATTGTGAATAATTTTCAAATTACATAATTTAAAGGCTAAACATAGTGAACTGTTCCCAAATTATTAGTTAGCACACTGTATATATCTGCCAGATAATTCCTCCGCAGACTAGGGCTCAACAAGGAGGAGAGCTTCGGGCCCAGCTCCACTAGTGAGAGCCGCACTCTCCCAAGCTTGGGCTCCACCGAGGAGCAGAACAACCAGCTGAGCCCCACTAGCGAGAGCTGTACTCTCCCAGGCTCGGGTTCCTGCAAGGAGCAACACCATGAGCTGAGCCCTCCTAGCGAGAGGATAGAATACATTAAATTCAGGTAAGTTATTGTGAATAATTTTAAGATTATATAATTTAAAGGCTAAACATAGTGATCTGTCCCCAAATTATGAGTTAGCACACTGTAGATATCTGCCAGATAATTCCTCCGCAGACTAGGGCTCAACAAGGAGGAGAGCTTCGGGCCCAGCTCCACTAGTGAGAGCCGCACTCTCCCAAGCTTGGGCTCCACCGAGGAGCAGAACAACAAGCTGAGCCCCACTAGCGAGAGCTGTGCTCTCCCAGGCTCGGGTTCCTGCAAGGAGCAACACCATGAGCTGAGCCCTCCTAGTGAGAGGATAGAATACATTAAATTCAGGTAAGTTATTGTGAATAATTTTCAAATTACATAATTTAAAGGCTAAACATAGTGAACTGTTCCCAAATTATTAGTTAGCACACTGTATATATCTGCCAGATAATTCCTCCGCAGACTAGGGCTCAACAAGGAGGAGAGCTTCGGGCCCAGCTCCACTAGTGAGAGCCGCACTCTCCCAAGCTTGGGCTCCACCGAGGAGCAGAACACCAGGCCGAGCCCCACTAGTGAGAGCTGCACTTTCCCAGGCTCGGGTTCATGCAAGAGTCAACACCATGAGCTGAGCCCCACTAGTGAGAGGATAGAATACATTAAATTCAGGTAAGTTATTGTGAATAATTTTCAAATTACATAATTTAAAGGCTAAACATAGTGAACTGTTCCCAAATTATTAGTTAGCACACTGTATATATCTGCCAGATAATTCCTCCGCAGACTAGGGCTCAACAAGGAGGAGAGCTTCGGGCCCAGCTCCACTAGTGAGAGCCGCACTCTCCCAAGCTTGGGCTCCACCGAGGAGCAGAACAACCAGCTGAGCCCCACTAGTGAGAGCTGTACTCTCCCAGGCTCGGGTTCCTGCAAGGAGCAACACCATGAGCTGAGCCCTCCTAGCGAGAGGATAGAATACATTAAATTCAGGTAAGTTATTGTGAATAATTTTAAGATTATATAATTTAAAGGCTAAACATAGTGATCTGTCCCCAAATTATGAGTTAGCACACTGTAGATATCTGCCAGATAATTCCTCCGCAGACTAGGGCTCAACAAGGAGGAGAGCTTCGGGCCCAGCTCCACTAGTGAGAGCCACACTCTCCCAAGCTTGGGCTCCACCGAGGAGCAGAACACCAGGCCGAGCCCCACTAGTGAGAGCTGCACTCTCCCAGGCTCGGGTTCATGCAAGAGTCAACACCATGAGCTGAGCCCCACTAGTGAGAGGATAGAATACATTAAATTCAGGTAAGTTATTGTGAATAATTTTCAAATTACATAATTTAAAGGCTAAACCTAGTGAACTGTTCCCAAATTATTAGTTAGCACACTGTATATATCTGCCAGATAATTCCTAGGCAAACTAGGGCTCAACAAGGAGGAGAACCTTCGGGCCCAGCTCCACTAGTGAGAGCCGCACTCTCCCAAGCTTGGGCTCCACCGAGGAGCAGAACAACAAGCTGAGCCCCACTAGCGAGAGCTGCACTCTCTTAGGCTCGGGTTCCTGCAAGGAGCAACACCATGAGCTGAGCCCTCCTAGTGAGAGGATAGAATACATAAAATTCAGGTAAGTTATTGTGAATAATTTTCAAATTACATAATTTAAAGGCTAAACATAGTGAACTGTTCCCAAATTATTAGTTAGAACACTGTATATATCTGCCAGATAATTCCTCCGCAGACTGGGGCTCAACAAGGAGGAGAGCTTCGGGCCCAGCTCCACTAGTGAGAGCCGCACTCTCCCAAGCTTGGGCTCCACCGAGGAGCAGAACAACAAGCTGAGCCCCACTAGCGAGAGCTGTGCTCTCCCAGGCTCGGGTTCCTGCAAGGAGCAACACCATGAGCTGAGCCCTCCTAGTGAGAGGATAGAATACATTAAATTCAGGTAAGTTATTGTGAATAATTTTCGAATTACATAATTTAAAGGCTAAACATAGTGAACTGTTCCCAAATTATTAGTTAGCACACTGTATATATCTGCCAGATAATTCCTCCGCAGACTAGGGCTCAACAAGAAGGAGAGCTTCGGTCCCAGCTCCACTAGTGAGAGCCGCACTCTCCCAAGCTTGGGCTCCACCGAGGAGCAGAACAACAAGCTGAGCCCCACTAGCGAGAGCTGTGCTCTCCCAGGCTCGGGTTCCTGCAAGGAGCAACACCATGAGCTGAGCCCTCCTAGTGAGAGGATAGAATACATAAAATTCAGGTAAGTTATTGTGAATAATTTTCAAATTACATAATTTAAAGGCTAAACATAGTGAACTGTTCCCAAATTATTAGTTAGCACACTGTATATATCTGCCAGATAATTCCTCCGCAGACTAGGGCTCAACAAGAAGGAGAGCTTCGGGCCCAGCTCCACTAGTGAGAGCCGCACTCTCCCAAGCTTGGGCTCCACCGAGGAGCAGAACAACAAGCTGAGCCCCACTAGCGAGAGCTGTGCTCTCCCAGGCTCGGGTTCCTGCAAGGAGCAACACCATGAGCTGAGCCCTCCTAGTGAGAGGATAGAATACATTAAATTCAGGTAAGTTATTGTGAATAATTTTCAAATTACATAATTTAAAGGCTAAACATAGTGAACTGTTCCCAAATTATTAGTTATCACACTGTATATATCTGCCAGATAAATCCTCCGCAGACTAGGGCTCAACAAGGAGGAGAGCTTCGGGCCCAGCTCCACTAGTGAGAGCCGCACTCTCCCAAGCTTGGGCTCCACCGAGGAGCAGAACACCAGGCCGAGCCCCACTAGTGAGAGCTGCACTTTCCCAGGCTCGGGTTCATGCAAGAGTCAACACCATGAGCTGAGCCCCACTAGTGAGAGGATAGAATACATTAAATTCAGGTAAGTTATTGTGAATAATTTTCAAATTACATAATTTAAAGGCTAAACATAGTGAACTGTTCCCAAATTATTAGTTAGCACACTGTATATATCTGCCAGATAATTCCTCCGCAGACTAGGGCTCAACAAGGAGGAGAGCTTCGGGCCCAGCTCCACTAGTGAGAGCCGCACTCTCCCAAGCTTGGGCTCCACCGAGGAGCAGAACAACAAGCTGAGCCCCACTAGCGAGAGCTGTGCTCTCCCAGGCTCGGGTTCCTGCAAGGAGCAACACCATGAGCTGAGCCCTCCTAGTGAGAGGATAGAATACATTAAATTCAGGTAAGTTATTGTGAATAATTTTCAAATTACATAATTTAAAGGCTAAACATAGTGAACTGTTCCCAAATTATTAGTTAGCACACTGTATATATCTGCCAGATAATTCCTCCGCAGACTAGGGCTCAACAAGGAGGAGAGCTTCGGGCCCAGCTCCACTAGTGAGAGCCGCACTCTCCCAAGCTTGGGCTCCACCGAGGAGCAGAACACCAGGCCGAGCCCCACTAGTGAGAGCTGCACTTTCCCAGGCTCGGGTTCATGCAAGAGTCAACACCATGAGCTGAGCCCCACTAGTGAGAGGATAGAATACATTAAATTCAGGTAAGTTATTGTGAATAATTTTCAAATTACATAATTTAAAGGCTAAACATAGTGAACTGTTCCCAAATTATTAGTTAGCACACTGTATATATCTGCCAGATAATTCCTCCGCAGACTAGGGCTCAACAAGGAGGAGAGCTTCGGGCCCAGCTCCACTAGTGAGAGCCGCACTCTCCCAAGCTTGGGCTCCACCGAGGAGCAGAACAACAAGCTGAGCCCCACTAGCGAGAGCTGTACTCTCCCAGGCTCGGGTTCCTGCAAGGAGCAACACCATGAGCTGAGCCCTCCTAGAGAGAGGATAGAATACATTAAATTCAGGTAAGTTATTGTGAATAATTTTCGAATTACATAATTTAAAGGCTAAACATAGTGAACTGTTCCCAAATTATGAGTTAGCACACTGTAGATATCTGCCAGATAATTCCTCCGCAGACTAGGGCTGAACAAGGAGGAGAGCTTCGGGCCCAGCTCCACTAGTGAGAGCCACACTCTCCCAAGCTTGGGCTCCACCGAGGAGCAGAACACCAGGCCGAGCCCCACTAGTGAGAGCTGCACTCTCCCAGGCTCGGGTTCATGCAAGAGTCAACACCACGAGCTGAGCCCCACTAGTGAGAGAATAGAATACATTAAATTCAGGTAAGTTATTGTGAATAATTTTCAAATTACATAATTTAAAGGCTAAACATAGTGAACTGTTCCCAAATTATTAGTTAGAACACTGTATATATCTGCCAGATAATTCCTCCGCAGACTGGGGCTCAACAAGGAGGAGAGCTTCGGGCCCAGCTCCACTAGTGAGAGCCGCACTCTCCCAAGCTTGGGCTCCACTGAGGAGCAGAACAACAAGCTGAGCCCCACTAGCGAGATCTGTGCTCTCCCAGGCTCGGGTTCCTGCAAGGAGCAACACCATGAGCTGAGCCCTCCTAGCGAGAGGATAGAATACATTAAATTCAGGTAAGTTATTGTGAATAATTTTCGAATTACATAATTTAAAGGCTAAACATAGTGAACTGTTCCCAAATTATGAGTTAGCACACTGTAGATATCTGCCAGATAATTCCTCCGCAGACTAGGGCTCAACAAGAAGGAGAGCTTCGGGCCCAGCTCCACTAGTGAGAGCCGCACTCTCCCAAGCTTGGGCTCCACCGAGGAGCAGAACAACAAGCTGAGCCCCACTAGCGAGAGCTGTGCTCTCCCAGGCTCGGTTTCCTGCAAGGAGCAACACCATGAGCTGAGCCCTCCTAGTGAGAGGATAGAATACATTAAATTCAGGTAAGTTATTGTGAATAATTTTCAAATTACATAATTTAAAGGCTAAACATAGTGAACTGTTCCCAAATTATGAGTTAGCACACTGTAGATATCTGCCAGATAATTCCTCCGCAGACTAAGGCTCAAAAAGGAGGAGAGCTTTGGGCCCAGCTCCACTAGTGAGAGCCGCACTCTCCCAAGCTTGGGCTCCACCGAGGAGCAGAACACCAGGCCGAGCCCCACTAGCGAGAGCTGCACTCTCCCAGGCTCGGGTTCATGCAAGAGTCAACACCATGAGCTGAGCCCCACTAGTGAGAGGATAGAATACATTAAATTCAGGTAAGTTATTGTGAATAATTTTCAAATTACATAATTTAAAGGCTAAACATAGTTAACTGTTCCCAAATTATTAGTTAGCACACTGTATATATCTGCCAGATAATTCCTCCGCAGACTAGGGCTCAACAAGGAGGAGAGCTTCGGGCCCAGCTCCACTAGTGAGAGCCGCACTCTCCCAAGCTTGGGCTCCACCGAGGAGCAGAACACCAGGCCAAGCCCCACTAGTGAGAGCTGCACTCTCCCAGGCTCGGGTTCATGCAAGAGTCAACACCATGAGCTGAGCCCCACTAGTGAGAGGATAGAATACATTAAATTCAGGTAAGTTATTGTGAATAATTTTCAAATTACATAATTTAAAGGCTAAACATAGTGAACTGTTCCCAAATGATTAGTTAGCACACTGTATATATCTGCCAGATAATTCCTCCGCAGACTGGGGCTCAACAAGGAGGAGAGCTTCGGGCCCAGCTCCACTAGTGAGAGCCGCACTCTCCCAAGCTTGGGCTCCACCGAGGAGCAGAACAACAAGCTGAGCACCACTAGCGAGAGCTGTACTCTCCCAGGCTCGGGTTCCTGCAAGGAGCAACACCATGAGCTGAGCCCTCCTAGTGAGAGGATAGAATACATTAAATTCAGGTAAGTTATTGTGAATAATTTTAAGATTATAAAATTTAAAGGCTAAACATAGTGATCTGTCCCCAAATTATGAGTTAGCACACTGTAGATATCTGCCAGATAATTCCTCCGCAGACTAAGGCTCAACAAGGAGGAGAGCTTCGGGCCCAGCTCCACTAGTGAGAGCCGCACTCTCCCAAGCTTGGGCTCCACCGAGGAGCAGAACACCAGGCCGAGCCCCACTAGCGAGAGCTGCACTCTCCCAGGCTCGGGTTCATGCAAGAGTCAACACCATGAGCTGAGCCCCACTAGTGAGAGGATAGAATACATTAAATTCAGGTAAGTTATTGTGAATAATTTTCAAATTACATAATTTAAAGGCAAAACATAGTTAACTGTTCCCAAATTATTAGTTAGCACACTGTATATATCTGCCAGATAATTCCTCCGCAGACTAGGGCTCAACAAGGAGGAGAGCTTCGGGCCCAACTCCACTAGTGAGAGCCGCACTCTCCCAAGCTTGGGCTCCACCGAGGAGCAGAACACCAGGCCGAGCCCCACTAGCGAGAGCTGCACTCTCCCAGGCTCGGGTTCATGCAAGAGTCAACACCACGAGCTGAGCCCCACTAGTGAGAGGATAGAATACATTAAATTCAGGTAAGTTATTGTGAATAATTTTCAAATTACATAATTTAAAGGCTAAACATAGTGAACTGTTCCCAAATTATTAGTTAGCACACTGTATATATCTGCCAGATAATTCCTCCGCAGACTGGGGCTCAACAAGGAGGAGAGCTTCGGGCCCAGCTCCACTAGTGAGAGCCGCACTCTCCCAAGCTTGGGCTCCACCGAGGAGCAGAACACCAGGCCGAGCCCCACTAGTTAGAGCTGCACTCTCCCAGGCTCGGGTTCATGCAAGAGTCAACACCATGAGCTGAGCCCTCCTAGTGAGAGGATAGAATACATTAAATTCAGGTAAGTTATTGTGAATAATTTTTGAATTACATAATTTAAAGGCTAAACATAGTGAACTGTTCCCAAATTATGAGTTAGCACACTGTAGATATCTGCCAGATAATTCCTCCGCAGACTAGGGCTCAACAAGGAGGAGAGCTTCGGGCCCAGCTCCACTAGTGAGAGCCACACTCTCCCAAGCTTGGGCTCCACCGAGGAGCAGAACACCAGGCCGAGCCCCACTAGTGAGAGCTGCACTCTCCCAGGCTCGGGTTCATGCAAGAGTCAACACCACGAGCTGAGCCCCACTAGTGAGAGAATAGAATACATTAAATTCAGGTAAGTTATTGTGAATAATTTTCAAATTACATAATTTAAAGGCTAAACATAGTGAACTGTTCCCAAATTATTAGTTAGAACACTGTATATATCTGCCAGATAATTCCTCCGTAGACTGGGGCTCAACAAGGAGGAGAGCTTCGGGCCCAGCTCCACTAGTGAGAGCCGCACTCTCCCAAGCTTGGGCTCCACCGAGGAGCAGAACAACAAGCTGAGCCCCACTAGCGAGAGCTGTGCTCTCCCAGGCTCGGGTTCCTGCAAGGAGCAACACCATGAGCTGAGCCCTCCTAGTGAGAGGATAGAATACATTAAATTCAGGTAAGTTATTGTGAATAATTTTCGAATTACATAATTTAAAGGCTAAACATAGTGAACTGTTCCCAAATTATTAGTTAGCACACTGTATATATCTGCCAGATAATTCCTCCGCAGACTAGGGCTCAACAAGAAGGAGAGCTTCGGGCCCAGCTCCACTAGTGAGAGCCGCACTCTCCCAAGCTTGGGCTCCACCGAGGAGCAGAACAACAAGCTGAGCCCCACTAGCGAGAGCTGTGCTCTCCCAGGCTCGGTTTCCTGCAAGGAGCAACACCATGAGCTGAGCCCTCCTAGTGAGAGGATAGAATACATAAAATTCAGGTAAGTTATTGTGAATAATTTTCAAATTACATAATTTAAAGGCTAAACATAGTGAACTATTCCCAAATTATGAGTTAGCACACTGTAGATATCTGCCAGATAATTCCTCCGCAGACTAAGGCTCAAAAAGGAGGAGAGCTTTGGGCCCAGCTCCACTAGTGAGAGCCGCACTCTCCCAAGCTTGGGCTCCACCGAGGAGCAGAACACCAGGCCGAGCCCGAATAGCGAGAGCTGCACTCTCCCAGGCTCGGGTTCATGCAAGAGTCAACACCATGAGCTGAGCCCCACTAGTGAGAGGATAGAATACATTAAATTCAGGTAAGTTATTGTGAATAATTTTCAAATTACATAATTTAAAGGCTAAACATAGTTAACTGTTCCCAAATTATTAGTTAGCACACTGTATATATCTGCCAGATAATTCCTCCGCAGACTAGGGCTCAACAAGGAGGAGAGCTTCGGGCCCAGCTCCACTAGTGAGAGCCGCACTCTCCCAAGCTTGGGCTCCACCGAGGAGCAGAACACCAGGCCAAGCCCCACTAGTGAGAGCTGCACTCTCCCAGGCTCGGGTTCATGCAAGAGTCAACACCATGAGCTGAGCCCCACTAGTGAGAGGATAGAATACATTAAATTCAGGTAAGTTATTGTGAATAATTTTCAAATTACATAATTTAAAGGCTAAACATAGTGAACTGTTCCCAAATGATTAGTTAGCACACTGTATATATCTGCCAGATAATTCCTCCGCAGACTGGGGCTCAACAAGGAGGAGAGCTTCGGGCCCAGCTCCACTAGTGAGAGCCGCACTCTCCCAAGCTTGGGCTCCACCGAGGAGCAGAACAACAAGCTGAGCACCACTAGCGAGAGCTGTACTCTCCCAGGCTCGGGTTCCTGCAAGGAGCAACACCATGAGCTGAGCCCTCCTAGTGAGAGGATAGAATACATTAAATTCAGGTAAGTTATTGTGAATAATTTTAAGATTATAAAATTTAAAGGCTAAACATAGTGATCTGTCCCCAAATTATGAGTTAGCACACTGTAGATATCTGCCAGATAATTCCTCCGCAGACTAAGGCTCAACAAGGAGGAGAGCTTCGGGCCCAGCTCCACTAGTGAGAGCCGCACTCTCCCAAGCTTGGGCTCCACCGAGGAGCAGAACACCAGGCCGAGCCCCACTAGCGAGAGCTGCACTCTCCCAGGCTCGGGTTCATGCAAGAGTCAACACCATGAGCTGAGCCCCACTAGTGAGAGGATAGAATACATTAAATTCAGGTAAGTTATTGTGAATAATTTTCAAATTACATAATTTAAAGGCAAAACATAGTTAACTGTTCCCAAATTATTAGTTAGCACACTGTAGATATCTGCCAGATAATTCCTCCGCAGACTAGGGCTCAACAAGGAGGAGAGCTTCGGGCCCAGCTCCACTAGTGAGAGCCGCACTCTCCCAAGCTTGGGCTCCACCGAGGAGCAGAACACCAGGCCGAGCCCCACTAGCGAGAGCTGCACTCTCCCAGGCTCGGGTTCATGCAAGAGTCAACACCACGAGCTGAGCCCCACTAGTGAGAGGATAGAATACATTAAATTCAGGTAAGTTATTGTGAATAATTTTCAAATTACATAATTTAAAGGCTAAACATAGTGAACTGTTCCCAAATTATTAGTTAGCACACTGTATATATCTGCCAGATAATTCCTCCGCAGACTGGGGCTCAACAAGGAGGAGAGCTTCGGGCCCAGCTCCACTAGTGAGAGCCGCACTCTCCCAAGCTTGGGCTCCACCGAGGAGCAGAACACCAGGCCGAGCCCCACTAGTTAGAGCTGCACTCTCCCAGGCTCGGGTTCATGCAAGAGTCAACACCATGAGCTGAGCCCTCCTAGTGAGAGGATAGAATACATTAAATTCAGGTAAGTTATTGTGTATAATTTTTAAATTACATAATTTAAAGGCTAAACATAGTGATCTGTCCCCAAATTATGAGTTAGCACACTGTAGATATCTGTCAGATAATTCCTCCGCAGACTAGGGCTCAACAAGAAGGAGAGCTTCGGGCCCAGCTCCACTAGTGAGAGCCGCACTCTCCCAAGCTTGGGCTCCACCGAGGAGCAGAACAACAAGCTGAGCCCCACTAGCGAGAGCTGTGCTCTCCCAGGCTCGGGTTCCTGCAAGGAGCAACACCATGAGCTGAGCCCTCCTAGTGAGAGGATAGAATACATTAAATTCAGGTAAGTTATTGTGAATAATTTTAAGATTATAAAATTTAAAGGCTAAACATAGTGATCTGTCCCCAAATTATGAGTTAGCACACTGTAGATATCTGCCACATAATTCCTCCGCAGACTAAGGCTCAACAAGGAGGAGAGCTTTGGGCCCAGCTCCACTAGTGAGAGCCGCACTCTCCCAAGCTTGGGCTCCACCGAGGAGCAGAACACCAGGCCGAGCCCCACTAGCGAGAGCTGCACTCTCCCAGGCTCGGGTTCATGCAAGAGTCAACACCATGAGCTGAGCCCCACTAGTGAGAGGATAGAATACATTAAATTCAGGTAAGTTATTGTGAATAATTTTCAAATTACATAATTTAAAGGCTAAACATAGTTAACTGTTCCCAAATTATTAGTTAGCACACTGTATATATCTGCCAGATAATTCCTCCGCAGACTAGGGCTCAACAAGGAGGAGAGCTTCGGGCCCAGCTCCACTAGTGAGAGCCGCACTCTCCCAAGCTTGGGCTCCACCGAGGAGCAGAACACCAGGCCAAGCCCCACTAGTGAGAGCTGCACTCTCCCAGGCTCGGGTTCATGCAAGAGTCAACACCATGAGCTGAGCCCCACTAGTGAGAGGATAGAATACATTAAATTCAGGTAAGTTATTGTGAATAATTTTCAAATTACATAATTTAAAGGCTAAACATAGTGAACTGTTCCCAAATGATTAGTTAGCACACTGTATATATCTGCCAGATAATTCCTCCGCAGACTGGGGCTCAACAAGGAGGAGAGCTTCGGGCCCAGCTCCACTAGTGAGAGCCGCACTCTCCCAAGCTTGGGCTCCACCGAGGAGCAGAACAACAAGCTGAGCACCACTAGCGAGAGCTGTACTCTCCCAGGCTCGGGTTCCTGCAAGGAGCAACACCATGAGCTGAGCCCTCCTAGTGAGAGGATAGAATACATTAAATTCAGGTAAGTTATTGTGAATAATTTTAAGATTATAAAATTTAAAGGCTAAACATAGTGATCTGTCCCCAAATTATGAGTTAGCACACTGTAGATATCTGCCAGATAATTCCTCCGCAGACTAAGGCTCAACAAGGAGGAGAGCTTCGGGCCCAGCTCCACTAGTGAGAGCCGCACTCTCCCAAGCTTGGGCTCCACCGAGGAGCAGAACACCAGGCCGAGCCCCACTAGCGAGAGCTGCACTCTCCCAGGCTCGGGTTCATGCAAGAGTCAACACCATGAGCTGAGCCCCACTAGTGAGAGGATAGAATACATTAAATTCAGGTAAGTTATTGTGAATAATTTTCAAATTACATAATTTAAAGGCAAAACATAGTTAACTGTTCCCAAATTATTAGTTAGCACACTGTATATATCTGCCAGATAATTCCTCCGCAGACTAGGGCTGTAACGGATCACCTGGCACCCCGACTGGGTACCTCCGTTAATGGATGCTCCTAGCGCTTCCTGAGGACTCCAAGCACTCTGGCAGACACCATAATCACCGAATCCGAGAAACCTTTAAATTCTCCCAAGCGTATGAATGCTGTAGACCATTGAATAGGAACCATACGAATAGGCTTGTACTCCTAGCAGTCAACTGGAACAGCATACATTAAATCCTTCCCCCAATAATGAGACGACACATCACTTTGAGGGTAAAACAGGAACTCTGGACTGGCTCATCCAGCCTGGCTTTTATTTCCAACTCACACATACAGGCCACACCCAGGGGGAGGCATAAAAGAACCAATGACATAGATGTTACCTCCCACACATCCCCTCCCCTTAGTGTGACACATAATCCCATTATGCATACAGTGTAAAATATACTTTTACACAACTTTCATAACTTTAAAACCATACATCACATTCACATAAAAATACATATCCACAATCAATCCATTCAGGGGAACAACATATTAAAAAATGGCATGAATCCGACCAGGGGTTCAAAAGTTACTAAAAGTATCTTTTGTTCCTTTCTGGCTGGCAGAAAAACATCCCCACAATGCACCCTGGTTTCCTCCCTTCTGCCCTGGAGTTAATTGGAGAAGTAATCCAATTACCCAGGACTAAAGGCAGACTCCATTAACCACATGGTTGCAAAACAACATAAAACACTTTAAAATACATAAAGTCACATTTACACATAACACACAGACATTTCACCTATCCCCAGATAGCTGGGATCTGCACGCACAAAACTACCGAATAGCGCGCAGATCCTACTCACACAGTACAATTGCCATGGAGCTAAAGTCTTTCATTATATGAATAGGCTCCATGGTATGGCTATCTGGGGTATCACATTCCCATAAAGTCTGGTCCATAGTCCAAAGGCAAGAGGCGGGCAATCAGCCCCCTCCAAGGACATGTGGCGAGGTCGGTTTCGCCACACTTCTCCCCTTTACCCCCCAGACTAACAGGGTACTTGACCTCCTGCCGGTCAGTGCCCTTGTTAGTCCAGCAGCCCACCCACAAGACAGAAACAGCAGAGCAGCCCACCCACAATAAACAGTTACTACACCTGGGTGAGGGAGAATCTTGTCCAGGTTCAGGTGCCTCACCACGGCTGTGTGGGGGACTGGTAGGCTGCCTTGGTAGGTTGCTGAGGGGGCAGAGACCAGCGGTACTCTGTCCTGTTTCCAGCACTACCACGGGAGTAGTCTGGTTGGAGCCTGGTTGCTGGAGACCGACTGTCTCCCCTTTAAATACACCGCTCTGCTGCTGGAGACCGACTGTCTCCCCTTGAGTTACACCGCTCTGCTGCTGGAGACCGACTGTCTCCCCTTGAGTTACACCTCTCTGCTGCTGGAGACCGACTGTCTCCCCTTGAGTTACACAACTCTGCTGCTGGAGACCGACTGTCTCCCCTTTAGTTACACAGCTCTGCTGCTGGAGACAGACTGTCTCCCCTTTGGCTAAACAGCCCTGTTGTGGGGGGGCAGGACCGACCGTCCCTACCCCCTGTGCTGGAAGTGCAGAGACCACGGTCCCATCTGCACAGGTGTGGGGCTTACAGTCTCCCCCTGGTACATTAAGCTGCCGCTGGGGAGAGGTGGTAACCAGCTCCTCTCCCATTAGAACACTCTGTCGCTGGGGAATGGAGACTGGGCTCTCTATTCCCTGTACATTAATGATCCGCCGCTGGGGAGAGGTGGTAACAATCTCCTCTCCCATGCATACTTCCCGTCTCTGTGGAGGGAGACCGACTGTCTCTCCTCCCAGCACAGAGTCCTGCTGTGGGGGAAAGGGGGCTGGGCTCTCTATTCCCTGCTGGATACTCTGCCGCTGGGGAATGGAGACCGGGCTCCCAATTCCCTGTACATTAATAATCTGCCGCTGGGGAGAGGTGGTAACAATCTCCTCTCCCATACATACTTCCAGTCTCTGCGGAGGGAGACCGACTGTCTCTCCTCCCAGCACAGAGTCCTGCTGTTGGGGAAAGGGGGCTGGGCTCCCAATTCCCAACAAATCACACTGCCGCTGGGGAGCGAGGGTGGCCCCTTCAGCTCCCTGTAACTTGGGCACAGAGACCACGGTCCCATCTGCGCTGGTGTGGGGCTTACTGTCTCCCCTTGGTATGCTAAGCTGCCGCTGGGGAGAGGGGATAACAGGCTCCTCTCCCTGAACCGTAGACTGCCGCTGGGTAGCAAGGACGGCCCCTTCAGCTCCTTGTAGCTTGGCCGCAGAGACCACGGTCCCATCTGCGCTGGTGAGGGGCTTACTATCTCCCCTTGGTGTGCTAAGCTGCCGCTGGGGAGGAAGGACGACACCTTCAGCTGCTTTTTTGTCTGCTAGACCCTGCAGATACGCTGCCGCTACTTTCCTTGTGCTCTGTATGTATTTCTCCTCCGGGGGTTCTGGTCCAAAGAAAGCCAGCAGCATTTTCATCATAGCGTCAAACTCCTGTTGACTGTAACTGGGCGCCATGCTTGCCCTGCCGACGTTGCTTCTTTTGTAGATAGGGGCGCTGTACGGGTACTAGCGTTGCCCTCCCTTTGTAATCCAAACGAACTGTGTCTCCGAGCTGCTTTACCTCACACTAGGACGCCATCCCACCGCTTGCCACCAATGTAACGGATCACCTGGCACCCCGACTGGGTACCTCCGTTAATGGATGCTCCTAGCGCTTCCTGAGGACTCCAAGCACTCTGGCAGACACCATAATCACCGAATCCGAGAAACCTTTAAATTCTCCCAAGCGTATGAATGCTGTAGACCATTGAATAGGAACCATACGAATAGGCTTGTACTCCTAGCAGTCAACTGGAACAGCATACATTAAATCCTTCCCCCAATAATGAGACGACACATCACTTTGAGGGTAAAACAGGAACTCTGGACTGGCTCATCCAGCCTGGCTTTTATTTCCAACTCACACATACAGGCCACACCCAGGGGGAGGCATAAAAGAACCAATGACATAGATGTTACCTCCCACACATCCCCTCCCCTTAGTGTGACACATAATCCCATTATGCATACAGTGTAAAATATACTTTTACACAACTTTCATAACTTTAAAACCATACATCACATTCACATAAAAATACATATCCACAATCAATCCATTCAGGGGAACAACATATTAAAAAATGGCATGAATCCGACCAGGGGTTCAAAAGTTACTAAAAGTATCTTTTGTTCCTTTCTGGCTGGCAGAAAAACATCCCCACAATGCACCCTGGTTTCCTCCCTTCTGCCCTGGAGTTAATTGGAGAAGTAATCCAATTACCCAGGACTAAAGGCAGACTCCATTAACCACATGGTTGCAAAACAACATAAAACACTTTAAAATACATAAAGTCACATTTACACATAACACACAGACATTTCACCTATCCCCAGATAGCTGGGATCTGCACGCACAAAACTACCGAATAGCGCGCAGATCCTACTCACACAGTACAATTGCCATGGAGCTAAAGTCTTTCATTATATGAATAGGCTCCATGGTATGGCTATCTGGGGTATCACATTCCCATAAAGTCTGGTCCATAGTCCAAAGGCAAGAGGCGGGCAATCAGCCCCCTCCAAGGACATGTGGCGAGGTCGGTTTCGCCACTAGGGCTCAACAAGGAGGAGAGCTTCGGGCCCAGCTCCACTAGTGAGAGCCGCACTCTCCCAAGCTTGGGCTCCACCGAGGAGCAGAACACCAGGCCGAGCCCCACTAGCGAGAGCTGCACTCTCCCAGGCTCGGGTTCATGCAAGAGTCAACACCACGAGCTGAGCCCCACTAGTGAGAGGATAGAATACATTAAATTCAGGTAAGTTATTGTGAATAATTTTCAAATTACATAATTTAAAGGCTAAACATAGTGAACTGTTCCCAAATTATTAGTTAGCACACTGTATATATCTGCCAGATAATTCCTCCGCAGACTGGGGCTCAACAAGGAGGAGAGCTTCGGGCCCAGCTCCACTAGTGAGAGCCGCACTCTCCCAAGCTTGGGCTCCACCGAGGAGCAGAACACCAGGCCGAGCCCCACTAGTTAGAGCTGCACTCTCCCAGGCTCGGGTTCATGCAAGAGTCAACACCATGAGCTGAGCCCTCCTAGTGAGAGGATAGAATACATTAAATTCAGGTAAGTTATTGTGTATAATTTTTAAATTACATAATTTAAAGGCTAAACATAGTGATCTGTCCCCAAATTATGAGTTAGCACACTGTAGATATCTGTCAGATAATTCCTCCGCAGACTAGGGCTCAACAAGAAGGAGAGCTTCGGGCCCAGCTCCACTAGTGAGAGCCGCACTCTCCCAAGCTTGGGCTCCACCGAGGAGCAGAACAACAAGCTGAGTCCCACTAGCGAGAGCTGTGCTCTCCCAGGCTCGGGTTCCTGCAAGGAGCAACACCATGAGCTGAGCCCTCCTAGTGAGAGGATAGAATACATTAAATTCAGGTAAGTTATTGTGAATAATTTTAAGATTATATAATTTAATGGCTAAACATAGTGATCTGTCCCCAAATTATGAGTTAGCACACTGTATATATCTGCCAGATAATTCCTCCGCAGACTAGGGCTCAACAAGGAGGAGAGCTTCGAGCCCAGCTCCACAAGTGAGAGCCGCACTCTCCCAAGCTTGGGCTCCACCGAGGAGCAGAACACCAGGCCGAGCCCCACTAGAGAGAGCTGCACTCTCCCAGGCTCGGGTTCATGCAAGAGTCAACACCATGAGCTGAGCCCTCCTAGTGAGAGGATAGAATACATTAAATTCAGGTAAGTTATTGTGAATAATTTTCAAATTACATAATTTAAAGGCTAAACATAGTGATCTGTCCCCAAATTATGAGTTAGCACACTGTAGATATCTGTCAGATAATTCCTCCGCAGACTAGGGTTTAACAAGAAGGAGAGCTTCGGGCCCAGCTCCACTAGTGAGAGCCGCACTCTCCCAAGCTTGGGGTCCACCGAGGAGCAGAACAACAAGCTGAGCCCCACTAGCGAGAGCTGTACTCTCCCAGGCTCGGGTTCCTGCAAGGAGCAACACCATGAGCTGAGCCCGCCTATTGAGAGGATAGAACACATTACATTCAGGTAAGTTATTGTGAATAATTTTAAGATTAGATAATTTAAAGGCTAAACATAGTGATCTGTCCCCAAATTATGAGTTAGCACACTGTAGATATCTGCCAGATAATTCCTCCGCAGACTAAGGCTCAACAAGGAGGAGAGCTTCGGGCCCAGCTCCACTAGTGAGAGCCGCACTCTCCCAAGCTTGGGCTCCACCGAGGAGCAGAACACCAGGCCGAGCCCCACTAGCGAGAGCTGCACTCTCCCAGGCTCGGGTTCATGCAAGAGTCAACACCATGAGCTGAGCCCCACTAGTGAGAGGATAGAATACATTAAATTCAGGTAAGTTATTGTGAATAATTTTCAAATTACATAATTTAAAGGCTAAACATAGTTAACTGTTCCCAAATTATTAGTTAGCACACTGTATATATCTGCCAGATAATTCCTCCGCAGACTAGGGCTCAACAAGGAGGAGAGCTTCGGGCCCAGCTCCACTAGTGAGAGCCGCACTCTCCCAAGCTTGGGCTCCACCGAGGAGCAGAACACCAGGCCGAGCCCCACTAGTGAGAGCTGCACTTTCCCAGGCTCGGGTTCAAGCAAGAGTCAACACCATGAGCTGAGCCCCACTAGTGAGAGGATAGAATACATTAAATTCAGGTAAGTGTAACGAGTATATACCCCTACACGCAGGATCCAGCCTAACAGAAGACAGTACAGAGGAGAGATACGTCTACCGGACCTTAGAGTGGCCGGACTCGACGTAATAGGATAAGACAGAGTCAGGAACGATCCGAGGTCAAGGGCACAAAGAGACAGCGTAAACGAAAACTAGCCGGGGACTGGTACACAGGAATCAGCAAGCCGGCAAACAGTACAGAATAGGATAAAGCGAAAACGAAGTCAGAATACAAAGCCAAGGTCAAATACGGAGAAACACAACTGAACACAACAAGCACTAAAGGGAACTGTAGCAGAAACCACGATAGGGCAAGGAACTAAGGGAAAAGGGTAAGTATAAGTAGCCTTCAAACTAATATGATTGGCTCCTGTCACTTCCACTCCCCCAACAGGTAAGTGTATGGGGTGATTGGCATGACAGGAGCCAATGGGAGCCTTTTTGCAATTTAGGCTCCCACTGTCTCTTTAAGAGCGCGCCCGAGATTCGCGGCGCGCTCTTAGCTGCAGGCGGGACACGTGACCGCTTCTCGCGGTCACTGCCCGCCTTCCTGTCTGAACAGTCGGACGAGCCGCGCGCGGCTCGTGCAGCCGCAGGACCGCGCGCGGCTTGAAGAGAGGACCGCGTCCGGCCCCCGGATAGGGTAAGTACCGCTACAGTACCCCCCCCTGAGGACACGCCCTCCGGGCGGGCAGGACCAGGCCTGGCAGGAAAACGCGAATGGAAAGAACGTACAAGGCGGGGAGCATGAACAGCATCCGCAGAAATCCAACTGCGCTCCTCAGGCCCATAACCCTTCCAATGTACCAAGTACTGAAGCCGACCCCTAAGAAAACGAGAGTCAATAACAGCAGATACTTCGAACTCCTCATGACCCTCCACAGAGACAGGAGGGGGAGGGGGAGTATGCCGGGTATAGCGGTTGCGTACGTAAGGCTTCAACAAAGAGGTGTGAAATACATTGGGTATACGCAGATTCTTAGGCAGACCCAAGGCATAAGAAACGGGATTAACCTTATGTATAATGCGATAAGGACCAATGAAGCGGGGAGCCAATTTCATAGAAGGCACCCGGAGGCGAATATTCCGTGTGGAAAGCAAAACCCTGTCCCCCACAACATAGGAAGGAGCCGCTCTGCGATGCTTGTCAGCCTGAGCCTTCTGGCGGGCAGCAGAGTCCACCAAAGAACGCTGAACCTGCTCCCAAGTATTACGCAAACCAGCCAAATGCTCATCCAGAACTGGCATGCCCTGTGAGGAGAATGCAGCCGGAAGAACAACGGGATGCTGGCCATAGACAACGTAAAAAGGGCTCTTGCCGGAAGAATCATGAGTGGCATTATTCCGAGCAAATTCAGCCCAAGGAAGCAGGTCAGACCAATTGTCCTGATGGTGAGACACAAAACAACGGAGGTACTGCTCAAGAGACTGGTTGGCACGTTCAGCAGCTCCATTAGACTGGGGATGGTAAGCGGAAGAAAATGAGAGGGAAATACCCATCTCCGAACAAAAGGCTTTCCAGAACCTGGAAACAAATTGGCTACCCCTATCGGATACAATAGATAAGGGAATACCATGTAATCGAAACACTTCTCTAGCGAAGATAAGAGCCAATTCCTTGGAAGTGGGCAACTTGCGAAGAGACACAAAGTGAGCCATTTTGGAAAACCGATCTACAATCATTAGGATGACTGTGTTACCATTCGAAGGGGGTAATTCAACAATAAAATCCATTGATAGATTAGACCAAGGTCTCTCGGGAACGGGTAACGGATGCAACAGCCCACAAGGAACTCTACGAGAAGTTTTCATACATGCACAAGTAGTACAAGCACTTATATAGTCAGTAACTTCCTTACGTAAGGTATCCCACCAGAAATACCGAGAAACGGCTGACACTGTTTTGGAAATACCAGGATGTCCAGCAGTCTTAGTATCGTGATAAAGTGACAGAATATCCCGTCTCTCGGGAATGTCAACGAACAATTTATCATTAGGCCTCTCGCTGGGTGCCATGCCTTGTTTCGCTTGTATGGCCTGCAAGAGGGACGAGGAAATAGACAATATAGTAGTTGCTATTATCCTGTCTGGGGGAATGACAGGAGTGACATCAATCTCCTGTTTGTCAATAGTCTCGAATTGTCTGGACAGAGCGTCCGCTTTGGTGTTCCGGTCACCTGGCCTATAAGTGATTATATAATTAAAATGAGACAAGAACAGTGACCACCTAGCCTGCCTTGAAGACAATCTTTTAGCTTCGCTAAGGTAGGATAGGTTCTTATGATCTGTAAATATGAGAATAGGATCCTTAGTTCCTTCTAGCAAATGTCTCCATTCTTTGAGTGCTAAAATGATAGCAAGGAGTTCGCGATTACCCACATCATAATTCCTCTCTGCCTTGGACATTTGTTTAGAAAAGAATCCACAAGGATGCAATGGCTTGTCAGGAGACTCTCTTTGGGATAAGACAGCACCTACCCCTATATCGGAAGCATCAACCTCAAGTATATATGGCAATGAGGGGACAGGATGCTGTAAAATAGGGGCAGAGGCGAACGTAGTTTTAAGAAAGTCAAAAGCCTGAAGTGCCTCAGTAGACCAGACACGTGTATTGCCATCCTTTTTAGTCATACGAGTAATAGGCGCTACTATAGACGAAAAACCTTTGATAAAACGTCTATAATAATTAGAGAAACCCAGAAAACGCTGGATGGCTTTTAGACCTTGCGGCAGAGGCCATTCTATGACTGCAGCGAGCTTCTGGGGATCCATCCGAAAACCCTCGGCGGAAATCAAATACCCTAGAAACTGGACCTCGGACTGGTCGAATAGACATTTTTCTAATTTGCAATAAAGACCATTAGCAAGAAGGGTCTTCAGAACTGTTGTAACATGTCTGTGATGAGCGTGAATGTCAGTAGAATATATTAAAATGTCATCCAAGTACACAATAACAAATGAGTGAATAAAGTCCCTTAAGACATCATTAATAAATTCTTGGAACACTGCTGGGGCATTGCAAAGCCCAAATGGCATGACGGTATACTCATAATGACCTGACCGAGTGTTAAAGGCTGTCTTCCATTCGTGGTCCTTTTTAATACGTATCAAATTGTATGCTCCTCTAAGATCTAATTTGGTGAATACCGTAGCATGTTTGAGCCTGTCAAACAATTCTGTTATTAGAGGTATAGGGTAAGCATTTTTGATGGTGATCTTGTTAAGACCTCTATAATCAATGCAAGGTCTTAAATCACCTTCTTTCTTTGATACAAAGAAGAACCCTGCTCCAGCCGGAGAAGAGGATCTTCTAATAAATCCCTTGTCTAATGACTCTTTAATGTACTCCTCCATGACACGGTTTTCTTGAACCGATAGGGGGTACACCCTGCCCTTAGGAGGTATAGTACCAGGCAACAAATCAATAGCACAATCGTAGGGTCTGTGAGGCGGTAATTTGTCAGCCTCTCTTTTATCAAAGACAGTCTTTAAAGTTAAATACTGAGAGGGTATTGTCGTAGATAAAGGAGGAACAGTAGGAACGTTAATAGAATTCACAGGCGTGACTTCAATAGTACATGACTCATGGCAGGCTTCACTCCATGATTTTATCTGCCCTGTCTCCCAGTCAAAAATGGGATTGTGGGCACGTAACCATGGATACCCTAACACCAACTGTGAAGAGGGAGAGGTGATGACCTGGAACCGAATGGTTTCATAGTGTAGAACCCCTGTGTACATGTGTAGCGGTGTAGTCTCGTGAGTAACAACAGGAGATATCAATGGTCTACCATCTATGGCCTCAACGGCCAAGGGTATCTCCTTCTCTCTGATGGGAATATTGTTTCTCTTTACAAAACCAGAGTCTATAAAGTTCTCGGCTGCCCCAGAATCAACCAGGGCGTATATGTTTTCAACTATACAACTCTCTCCCATATGTAAAGAAACAGGGAGAAGCAGTCGGTTAGGAGGCAATGTAGGAGACTTAGAAATCACACCCAAGGCCAGTCCCCTATAAGGTCTTAGGTGCGAGAGTTTTCCGGGAGCAGAGGACACTCCTTTACCATATGGTCTCTCTTACCACAATATAGGCAGAGTCCCTCCCTTCTCCTATGTAATTTCTCAGTATCTGAGAGTTTGGCAACCCCTAATTGCATAGGTTCCTCTTCAGATACTTTAACACTCTCCGGTATATTAACTCTGGGTTGAATAGGTGTAACAAAACGTCTATTCCTGTTCTTAGTATAGAGCCTGTCACGAATCCTATTATCTATATCGATGAGGTAGTCAATAAGGTCCTCTAAGGCAATAGGAAGCTCCTTAGCTGCTACCTCATCCAATATAGAGTCTGATAAACCTTCCATGAAGGCCGTAGTTAACCCATTATTGGTCCAATCGACCTGTGAGGCAAGGGTACGAAACTGTATAGCGTAATCAGCCACAGACCTAGAACCCTGTTTAACCCTCATTAATGCTCTAGCGGCATTCTTAGACCTTTTCATAGTATCAAAAGTTCTGCGAAAAGCTGTTAGGAAACTGTGAAAGTTATGCACCATAGGTCCATTAGCCTCCCAAATAGGGTTTGCCCATTCAAGTGCTTTGTCGGTAAGTTGGTGCATAAAGAACCCAACTTTAGACCTCTCTGTGGGAAATGAACGTGGATACATTTCGAAATGAAACTCTATTTGGTTAATGAACCCTCTGCATGTCTTAGAATCCCCTCCATACCTAGGAGGAGGCGTTAAATGTGCTGTAGCGTTAGGCATAGTCGATACTTCAGGAAGCAGGGGTGCAGGAGGGTTAGGTGCGGTTGCTGGAATGGTTCTAGCTAAGAGCGTCTGGAGAGCCTGAGCTATTTGATCCATACGGTGATCCTGCTCTACAAATCTAGCCTCATGGGTCGCCATCTGTTGAGCTAAATCTGCGGGGTCCATGGCCCTATCGTAATGTAACGAGTATATACCCCTACACGCAGGATCCAGCCTAACAGAAGACAGTACAGAGGAGAGATACGTCTACCGGACCTTAGAGTGGCCGGACTCGACGTAATAGGATAAGACAGAGTCAGGAACGATCCGAGGTCAAGGGCACAAAGAGACAGCGTAAACGAAAACTAGCCGGGGACTGGTACACAGGAATCAGCAAGCCGGCAAACAGTACAGAATAGGATAAAGCGAAAACGAAGTCAGAATACAAAGCCAAGGTCAAATACGGAGAAACACAACTGAACACAACAAGCACTAAAGGGAACTGTAGCAGAAACCACGATAGGGCAAGGAACTAAGGGAAAAGGGTAAGTATAAGTAGCCTTCAAACTAATATGATTGGCTCCTGTCACTTCCACTCCCCCAACAGGTAAGTGTATGGGGTGATTGGCATGACAGGAGCCAATGGGAGCCTTTTTGCAATTTAGGCTCCCACTGTCTCTTTAAGAGCGCGCCCGAGATTCGCGGCGCGCTCTTAGCTGCAGGCGGGACACGTGACCGCTTCTCGCGGTCACTGCCCGCCTTCCTGTCTGAACAGTCGGACGAGCCGCGCGCGGCTCGTGCAGCCGCAGGACCGCGCGCGGCTTGAAGAGAGGACCGCGTCCGGCCCCCGGATAGGGTAAGTACCGCTACAGTAAGTTATTGTGAATAATTTTCAAATTACATAATTTAAAGGCTAAACATAGTTAACTGTTCCCAAATTATTAGTTAGCACACTGTATATATCTGCCAGATAATTCCTCCGCAGACTAGGGCTCAACAAGGACGAGAGCTTCGGGCCCAGCTCCACTAGTGAGAGCCGCACTCTCCCAAGCTTGGGCTCCACCGAGGAGCAGAACAACAAGCTGAGCCCCACTAGCGAGAGCTGTACTCTCCCAGGCTCGGGTTCCTGCAAGGAGCAACACCATGAGCTGAGCCCTCCTAGCGAGAGGATAGAATACATTAAATTCAGGTAAGTTATTGTGAATAATTTTAAGATTATATAATTTAAAGGCTAAACATAGTGATCTGTCCCCAAATTATGAGTTAGCACACTGTAGATATCTGCCAGATAATTCCTCCGCAGACTAGGGCTCAACAAGGAGGAGAGCTTCGGGCCCAGCTCCACTAGTGAGAGCCACACTCTCCCAAGCTTGGGCTCCACCGAGGAGCAGAACACCAGGCCGAGCCCCACTAGTGAGAGCTGCACTCTCCCAGGCTCGGGTTCATGCAAGAGTCAACACCATGAGCTGAGCCCCACTAGTGAGAGGATAGAATACATTAAATTCAGGTAAGTTATTGTGAATAATTTTCAAATTACATAATTTAAAGGCTAAACCTAGTGAACTGTTCCCAAATTATTAGTTAGCACACTGTATATATCTGCCAGATAATTCCTAGGCAGACTAGGGCTCAACAAGGAGGAGAGCTTCGGGCCCAGCTCCACTAGTGAGAGCCGCACTCTCCCAAGCTTGGGCTCCACCGAGGAGCAGAACAACAAGCTGAGCCCCACTAGCGAGAGCTGCACTCTCCCAGGCTCGGGTTCCTGCAAGGAGCAACACCATGAGCTGAGCCCTCCTAGTGAGAGGATAGAATACATTACATTCAGGTAAGTTATTGTGAATAATTTTAAGATTAGATAATTTAAAGGCTAAACATAGTGATCTGTCCCCAAATTATGAGTTAGCACACTGTAGATATCTGCCAGATAATTCCTCCGCAGACTAAGGCTCAACAAGGAGGAGAGCTTCGGGCCCAGCTCCACTAGTGAGAGCCGCACTCTCCCAAGCTTGGGCTCCACCGAGGAGCAGAACACCAGGCCGAGCCCCACTAGCGAGAGCTGCACTCTCCCAGGCTCGGGTTCATGCAAGAGTCAACACCACGAGCTGAGCCCCACTAGTGAGAGGATAGAATACATTAAATTCAGGTAAGTTATTGTGAATAATTTTTAAATTACATAATTTAAAGGCTAAACATAGTTAACTGTTCCCAAATTATTAGTTAGCACACTGTATATATCTGCCAGATAATTCCTCCGCAGACTAGGGCTCAACAAGGAGGAGAGCTTCGGGCCCAGCTCCACTAGTGAGAGCCGCACTCTCCCAAGCTTGGGCTCCACCGAGGAGCAGAACACCAGGCCGAGCCCCACTAGTGAGAGCTGCACTCTCCCAGGCTCGGGTTCATGCAAGAGTCAACACAATGAGCTGAGCCCCACTAGTGAGAGGATAGAATGCATTAAATTCAGGTAAGTTATTGTGAATAATTTTCAAATTACATAATTTAAAGGCTAAACATAGTGAACTGTTCCCAAATTATTAGTTAGCACACTGTATATATCTGCCAGATAATTCCTCCGCAGACTAGGGCTCAACAAGGAGGAGAGCTTCGGGCCCAGCTCCACTAGTGAGAGCCGCACTCTCCCAAGCTTGGGCTCCACCGAGGAGCAGAACACCAGGCCGAGCCCCACTAGTGAGAGCTGCACTTTCCCAGGCTCGGGTTCATGCAAGAGTCAACACCATGAGCTGAGCCCCACTAGTGAGAGGATAGAATACATTAAATTCAGGTAAGTTATTGTGAATAATTTTCAAATTACATAATTTAAAGGTTAAACATAGTAAACTGTTCCCAAATTATTAGTTAGCACACTGTATATATCTGCCAGATAATTCCTCCGCAGACTAGGGCTCAACAAGGAGGAGAGCTTCGGGCCCAGCTCCACTAGTGAGAGCCGCACTCTCCCAAGCTTGGGCTCCACCGAGGAGCAGAACAACAAGCTGAGCCCCACTAGCGAGAGCTGTACTCTCCCAGGCTCGGGTTCCTGCAAGGAGCAACACCATGAGCTGAGCCCTCCTAGCGAGAGGATAAAATACATTAAATTCAGGTAAGTTATTGTGAATAATTTTAAGATTATATAATTTAAAGGCTAAACATAGTGATCTGTCCCCAAATTATGAGTTAGCACACTGTAGATATCTGCCAGATAATTCCTCCGCAGACTAGGGCTCAACAAGGAGGAGAGCTTCGGGCCCAGCTCCACTAGTGAGAGCCACACTCTCCCAAGCTTGGGCTCCACCGAGGAGCAGAACACCAGGCCGAGCCCCACTAGTGAGAGCTGCACTCTCCCAGGCTCGGGCTCATGCAAGAGTCAACACCATGAGCTGAGCCCCACTAGTGAGAGGATAGAATACATTAAATTCAGGTAAGTTATTGTGAATAATTTTCAAATTACATAATTTAAAGGCTAAACATAGTGAACTGTTCCCAAATTATTAGTTAGCACACTGTATATATCTGCCAGATAATTCCTAGGCAAACTAGGGCTCAACAAGGAGGAGAGCTTCGGGCCCAGCTCCACTAGTGAGAGCCGCACTCTCCCAAGCTTGGGCTCCACCGAGGAGCAGAACAACAAGCTGAGCCCCACTAGCGAGAGCTGTACTCTCCCAGGCTCGGGTTCCTGCAAGGAGCAACACCATGAGCTGAGCCCTCCTAGTGAGAGGATAGAATACATTACATTCAGGTAAGTTATTGTGAATAATTTTAAGATTAGATAATTTAAAGGCTAAACATAGTTAACTGTTCCCAAATTATTAGTTAGCACACTGTATATATCTGCCAGATAATTCCTCCGCAGACTAGGGCTCAACTAGGAGGAGAGCTTCGGGCCCAGCTCCACTAGTGAGAGCCGCACTCTCCCAAGCTTGGGCTCCACCGAGGAGCAGAACACCAGGCCGAGCCCCACTAGTGAGAGCTGCACTCTCCCAGGCTCGGGTTCATGCAAGAGTCAACACCATGAGCTGAGCCCCACTAGTGAGAGGATAGAATACATTAAATTCAGGTAAGTTATTGTGAATAATTTTCAAATTACATAATTTAAAGGCTAAACATAGTTAACTGTTCCCAAATTATTAGTTAGCACACTGTATATATCTGCCAGACAATTCCTCCGCAGACTAGGGCTCAACAAGGAGGAGAGCTTCGGGCCCAGCTCCAGTAGTGAGAGCCGCACTCTACCAAGCTTGGGCTCCACCAAGGAGCAGAACACCAGGCCGAGCCCCACTAGTGAGAGCTGCACTCTCCCAGGCTCGGGTTCATGCAAGAGTCAACACCATGAGCTGAGCCCCACTAGTGAGAGGATAGAATACATTAAATTCAGGTAAGTTATTGTGAATAATTTTCAAATTACATAATTTAAAGGCTAAACATAGTTAACTGTTCCCAAATTATTAGTTAGCACACTGTATATATCTGCCAGATAATTCCTCCGCAGACTAGGGCTCAACAAGGAGGAAAGCTCTGGGCCCAGGTCCACTAGTGAGAGCCGCACTCTCCCAAGCTTGGGCTCCACCGAGGAGCAGAACAACAAGCTGAGCCCCACTAGCGAGAGCTGTGCTCTCCCAGGCTCGGGTTCCTGCAAGGAGCAACACCATGAGCTGAGCCCTCCTAGTGAGAGGATAGAATACATTAAATTCAGGTAAGTTATTGTGAATAATTTTCAAATTACATAATTTAAAGGCTAAACATAGTGAACTTTTCCCAAATTATTAGTTAGCACACTGTATATATCTGCCAGATAATTCCTCCGCAGACTAGGGCTCAACAAGAAGGAGAGCTTCGGGCCCAGCTCCACTAGTGAGAGCCGCACTCTCCCAAGCTTGGGCTCCACTGAGGAGCAGAACAACAAGCTGAGCCCCACTAGCGAGAGCTGTGCTCTCCCAGGCTCGGGTTCCTGCAAGGAGCAACACCATGAGCTGAGCCCTCCTAGTGAGAGGATAGAATACATTAAATTCAGGTAAGTTATTGTGAATAATTTTCAAATTACATAATTTAAAGGCTAAACATAGTGAACTGTTCCCAAATTATTAGTTAGCACACTGTATATATCTGCCAGATAATTCCTCCGCAGATTAGGGCTCAACAAGGAGGAGAGCTTCGGGCCCAGCTCCACTAGTGAGAGCCGCACTCTCCCAAGCTTGGGCTCCACCGAGGAGCAGAACACCAGGCCGAGCCCCACTAGTGAGAGCTGCACTTTCCCAGGCTCGGGTTCATGCAAGAGTCAACACCATGAGCTGAGCCCCACTAGTGAGAGGATAGAATACATTAAATTCAGGTAAGTTATTGTGAATAATTTTCAAATTACATAATTTAAAGGCTAAACATAGTGAACTGTTCCCAAATTATTAGTTAGCACACTGTATATATCTGCCAGATAATTCCTCCGCAGACTAGGGCTCAACAAGGAGGAGAGCTTCGGGCCCAGCTCCACTAGTGAGAGCCGCACTCTCCCAAGCTTGGGCTCCACCGAGGAGCAGAACAACAAGCTGAGCCCCACTAGCGAGAGCTGTACTCTCCCAGGCTCGGGTTCCTGCAAGGAGCAACACCATGAGCTGAGCCCTCCTAGCGAGAGGATAGAATACATTAAATTCAGGTAAGTTATTGTGAATTATTTTAAGATTATATAATTTAAAGGCTAAACATAGTGATCTGTCCCCAAATTATGAGTTAGCACACTGTAGATATCTGCCAGATAATTCCTCCGCAGACTAGGGCTCAACAAGGAGGAGAGCTTCGGGCCCAGCTCCACTAGTGAGAGCCACACTCTCCCAAGCTTGGGCTCCACCGAGGAGCAGAACACCAGGCCGAGCCCCACTAGTGAGAGCTGCACTCTCCCAGGCTCGGGTTCATGCAAGAGTCAACACCACGAGCTGAGCCCCACTAGTGAGAGAATAGAATACATTAAATTCAGGTAAGTTATAGTGAATAATTTTCAAATTACATAATTTAAAGGCTAAACATAGTGAACTGTTCCCAAATTATTAGTTAGAACACTGTATATATCTGCCAGATAATTCCTCCGCAGACTGGGGCTCAACAAGGAGGAGAGCTTCGGGCCCAGCTCCACTAGTGAGAGCCGCACTCTCCCAAGCTTGGGCTCCACCGAGGAGCAGAACAACAAGCTGAGCCCCACTAGCGAGAGCTGTGCTCTCCCAGGCTCGGGTTCCTGCAAGGAGCAACACCATGAGCTGAGCCCTCCTAGTGAGAGGATAGAATACATAAAATTCAGGTAAGTTATTGTGAATAATTTTCAAATTACATAATTTAAAGGCTAAACATAGTGAACTGTTCCCAAATTATTAGTTAGAACACTGTATATATCTGCCAGATAATTCCTCCGCAGACTGGGGCTCAACAAGGAGGAGAGCTTCGGGCCCAGCTCCACTAGTGAGAGCCGCACTCTCCCAAGCTTGGGCTCCACCGAGGAGCAGAACAACAAGCTGAGCCCCACTAGCGAGAGCTGTGCTCTCCCAGGCTCGGGTTCCTGCAAGGAGCAACACCATGAGCTGAGCCCTCCTAGTGAGAGGATAGAATACATTAAATTCAGGTAAGTTATTGTGAATAATTTTCGAATTACATAATTTAAAGGCTAAACATAGTGAACTGTTCCCAAATTATTAGTTAGCACACTGTATATATCTGCCAGATAATTCCTCCGCAGACTAGGGCTCAACAAGAAGGAGAGCTTCGGGCCCAGCTCCACTAGTGAGAGCCGCACTCTCCCAAGCTTGGGCTCCACCGAGGAGCAGAACAACAAGCTGAGCCCCACTAGCGAGAGCTGTGCTCTCCCAGGCTCGGGTTCCTGCAAGGAGCAACACCATGAGCTGAGCCCTCCTAGTGAGAGGATAGAATACATAAAATTCAGGTAAGTTATTGTGAATAATTTTCAAATTACATAATTTAAAGGCTAAACATAGTGAACTGTTCCCAAATTATTAGTTAGCACACTGTATATATCTGCCAGATAATTCCTCCGCAGACTAGGGCTCAACAAGAAGGAGAGCTTCGGGCCCAGCTCCACTAGTGAGAGCCGCACTCTCCCAAGCTTGGGTTCCACCGAGGAGCAGAACAACAAGCTGAGCCCCACTAGTGAGAGCTGCACTTTCCCAGGCTCGGGTTCATGCAAGAGTCAACACCATGAGCTGAGCCCCACTAGTGAGAGGATAGAATACATTAAATTCAGGTAAGTTATTGTGAATAATTTTCAAATTACATAATTTAAAGGCTAAACATAGTGAACTGTTCCCAAATTATTAGTTAGCACACTGTATATATCTGCCAGATAATTCCTCCGCAGACTAGGGCTCAACAAGGAGGAGAGCTTCGGGCCCAGCTCCACTAGTGAGAGCCGCACTCTCCCAAGCTTGGGCTCCACCGAGGAGCAGAACAACAAGCTGAGCCCCACTAGCGAGAGCTGTGCTCTCCCAGGCTCGGGTTCCTGCAAGGAGCAACACCATGAGCTGAGCCCTCCTAGTGAGAGGATAGAATACATTAAATTCAGGTAAGTTATTGTGAATAATTTTCAAATTACATAATTTAAAGGCTAAACATAGTGAACTGTTCCCAAATTATTAGTTAGCACACTGTATATATCTGCCAGATAATTCCTCCGCAGACTAGGGCTCAACAAGGAGGAGATCTTCGGGCCCAGCTCCACTAGTGAGAGCCGCACTCTCCCAAGCTTGGGCTCCACCGAGGAGCAGAACACCAGGCCGAGCCCCACTAGTGAGAGCTGCACTTTCCCAGGCTCGGGTTCATGCAAGAGTCAACACCATGAGCTGAGCCCCACTAGTGAGAGGATAGAATACATTAAATTCAGGTAAGTTATTGTGAATAATTTTCAAATTACATAATTTAAAGGCTAAACATAGTGAACTGTTCCCAAATTATTAGTTAGCACACTGTATATATCTGCCAGATAATTCCTCCGCAGACTAGGGCTCAACAAGGAGGAGAGCTTCGGGCCCAGCTCCACTAGTGAGAGCCGCACTCTCCCAAGCTTGGGCTCCACCGAGGAGCAGAACAACAAGCTGAGCCCCACTAGCGAGAGCTGTACTCTCCCAGGCTCGGGTTCCTGCAAGGAGCAACACCATGAGCTGAGCCCTCCTAGCGAGAGGATAGAATACATTAAATTCAGGTAAGTTATTGTGAATAATTTTAAGATTATATAATTTAAAGGCTAAACATAGTGATCTGTCCCCAAATTATGAGTTAGCACACTGTAGATATCTGCCAGATAATTCCTCCGCAGACTAGGGCTCAACAAGGAGGAGAGCTTCGGGCCCAGCTCCACTAGTGAGAGCCACACTCTCCCAAGCTTGGGCTCCACCGAGGAGCAGAACACCAGGCCGAGCCCCACTAGTGAGAGCTGCACTCTCCCAGGCTCGGGTTCATGCAAGAGTCAACACCATGAGCTGAGCCCCACTAGTGAGAGGATAGAATACATTAAATTCAGGTAAGTTATTGTGAATAATTTTCAAATTACATAATTTAAAGGCTAAACCTAGTGAACTGTTCCCAAATTATTAGTTAGCACACTGTATATATCTGCCAGATAATTCCTAGGCAAACTAGGGCTCAACAAGGAGGAGAACCTTCGGGCCCAGCTCCACTAGTGAGAGCCGCACTCTCCCAAGCTTGGGCTCCACCGAGGAGCAGAACAACAAGCTGAGCCCCACTAGCGAGAGCTGCACTCTCTTAGGCTCGGGTTCCTGCAAGGAGCAACACCATGAGCTGAGCCCTCCTAGTGAGAGGATAGAATACATTAAATTCAGGTAAGTTATTGTGAATAATTTTAAGATTATATAATTTAAAGGCTAAACATAGTGATCTGTCCCCAAATTATGAGTTAGCACACTGTATCTATCTGCCAGATAATTCCTCCGCAGACTAGGGCTCAACAAGAAGGAGAGCTTCGGGCCCAGCTCCACTAGTGAGAGCCGCACTCTCCCAAGCTTGGGCTCCACCGAGGAGCAGAACAACAAGCTGAGCCCCACTAGCGAGAGCTGTGCTCTCCCAGGCTCGGGTTCCTGCAAGGAGCAACACCATGAGCTGAGCCCTCCTAGTGAGAGGATAGAATACATAAAATTCAGGTAAGTTATTGTGAATAATTTTCGAATTACATAATTTAAAGGCTAAACATAGTGAACTGTTCCCAAATTATTAGTTAGCACACTGTATATATCTGCCAGATAATTCCTCCGCAGACTAGGGCTCAACAAGAAGGAGAGCTTCGGGCCCAGCTCCACTAGTGAGAGCCGCACTCTCCCAAGCTTGGGCTCCACCGAGGAGCAGAACAACAAGCTGAGCCCCACTAGCGAGAGCTGTGCTCTCCCAGGCTCGGGTTCCTGCAAGGAGCAACACCATGAGCTGAGCCCTCCTAGTGAGAGGATAGAATACATAAAATTCAGGTAAGTTATTGTGAATAATTTTCAAATTACATAATTTAAAGGCTAAACATAGTGAACTGTTCCCAAATTATTAGTTAGCACACTGTATATATCTGCCAGATAATTCCTCCGCAGACTAGGGCTCAACAAGAAGGAGAGCTTCGGGCCCAGCTCCACTAGTGAGAGCCGCACTCTCCCAAGCTTGGGCTCCACCGAGGAGCAGAACAACAAGCTGAGCCCCACTAGCGAGAGCTGTGCTCTCCCAGGCTCGGGTTCCTGCAAGGAGCAACACCATGAGCTGAGCCCTCCTAGTGAGAGGATAGAATACATTAAATTCAGGTAAGTTATTGTGAATAATTTTCAAATTACATAATTTAAAGGCTAAACATAGTGAACTGTTCCCAAATTATTAGTTAGCACACTGTATATATCTGCCAGATAATTCCTCCGCAGACTAGGGCTCAACAAGGAGGAGAGCTTCGGGCCCAGCTCCACTAGTGAGAGCCGCACTCTCCCAAGCTTGGGCTCCACCGAGGAGCAGAACACCAGGCCGAGCCCCACTAGTGAGAGCTGCACTTTCCCAGGCTCGGGTTCATGCAAGAGTCAACACCATGAGCTGAGCCCCACTAGTGAGAGGATAGAATACATTAAATTCAGGTAAGTTATTGTGAATAATTTTCAAATTACATAATTTAAAGGCTAAACATAGTGAACTGTTCCCAAATTATTAGTTAGCACACTGTATATATCTGCCAGATAATTCCTCCGCAGACTAGGGCTCAACAAGGAGGAGAGCTTCGGGCCCAGCTCCACTAGTGAGAGCCGCACTCTCCCAAGCTTGGGCTCCACCGAGGAGCAGAACAACAAGCTGAGCCCCACTAGCGAGAGCTGTGCTCTCCCAGGCTCGGGTTCCTGCAAGGAGCAACACCATGAGCTGAGCCCTCCTAGTGAGAGGATAGAATACATTAAATTCAGGTAAGTTATTGTGAATAATTTTCAAATTACATAATTTAAAGGCTAAACATAGTGAACTGTTCCCAAATTATTAGTTAGCACACTGTATATATCTGCCAGATAATTCCTCCGCAGACTAGGGCTCAACAAGGAGGAGAGCTTCGGGCCCAGCTCCACTAGTGAGAGCCGCACTCTCCCAAGCTTGGGCTCCACCGAGGAGCAGAACACCAGGCCGAGCCCCACTAGTGAGAGCTGCACTTTCCCAGGCTCGGGTTCATGCAAGAGTCAACACCATGAGCTGAGCCCCACTAGTGAGAGGATAGAATACATTAAATTCAGGTAAGTTATTGTGAATAATTTTCAAATTACATAATTTACAGGCTAAACATAGTGAACTGTTCCCAAATTATTAGTTAGCACACTGTATATATCTGCCAGATAATTCCTCCGCAGACTAGGGCTCAACAAGGAGGAGAGCTTCGGGCCCAGCTCCACTAGTGAGAGCCGCACTCTCCCAAGCTTGGGCTCCACCGAGGAGCAGAACAACAAGCTGAGCCCCACTAGCGAGAGCTGTACTCTCCCAGGCTCGGGTTCCTGCAAGGAGCAACACCATGAGCTGAGCCCTCCTAGCGAGAGGATAGAATACATTAAATTCAGGTAAGTTATTGTGAATAATTTTAAGATTATATAATTTAAAGGCTAAACATAGTGATCTGTCCCCAAATTATGAGTTAGCACACTGTAGATATCTGCCAGATAATTCCTCCGCAGACTAGGGCTCAACAAGGAGGAGAGCTTCGGGCCCAGCTCCACTAGTGAGAGCCACACTCTCCCAAGCTTGGGCTCCACCGAGGAGCAGAACACCAGGCCGAGCCCCACTAGTGAGAGCTGCACTCTCCCAGGCTCGGGTTCATGCAAGAGTCAACACCATGAGCTGAGCCCCACTAGTGAGAGGATAGAATACATTAAATTCAGGTAAGTTATTGTGAATAATTTTCAAATTACATAATTTAAAGGCTAAACCTAGTGAACTGTTCCCAAATTATTAGTTAGCACACTGTATATATCTGCCAGATAATTCCTAGGCAAACTAGGGCTCAACAAGGAGGAGAACCTTCGGGCCCAGCTCCACTAGTGAGAGCCGCACTCTCCCAAGCTTGGGCTCCACCGAGGAGCAGAACAACAAGCTGAGCCCCACTAGCGAGAGCTGCACTCTCTTAGGCTCGGGTTCCTGCAAGGAGCAACACCATGAGCTGAGCCCTCCTAGTGAGAGGATAGAATACATTAAATTCAGGTAAGTTATTGTGAATAATTTTAAGATTATATAATTTAAAGGCTAAACATAGTGATCTGTCCCCAAATTATGAGTTAGCACACTGTAGATATCTGCCAGATAATTCCTCCGCAGACTAAGGCTCAAAAAGGAGGAGAGCTTCGGGCCCAGCTCCACTAGTGAGAGCCGCACTCTCCCAAGCTTGGGCTCCACCGAGGAGCAGAACAACAAGCTGAGCCCCACTAGCGAGAGCTGTGCTCTCCCAGGCTCGGGTTCCTGCAAGGAGCAACACCATGAGCTGAGCCCTCCTAGTGAGAGGATAGAATACATTAAATTCGGGTAAGTTATTGTGAATAATTTTCAAATTACATAATTTAAAGGCTAAACATAGTGAACTGTTCCCAAATTATTAGTTAGCACACTGTATATATCTGCTAGATAATTCCTCCGCAGACTGGGGCTCAACAAGGAGGAGAGCTTCGGGCCCAGCTCCACTAGTGAGAGCCGCACTCTCCCAAGCTTGGGTTCCACCGAGGAGCAGAACAACAAGCTGAGCCCCACTAGTGAGAGCTGCACTTTCCCAGGCTCGGGTTCATGCAAGAGTCAACACCATGAGCTGAGCCCCACTAGTGAGAGGATAGAATACATTAAATTCAGGTAAGTTATTGTGAATAATTTTCAAATTACATAATTTAAAGGCTAAACATAGTGAACTGTTCCCAAATTATTAGTTAGCACACTGTATATATCTGCCAGATAATTCCTCCGCAGACTAGGGCTCAACAAGGAGGAGAGCTTCGGGCCCAGCTCCACTAGTGAGAGCCGCACTCTCCCAAGCTTGGGCTCCACCGAGGAGCAGAACAACAAGCTGAGCCCCACTAGCGAGAGCTGTGCTCTCCCAGGCTCGGGTTCCTGCAAGGAGCAACACCATGAGCTGAGCCCTCCTAGTGAGAGGATAGAATACATTAAATTCAGGTAAGTTATTGTGAATAATTTTCAAATTACATAATTTAAAGGCTAAACATAGTGAACTGTTCCCAAATTATTAGTTAGCACACTGTATATATCTGCCAGATAATTCCTCCGCAGACTAGGGCTCAACAAGGAGGAGAGCTTCGGGCCCAGCTCCACTAGTGAGAGCCGCACTCTCCCAAGCTTGGGCTCCACCGAGGAGCAGAACACCAGGCCGAGCCCCACTAGTGAGAGCTGCACTTTCCCAGGCTCGGGTTCATGCAAGAGTCAACACCATGAGCTGAGCCCCACTAGTGAGAGGATAGAATACATTAAATTCAGGTAAGTTATTGTGAATAATTTTCAAATTACATAATTTAAAGGCTAAACATAGTGAACTGTTCCCAAATTATTAGTTAGCACACTGTATATATCTGCCAGATAATTCCTCCGCAGACTAGGGCTCAACAAGGAGGAGAGCTTCGGGCCCAGCTCCACTAGTGAGAGCCGCACTCTCCCAAGCTTGGGCTCCACCGAGGAGCAGAACAACAAGCTGAGCCCCACTAGCGAGAGCTGTACTCTCCCAGGCTCGGGTTCCTGCAAGGAGCAACACCATGAGCTGAGCCCTCCTAGCGAGAGGATAGAATACATTAAATTCAGGTAAGTTATTGTGAATAATTTTAAGATTATATAATTTAAAGGCTAAACATAGTGATCTGTCCCCAAATTATGAGTTAGCACACTGTAGATATCTGCCAGATAATTCCTCCGCAGACTAGGGCTCAACAAGGAGGAGAGCTTCGGGCCCAGCTCCACTAGTGAGAGCCACACTCTCCCAAGCTTGGGCTCCACCGAGGAGCAGAACACCAGGCCGAGCCCCACTAGTGAGAGCTGCACTCTCCCAGGCTCGGGTTCATGCAAGAGTCAACACCATGAGCTGAGCCCCACTAGTGAGAGGATAGAATACATTAAATTCAGGTAAGTTATTGTGAATAATTTTCAAATTACATAATTTAAAGGCTAAACCTAGTGAACTGTTCCCAAATTATTAGTTAGCACACTGTATATATCTGCCAGATAATTCCTAGGCAAACTAGGGCTCAACAAGGAGGAGAACCTTCGGGCCCAGCTCCACTAGTGAGAGCCGCACTCTCCCAAGCTTGGGCTCCACCGAGGAGCAGAACAACAAGCTGAGCCCCACTAGCGAGAGCTGCACTCTCTTAGGCTCGGGTTCCTGCAAGGAGCAACACCATGAGCTGAGCCCTCCTAGTGAGAGGATAGAATACATTAAATTCAGGTAAGTTATTGTGAATAATTTTAAGATTATATAATTTAAAGGCTAAACATAGTGATCTGTCCCCAAATTATGAGTTAGCACACTGTATCTATCTGCCAGATAATTCCTCCGCAGACTAGGGCTCAACAAGAAGGAGAGCTTCGGGCCCAGCTCCACTAGTGAGAGCCGCACTCTCCCAAGCTTGGGCTCCACCGAGGAGCAGAACAACAAGCTGAGCCCCACTAGCGAGAGCTGTGCTCTCCCAGGCTCGGGTTCCTGCAAGGAGCAACACCATGAGCTGAGCCCTCCTAGTGAGAGGATAGAATACATAAAATTCAGGTAAGTTATTGTGAATAATTTTCGAATTACATAATTTAAAGGCTAAACATAGTGAACTGTTCCCAAATTATTAGTTAGCACACTGTATATATCTGCCAGATAATTCCTCCGCAGACTAGGGCTCAACAAGAAGGAGAGCTTCGGGCCCAGCTCCACTAGTGAGAGCCGCACTCTCCCAAGCTTGGGCTCCACCGAGGAGCAGAACAACAAGCTGAGCCCCACTAGCGAGAGCTGTGCTCTCCCAGGCTCGGGTTCCTGCAAGGAGCAACACCATGAGCTGAGCCCTCCTAGTGAGAGGATAGAATACATAAAATTCAGGTAAGTTATTGTGAATAATTTTCAAATTACATAATTTAAAGGCTAAACATAGTGAACTGTTCCCAAATTATTAGTTAGCACACTGTATATATCTGCCAGATAATTCCTCCGCAGACTAGGGCTCAACAAGAAGGAGAGCTTCGGGCCCAGCTCCACTAGTGAGAGCCGCACTCTCCCAAGCTTGGGCTCCACCGAGGAGCAGAACAACAAGCTGAGCCCCACTAGCGAGAGCTGTGCTCTCCCAGGCTCGGGTTCCTGCAAGGAGCAACACCATGAGCTGAGCCCTCCTAGTGAGAGGATAGAATACATTAAATTCAGGTAAGTTATTGTGAATAATTTTCAAATTACATAATTTAAAGGCTAAACATAGTGAACTGTTCCCAAATTATTAGTTAGCACACTGTATATATCTGCCAGATAATTCCTCCGCAGACTAGGGCTCAACAAGGAGGAGAGCTTCGGGCCCAGCTCCACTAGTGAGAGCCGCACTCTCCCAAGCTTGGGCTCCACCGAGGAGCAGAACACCAGGCCGAGCCCCACTAGTGAGAGCTGCACTTTCCCAGGCTCGGGTTCATGCAAGAGTCAACACCATGAGCTGAGCCCCACTAGTGAGAGGATAGAATACATTAAATTCAGGTAAGTTATTGTGAATAATTTTCAAATTACATAATTTAAAGGCTAAACATAGTGAACTGTTCCCAAATTATTAGTTAGCACACTGTATATATCTGCCAGATAATTCCTCCGCAGACTAGGGCTCAACAAGGAGGAGAGCTTCGGGCCCAGCTCCACTAGTGAGAGCCGCACTCTCCCAAGCTTGGGCTCCACCGAGGAGCAGAACAACAAGCTGAGCCCCACTAGCGAGAGCTGTGCTCTCCCAGGCTCGGGTTCCTGCAAGGAGCAACACCATGAGCTGAGCCCTCCTAGTGAGAGGATAGAATACATTAAAATCAGGTAAGTTATTGTGAATAATTTTCAAATTACATAATTTAAAGGCTAAACATAGTGAACTGTTCCCAAATTATTAGTTAGCACACTGTATATATCTGCCAGATAATTCCTCCGCAGACTAGGGCTCAACAAGGAGGAGAGCTTCGGGCCCAGCTCCACTAGTGAGAGCCGCACTCTCCCAAGCTTGGGCTCCACCGAGGAGCAGAACAACAGGCCGAGCCCCACTAGTGAGAGCTGCACTTTCCCAGGCTCGGGTTCATGCAAGAGTCAACACCATGAGCTGAGCCCCACTAGTGAGAGGATAGAATACATTAAATTCAGGTAAGTTATTGTGAATAATTTTCAAATTACATAATTTACAGGCTAAACATAGTGAACTGTTCCCAAATTATTAGTTAGCACACTGTATATATCTGCCAGATAATTCCTCCGCAGACTAGGGCTCAACAAGGAGGAGAGCTTCGGGCCCAGCTCCACTAGTGAGAGCCGCACTCTCCCAAGCTTGGGCTCCACCGAGGAGCAGAACAACAAGCTGAGCCCCACTAGCGAGAGCTGTACTCTCCCAGGCTCGGGTTCCTGCAAGGAGCAACACCATGAGCTGAGCCCTCCTAGCGAGAGGATAGAATACATTAAATTCAGGTAAGTTATTGTGAATAATTTTAAGATTATATAATTTAAAGGCTAAACATAGTGATCTGTCCCCAAATTATGAGTTAGCACACTGTAGATATCTGCCAGATAATTCCTCCGCAGACTAGGGCTCAACAAGGAGGAGAGCTTCGGGCCCAGCTCCACTAGTGAGAGCCACACTCTCCCAAGCTTGGGCTCCACCGAGGAGCAGAACACCAGGCCGAGCCCCACTAGTGAGAGCTGCACTCTCCCAGGCTCGGGTTCATGCAAGAGTCAACACCATGAGCTGAGCCCCACTAGTGAGAGGATAGAATACATTAAATTCAGGTAAGTTATTGTGAATAATTTTCAAATTACATAATTTAAAGGCTAAACCTAGTGAACTGTTCCCAAATTATTAGTTAGCACACTGTATATATCTGCCAGATAATTCCTAGGCAAACTAGGGCTCAACAAGGAGGAGAACCTTCGGGCCCAGCTCCACTAGTGAGAGCCGCACTCTCCCAAGCTTGGGCTCCACCGAGGAGCAGAACAACAAGCTGAGCCCCACTAGCGAGAGCTGCACTCTCTTAGGCTCGGGTTCCTGCAAGGAGCAACACCATGAGCTGAGCCCTCCTAGTGAGAGGATAGAATACATTAAATTCAGGTAAGTTATTGTGAATAATTTTAAGATTATATAATTTAAAGGCTAAACATAGTGATCTGTCCCCAAATTATGAGTTAGCACACTGTAGATATCTGCCAGATAATTCCTCCGCAGACTAAGGCTCAAAAAGGAGGAGAGCTTCGGGCCCAGCTCCACTAGTGAGAGCCGCACTCTCCCAAGCTTGGGCTCCACCGAGGAGCAGAACAACAAGCTGAGCCCCACTAGCGAGAGCTGTGCTCTCCCAGGCTCGGGTTCCTGCAAGGAGCAACACCATGAGCTGAGCCCTCCTAGTGAGAGGATAGAATACATTAAATTCGGGTAAGTTATTGTGAATAATTTTCAAATTACATAATTTAAAGGCTAAACATAGTGAACTGTTCCCAAATTATTAGTTAGCACACTGTATATATCTGCTAGATAATTCCTCCGCAGACTGGGGCTCAACAAGGAGGAGAGCTTCGGGCCCAGCTCCACTAGTGAGAGCCGCACTCTCCCAAGCTTGGGCTCCACCGAGGAGCAGAACAACAAGCTGAGCCCCACTAGCGAGAGCTGTGCTCTCCCAGGCTCGGGTTCCTGCAAGGAGCAACACCATGAGCTGAGCCCTCCTAGTGAGAGGATAGAATACATTAAATTCAGGTAAGTTATTGTGAATAATTTTCAAATTACATAATTTAAAGGCTAAACATAGTGAACTGTTCCCAAATTATTAGTTAGCACACTGTATATATCTGCCAGATAATTCCTCCGCAGACTAGGGCTCAACAAGAAGGAGAGCTTCGGGCCCAGCTCCACTAGTGAGAGCCGCACTCTCCCAAGCTTGGGCTCCACCGAGGAGCAGAACAACAAGCTGAGCCCCACTAGCGAGAGCTGTGCTCTCCCAGGCTCGGGTTCCTGCAAGGAGCAACACCATGAGCTGAGCCCTCCTAGTGAGAGGATAGAATACATTAAATTCAGGTAAGTTATTGTGAATAATTTTCAAATTACATAATTTAAAGGCTAAACATAGTGAACTGTTCCCAAATTATTAGTTAGCACACTGTATATATCTGCCAGATAATTCCTCCGCAGACTAGGGCTCAACAAGAAGGAGAGCTTCGGGCCCAGCTCCACTAGTGAGAGCCGCACTCTCCCAAGCTTGGGCTCCACCGAGGAGCAGAACAAGCTGAGCCCCACTAGCGAGAGCTGTGCTCTCCCAGGCTCGGGTTCCTGCAAGGAGCAACACCATGAGCTGAGCCCTCCTAGTGAGAGGATAGAATACATTAAATTCAGGTAAGTTATTGTGAATAATTTTAAGATTAGATAATTTAAAGGCTAAACATAGTGATCTGTCCCCAAATTATGAGTTAGCACACTGTAGATATCTGCCAGATAATTCCTCCGCAGACTAGGGCTCAACAAGGAGGAGAGCTTCGGGCCCAGCTCCACTAGTGAGAGCCGCACTCTCCCAAGCTTGGGCTCCACCGAGGAGCAGAACACCAGGCCGAGCCCCACTAGTGAGAGCTGCACTCTCCCAGGCTCGGGTTCATGCAAGAGTCAACACCATGAGCTGAGCCCCACTAGTGAGAGGATAGAATACATTAAATTCAGGTAAGTTATTGTGAATAATTTTCAAATTACATAATTTAAAGGCTAAACATAGTTAACTGTTCCCAAATTATTAGTTAGCACACTGTATATATCTGCCAGATAATTCCTCCGCAGACTAGGGCTCAACAAGGAGGAGAGATTCGGGCCCAGCTCCACTAGTGAGAGCCGCACTCTCCCAAGCTTGGGCTCCACCGAGGAGCAGAACACCAGGCCGAGCCCCACTAGTGAGAGCTGCACTCTCCCAGGCTCGGGTTCATGCAAGAGTCAACACCATGAGCTGAGCCCCACTAGTGAGAGGATAGAATACATTAAATTCAGGTAAGTTATTGTGAATAATTTTCAAATTACATAATTTAAAGGATAAACATAGTGAACTGTTCCCAAATTATTAGTTAGCACACTGTATATATCTGCCAGATAATTCCTCCGCAGACTGGGGCTCAACAAGGAGGAGAGCTTCGGGCCCAGCTCCACTAGTGAGAGCCGCACTCTCCCAAGCTTGGGCTCCACCGAGGAGCAGAACAACAAGCTGAGCCCCACTAGCGAGAGCTGTGCTCTCCCAGGCTCGGGTTCCTGCAAGGAGCAACACCATGAGCTGAGCCCTCCTAATGAGAGGATAGAATACATTAAATTCAGGTAAGTTATTGTGAATAATTTTCAAATTACATAATTTAAAGGCTAAACATAGTGAACTGTTCCCAAATTATTAGTTAGCACACTGTATATATCTGCCAGATAATTCCTCCGCAGACTAGGGCTCAACAAGAAGGAGAGCTTCGGGCCCAGCTCCACTAGTGAGAGCCGCACTCTCCCAAGCTTGGGCTCCACCGAGGAGCAGAACAACAAGCTGAGCCCCACTAGCGAGAGCTGCACTCTCCCAGGCTCGGGTTCCTGCAAGGAGCAACACCATGAGCTGAGCCCTCCTAGTGAGAGGATAGAATACATTAAATTCAGGTAAGTTATTGTGAATAATTTTAAGATTAGATAATTTAAAGGCTAAACATAGTGATCTGTCCCCAAATTATGAGTTAGCACACTGTAGATATCTGCCAGATAATTCCTCCGCAGACTAAGGCTCAACAAGGAGGAGAGCTTCGGGCCCAGCTCCACTAGTGAGAGCCGCACTCTCCCAAGCTTGGGCTCCACCGAGGAGCAGAACACCAGGCCGAGCCCCACTAGCGAGAGCTGCACTCTCCCAGGCTCGGGTTCATGCAAGAGTCAACACCATGAGCTGAGCCCCACTAGTGAGAGGATAGAATACATTAAATTCAGGTAAGTTATTGTGAATAATTTTCAAATTACATAATTTAAAGGCTAAACATAGTTAACTGTTCCCAAATTATTAGTTAGCACACTGTATATATCTGCCAGATAATTCCTCCGCAGACTAGGGCTCAACAAGGAGGAGAGCTTCGGGCCCAGCTCCACTAGTGAGAGCCGCACTCTCCCAAGCTTGGGCTCCACCGAGGAGCAGAACACCAGGCCGAGCCCCACTAGCGAGAGCTGCACTCTCCCAGGCTCGGGTTCATGCAAGAGTCAACACCATGAGCTGAGCCCCACTAGTGAGAGGATAGAATACATTAAATTCAGGTAAGTTATTGTGAATAATTTTCAAATTACATAATTTAAAGGCTAAACATAGTTAACTGTTCCCAAATTATTAGTTAGCACACTGTATATATCTGCCAGATAATTCCTCCGCAGACTAGGGCTCAACAAGGAGGAGAGCTTCGGGCCCAGCTCCACTAGTGAGAGCCGCACTCTCCCAAGCTTGGGCTCCACCGAGGAGCAGAACACCAGGCCGAGCCCCACTAGTGAGAGCTGCACTCTCCCAGGCTCGGGTTCATGCAAGAGTCAACACCATGAGATGAGCCCCACTAGTGAGAGGATAGAATACATTAAATTCAGGTAAGTTATTGTGAATAATTTTCAAATTACATAATTTAAAGGCTAAACATAGTTAACTGTTCCCAAATTATTAGTTAGCACACTGTATATATCTGCCAGATAATTCCTCCGCAGACTAGGGCTCAACAAGGAGGAGAGCTCTGGGCCCAGCTCCACTAGTGAGAGCCGCACTCTCCCAAGCTTGTGCTCCACCGAGGAGCAGAACACCAGGCCGCGCCCCACTAGTGAGAGCTGCACTCTCCCAGGCTCAGGTTCATGCAAGAGTCAACACCACGAGCTGAGCCCCACTAGTGAGAGGATAGAATACATTAAATTCAGGTAAGTTATTGTGAATAATTTTCAAATTACATAATTTAAAGGCTAAACATAGTGAACTGTTCCCAAATTTTTAATTAGCACACTGTATATATCTGCCAGATAATTCCTCCGCAGACTAGGGCTCAACAAGAAGGAGAGCTTCGGGCCCAGCTCCACTAGTGAGAGCCGCACTCTCCCAAGCTTGGGCTCCACCGAGGAGCAGAACAACAAGCTGAGCCCCACTAGCGATAGCTGTGCTCTCCCAGGCTCGGGTTCCTGCAAGGAGCAACACCATGAGCTGAGCCCTCCTAGTGAGAGGATAGAATACATTAAATTCAGGTAAGTTATTGTGAATAATTTTCAAATTACATAATTTAAAGGCTAAACATAGTGAACTGTTCCCAAATTATTAGTTAGCACACTGTATATATCTGCCAGATAATTCCTCCGCAGACTGGGGCTCAACAAGGAGGAGAGCTTCGGGCCCAGCTCCACTAGTGAGAGCCGCACTCTCCCAAGCTTGGGCTCCACCGAGGAGCAGAACAACAAGCTGAGCCCCACTAGCGAGAGCTGTGCTCTCCCAGGCTCGGGTTCCTGCAAGGAGCAACACCATGAGCTGAGCCCTCCTAGTGAGAGGATAGAATACATTAAATTCAGGTAAGTTATTGTGAATAATTTTCAAATTACATAATTTAAAGGCTAAACATAGTGAACTGTTCCCAAATTATTAGTTAGCACACTGTATATATCTGCCAGATAATTCCTCCGCAGACTAGGGCTCAACAAGAAGGAGAGCTTCGGGCCCAGCTCCACTAGTGAGAGCCGCACTCTCCCAAGCTTGGGCTCCACCGAGGAGCAGAACAACAAGCTAAGCCCCACTAGCGAGAGCTGTGCTCTCCCAGGCTCGGGTTCCTGCAAGGAGCAACACCATGAGCTGAGCCCCACTAGTGAGAGGATAGAATACATTAAATTCAGGTAAGTTATTGTGAATAATTTTCAAATTACATAATTTAAAGGCTAAACCTAGTGAACTGTTCCCAAATTATTAGTTAGCACACTGTATATATCTGCCAGATAATTCCTAGGCAGACTAGGGCTCAACAAGGAGGAGAGCTTCGGGCCCAGCTCCACTAGTGAGAGCCGCACTCTCCCAAGCTTGGGCTCCACCGAGGAGCAGAACATCAAGCTGAGCCCCACTAGCGAGAGCTGCACTCTCCCATGCTCAGGTTCATGCAAGAGTCAACACCATTAGCTGAGCCCCACTAGTGAGAGGATAGAATACATTAAATTCAGGTAAGTTATTGTGAATAATTTTAAGATTATAAAATTTAAAGGCTAAACATAGTGATCTGTCCCCAAATTATGAGTTAGCACACTGTAGATATCTGCCAGATAATTCCTCCGCAAACTAAGGCTCAACAAGGAGGAGAGCTTCGGGCCCAGTTCCACTAGTGAGAGCCGCACTCTCCCAAGCTTGGGCTCCACCGAGGAGCAGAACACCAGGCCGAGCCCCACTAGCGAGAGCTGCACTCTCCCAGGCTCGGGTTCATGCAAGAGTCAACACCATGAGCTGAGCCCCACTAGTGAGAGGATAGAATACATTAAATTCAGGTAAGTTATTGTGAATAATTTTCAAATTACATAATTTAAAGGCTAAACATAGTTAACTGTTCCCAAATTATTAGTTAGCACACTGTATATATATGCCAGATAATTCCTCCGCAGACTAGGGCTCAACAAGGAGGAGAGCTTCGGGCCCAGCTCCACTAGTGAGAGCCGCACTCTCCCAAGCTTGGGCTCCACCGAGGAGCAGAACACCAGGCCGAGCCCCACTAGCGAGAGCTGCACTCTCCCAGGCTCGGGTTCATGCAAGAGTCAACACCATGAGCTGAGCCCCACTAGTGAGAGGACAGAATACATTAAATTCAGGTAAGTTATTGTGAATAATTTTCAAATTACATAATTTAAAGGCTAAACCTAGTGAACTGTTCCCAAATTATTAGTTAGCACACTGTATATATCTGCCAGATAATTCCTAGGCAGACTAGGGCTTAACAAGGAGGAGAGCTTCGGGCCCAGCTCCACTAGTGAGAGCCGCACTCTCCCAAGCTTGGGCTCCACTGAGGAGCAGAACAACAAGCTGAGCCCCACTAGCGAGAGCTGCACTCTCCCAGGCTCGGGTTCCTGCAAGGAGCAACACCATGAGCTGAGCCCTCCTAGTGAGAGGATAGAATACATTACATTCAGGTAAGTTATTGTGAATAATTTTAAGATTAGATAATTTAAAGGCTAAACATAGTGATTTGTCCCCAAATTATGAGTTAGCACACTGTAGATATCTGCCAGATAATTCCTCCGCAGACTAAGGCTCAACAAGGAGGAGAGCTTCGGGCCCAGCTCCACTAGTGAGAGCCGCACTCTCCCAAGCTTGGGCTCCACCGAGGAGCAGAACACCAGGCCGAGCCCCACTAGCGAGAGCTGCACTCTCCCAGGCTCGGGTTCATGCAAGAGTCAACACCATGAGCTGAGCCCCACTAGTGAGAGGATAGAATACATTAAATTCAGGTAAGTTATTGTGAATAATTTTCAAATTACATAATTTAAAGGCTAAACATAGTTAACTGTTCCCAAATTATTAGTTAGCACACTGTATATATCTGCCAGATAATTCCTCCGCAGACTAGGGCTCAACAAGGAGGAGAGATTCGGGCCCAGCTCCACTAGTGAGAGCCGCACTCTCCCAAGCTTGGGCTCCACCGAGGAGCAGAACACCAGGCCGAGCCCCACTAGTGAGAGCTGCACTCTCCCAGGCTCGGGTTCATGCAAGAGTCAACACCATGAGCTGAGCCCCACTAGTGAGAGGATAGAATACATTAAATTCAGGTAAGTTATTGTGAATAATTTTCAAATTACATAATTTAAAGGATAAACATAGTGAACTGTTCCCAAATTATTAGTTAGCACACTGTATATATCTGCCAGATAATTCCTCCGCAGACTGGGGCTCAACAAGGAGGAGAGCTTCGGGCCCAGCTCCACTAGTGAGAGCCGCACTCTCCCAAGCTTGGGCTCCACCGAGGAGCAGAACAACAAGCTGAGCCCCACTAGCGAGAGCTGTGCTCTCCCAGGCTCGGGTTCCTGCAAGGAGCAACACCATGAGCTGAGCCCTCCTAATGAGAGGATAGAATACATTAAATTCAGGTAAGTTATTGTGAATAATTTTCAAATTACATAATTTAAAGGCTAAACATAGTGAACTGTTCCCAAATTATTAGTTAGCACACTGTATATATCTGCCAGATAATTCCTCCGCAGACTAGGGCTCAACAAGAAGGAGAGCTTCGGGCCCAGCTCCACTAGTGAGAGCCGCACTCTCCCAAGCTTGGGCTCCACCGAGGAGCAGAACAACAAGCTGAGCCCCACTAGCGAGAGCTGCACTCTCCCAGGCTCGGGTTCCTGCAAGGAGCAACACCATGAGCTGAGCCCTCCTAGTGAGAGGATAGAATACATTAAATTCAGGTAAGTTATTGTGAATAATTTTAAGATTAGATAATTTAAAGGCTAAACATAGTGATCTGTCCCCAAATTATGAGTTAGCACACTGTAGATATCTGCCAGATAATTCCTCCGCAGACTAAGGCTCAACAAGGAGGAGAGCTTCGGGCCCAGCTCCACTAGTGAGAGCCGCACTCTCCCAAGCTTGGGCTCCACCGAGGAGCAGAACACCAGGCCGAGCCCCACTAGCGAGAGCTGCACTCTCCCAGGCTCGGGTTCATGCAAGAGTCAACACCATGAGCTGAGCCCCACTAGTGAGAGGATAGAATACATTAAATTCAGGTAAGTTATTGTGAATAATTTTCAAATTACATAATTTAAAGGCTAAACATAGTTAACTGTTCCCAAATTATTAGTTAGCACACTGTATATATCTGCCAGATAATTCCTCCGCAGACTAGGGCTCAACAAGGAGGAGAGCTTCGGGCCCAGCTCCACTAGTGAGAGCCGCACTCTCCCAAGCTTGGGCTCCACCGAGGAGCAGAACACCAGGCCGAGCCCCACTAGCGAGAGCTGCACTCTCCCAGGCTCGGGTTCATGCAAGAGTCAACACCATGAGCTGAGCCCCACTAGTGAGAGGATAGAATACATTAAATTCAGGTAAGTTATTGTGAATAATTTTCAAATTACATAATTTAAAGGCTAAACATAGTTAACTGTTCCCAAATTATTAGTTAGCACACTGTATATATCTGCCAGATAATTCCTCCGCAGACTAGGGCTCAACAAGGAGGAGAGCTTCGGGCCCAGCTCCACTAGTGAGAGCCGCACTCTCCCAAGCTTGGGCTCCACCGAGGAGCAGAACACCAGGCCGAGCCCCACTAGTGAGAGCTGCACTCTCCCAGGCTCGGGTTCATGCAAGAGTCAACACCATGAGATGAGCCCCACTAGTGAGAGGATAGAATACATTAAATTCAGGTAAGTTATTGTGAATAATTTTCAAATTACATAATTTAAAGGCTAAACATAGTTAACTGTTCCCAAATTATTAGTTAGCACACTGTATATATCTGCCAGATAATTCCTCCGCAGACTAGGGCTCAACAAGGAGGAGAGCTCTGGGCCCAGCTCCACTAGTGAGAGCCGCACTCTCCCAAGCTTGTGCTCCACCGAGGAGCAGAACACCAGGCCGCGCCCCACTAGTGAGAGCTGCACTCTCCCAGGCTCAGGTTCATGCAAGAGTCAACACCACGAGCTGAGCCCCACTAGTGAGAGGATAGAATACATTAAATTCAGGTAAGTTATTGTGAATAATTTTCAAATTACATAATTTAAAGGCTAAACATAGTGAACTGTTCCCAAATTTTTAATTAGCACACTGTATATATCTGCCAGATAATTCCTCCGCAGACTAGGGCTCAACAAGAAGGAGAGCTTCGGGCCCAGCTCCACTAGTGAGAGCCGCACTCTCCCAAGCTTGGGCTCCACCGAGGAGCAGAACAACAAGCTGAGCCCCACTAGCGATAGCTGTGCTCTCCCAGGCTCGGGTTCCTGCAAGGAGCAACACCATGAGCTGAGCCCTCCTAGTGAGAGGATAGAATACATTAAATTCAGGTAAGTTATTGTGAATAATTTTCAAATTACATAATTTAAAGGCTAAACATAGTGAACTGTTCCCAAATTATTAGTTAGCACACTGTATATATCTGCCAGATAATTCCTCCGCAGACTGGGGCTCAACAAGGAGGAGAGCTTCGGGCCCAGCTCCACTAGTGAGAGCCGCACTCTCCCAAGCTTGGGCTCCACCGAGGAGCAGAACAACAAGCTGAGCCCCACTAGCGAGAGCTGTGCTCTCCCAGGCTCGGGTTCCTGCAAGGAGCAACACCATGAGCTGAGCCCTCCTAGTGAGAGGATAGAATACATTAAATTCAGGTAAGTTATTGTGAATAATTTTCAAATTACATAATTTAAAGGCTAAACATAGTGAACTGTTCCCAAATTATTAGTTAGCACACTGTATATATCTGCCAGATAATTCCTCCGCAGACTAGGGCTCAACAAGAAGGAGAGCTTCGGGCCCAGCTCCACTAGTGAGAGCCGCACTCTCCCAAGCTTGGGCTCCACCGAGGAGCAGAACAACAAGCTAAGCCCCACTAGCGAGAGCTGTGCTCTCCCAGGCTCGGGTTCCTGCAAGGAGCAACACCATGAGCTGAGCCCCACTAGTGAGAGGATAGAATACATTAAATTCAGGTAAGTTATTGTGAATAATTTTCAAATTACATAATTTAAAGGCTAAACCTAGTGAACTGTTCCCAAATTATTAGTTAGCACACTGTATATATCTGCCAGATAATTCCTAGGCAGACTAGGGCTCAACAAGGAGGAGAGCTTCGGGCCCAGCTCCACTAGTGAGAGCCGCACTCTCCCAAGCTTGGGCTCCACCGAGGAGCAGAACATCAAGCTGAGCCCCACTAGCGAGAGCTGCACTCTCCCATGCTCAGGTTCATGCAAGAGTCAACACCATTAGCTGAGCCCCACTAGTGAGAGGATAGAATACATTAAATTCAGGTAAGTTATTGTGAATAATTTTAAGATTATAAAATTTAAAGGCTAAACATAGTGATCTGTCCCCAAATTATGAGTTAGCACACTGTAGATATCTGCCAGATAATTCCTCCGCAAACTAAGGCTCAACAAGGAGGAGAGCTTCGGGCCCAGTTCCACTAGTGAGAGCCGCACTCTCCCAAGCTTGGGCTCCACCGAGGAGCAGAACACCAGGCCGAGCCCCACTAGCGAGAGCTGCACTCTCCCAGGCTCGGGTTCATGCAAGAGTCAACACCATGAGCTGAGCCCCACTAGTGAGAGGATAGAATACATTAAATTCAGGTAAGTTATTGTGAATAATTTTCAAATTACATAATTTAAAGGCTAAACATAGTTAACTGTTCCCAAATTATTAGTTAGCACACTGTATATATATGCCAGATAATTCCTCCGCAGACTAGGGCTCAACAAGGAGGAGAGCTTCGGGCCCAGCTCCACTAGTGAGAGCCGCACTCTCCCAAGCTTGGGCTCCACCGAGGAGCAGAACACCAGGCCGAGCCCCACTAGCGAGAGCTGCACTCTCCCAGGCTCGGGTTCATGCAAGAGTCAACACCATGAGCTGAGCCCCACTAGTGAGAGGACAGAATACATTAAATTCAGGTAAGTTATTGTGAATAATTTTCAAATTACATAATTTAAAGGCTAAACCTAGTGAACTGTTCCCAAATTATTAGTTAGCACACTGTATATATCTGCCAGATAATTCCTAGGCAGACTAGGGCTTAACAAGGAGGAGAGCTTCGGGCCCAGCTCCACTAGTGAGAGCCGCACTCTCCCAAGCTTGGGCTCCACTGAGGAGCAGAACAACAAGCTGAGCCCCACTAGCGAGAGCTGCACTCTCCCAGGCTCGGGTTCCTGCAAGGAGCAACACCATGAGCTGAGCCCTCCTAGTGAGAGGATAGAATACATTACATTCAGGTAAGTTATTGTGAATAATTTTAAGATTAGATAATTTAAAGGCTAAACATAGTGATTTGTCCCCAAATTATGAGTTAGCACACTGTAGATATCTGCCAGATAATTCCTCCGCAGACTAAGGCTCAACAAGGAGGAGAGCTTCGGGCCCAGCTCCACTAGTGAGAGCCGCACTCTCCCAAGCTTGGGCTCCACCGAGGAGCAGAACACCAGGCCGAGCCCCACTAGCGAGAGCTGCACTCTCCCAGGCTCGGGTTCATGCAAGAGTCAACACCATGAGCTGAGCCCCACTAGTGAGAGGATAGAATACATTAAATTCAGGTAAGTTATTGTGAATAATTTTCAAATTACATAATTTAAAGGATAAACATAGTGAACTGTTCCCAAATTATTAGTTAGCACACTGTATATATCTGCCAGATAATTCCTCCGCAGACTGGGGCTCAACAAGGAGGAGAGCTTCGGGCCCAGCTCCACTAGTGAGAGCCGCACTCTCCCAAGCTTGGGCTCCACCGAGGAGCAGAACAACAAGCTGAGCCCCACTAGCGAGAGCTGTGCTCTCCCAGGCTCGGGTTCCTGCAAGGAGCAACACCATGAGCTGAGCCCTCCTAGTGAGAGGATAGAATACATTAAATTCAGGTAAGTTATTGTGAATAATTTTCAAATTACATAATTTAAAGGCTAAACATAGTGAACTGTTCCCAAATTATTAGTTAGCACACTGTATATATCTGCCAGATAATTCCTCCGCAGACTAGGGCTCAACAAGAAGGAGAGCTTCGGGCCCAGCTCCACTAGTGAGAGCCGCACTCTCCCAAGCTTGGGCTCCACCGAGGAGCAGAACAACAAGCTGAGCCCCACTAGCGAGAGCTGTGCTCTCCCAGGCTCGGGTTCCTGCAAGGAGCAACACCATGTGCTGAGCCCTCCTAGTGAGAGGATAGAATACATTAAATTCAGGTAAGTTATTGTGAATAATTTTAAGATTAGATAATTTAAAGGCTAAACATAGTGATCTGTCCCCAAATTATGAGTTAGCACACTGTAGATATCTGCCAGATAATTCCTCCGCAGACTAAGGCTCAACAAGGAGGAGAGCTTCGGGCCCAGCTCCACTAGTGAGAGCCGCACTCTCCCAAGCTTGGGCTCCACCGAGGAGCAGAACACCAGGCCGAGCCCCACTAGTGAGAGCTGCACTCTCCCAGGCTCGGGTTCATGCAAGAGTCAACACCATGAGATGAGCCCCACTAGTGAGAGGATAGAATACATTAAATTCAGGTAAGTTATTGTGAATAATTTTCAAATTACATAATTTAAAGGCTAAACATAGTTAACTGTTCCAAATTATTAGTTAGCACACTGTATATATCTGCCAGATAATTCCTCCGCAGACTAGGGCTCAACAAGGAGGAGAGCTCTGGGCCCAGCTCCACTAGTGAGAGCCGCACTCTCCCAAGCTTGGGCTCCACCGAGGAGCAGAACACCAGGCCGCGCCCCACTAGTGAGAGCTGCACTCTCCCAGGCTCGGGTTCATGCAAGAGTCAACACCACGAGCTGAGCCCCACTAGTGAGAGGATAGAATACATTAAATTCAGGTAAGTTATTGTGAATAATTTTCAAATTACATAATTTAAAGGCTAAACATAGTTAACTGTTCCCAAATTATTAGTTAGCACACTGTATATATCTGCCAGATAATTCCTCCGCAGACTGGGGCTCAACAAGGAGGAGAGCTTCGGGCCCAGCTCCACTAGTGAGAGCCGCACTCTCCCAAGCTTGGGCTCCACCGAGGAGCAGAACAACAAGCTGAGCCCCACTAGCGAGAGCTGTGCTCTCCCAGGCTCGGGTTCCTGCAAGGAGCAACACCATGAGCTGAGCCCTCCTAGTGAGAGGATAGAATACATTAAATTCAGGTAAGTTATTGTGAATAATTTTCAAATTGCATAATTTAAAGGCTAAACATAGTGAACTGTTCCCAAATTATTAGTTAGCACACTGTATATATCTGCCAGATAATTCCTCCGCAGACTAGGGCTCAACAAGAAGGAGAGCTTCGGGCCCAGCTCCACTAGTGAGAGCCGCACTCTCCCAAGCTTGGGCTCCACCGAGGAGCAGAACAACAAGCTGAGCCCCACTAGCGAGAGCTGTGCTCTCCCAGGCTCGGGTTCCTGCAAGGAGCAACACCATGAGCTGAGCCCTCCTAGTGAGAGGATAGAATACATTAAATTCAGGTAAGTTATTGTGAATAATTTTCAAATTACATAATTTAAAGGCTAAACATAGTGAACTGTTCCCAAATTATTAGTTAGCACACTGTATATATCTGCCAGATAATTCCTCCGCAGACTAGGGCTCAACAAGAAGGAGAGCTTCGGGCCCAGCTCCACTAGTGAGAGCCGCACTCTCCCAAGCTTGGGCTCCACCGAGGAGCAGAACAACAAGCTGAGCCCCACTAGCGAGAGCTGTGCTCTCCCAGGCTCGGGTTCCTGCAAGGAGCAACACCATGAGCTGAGCCCTCCTAGTGAGAGGATAGAATACATTAAATTCAGGTAAGTTATTGTGAATAATTTTCAAATTACATAATTTAAAGGCTAAACATAGTGAACTGTTCCCAAATTATTAGTTAGCACACTGTATATATCTGCCAGATAATTCCTCCGCAGACTGGGGCTCAACAAGAAGGAGAGCTTCGGGCCCAGCTCCACTAGTGAGAGCCGCACTCTCCCAAGCTTGGGCTCCACCGAGGAGCAGAACAACAAGCTGAGCCCCACTAGCGAGAGCTGTGCTCTCCCAGGCTCGGGTTCCTGCAAGGAGCAACACCATGAGCTGAGCCCTCCTAGTGAGAGGATAGAATACATTAAATTCAGGTAAGTTATTGTGAATAATTTTAAGATTAGATAATTTAAAGGCTAAACATAGTTAACTGTTCCCAAATTATTAGTTAGCACACTGTATATATCTGCCAGATAATTCCTCCGCAGACTAGGGCTCAACAAGGAGGAGAGCTTCGGGCCCAGCTCCACTAGTGAGAGCCGCACTCTCCCAAGCTTGGGCTCCACCGAGGAGCAGAACACCAGGCCGAGCCCCACTAGTGAGAGCTGCACTCTCCCAGGCTCGGGTTCATGCAAGAGTCAACAGCATGAGCTGAGCCCCACTAGTGAGAGGATAGAATACATTAAATTCAGGTAAGTTATTGTGAATAATTTTCAAATTACATAATTTAAAGGCTAAACATAGTTAACTGTTCCCAAATTATTAGTTAGCACACTGTATATATCTGCCAGATAATTCCTCCGCAGACTAGGGCTCAACAAGGAGGAGAGATTCGGGCCCAGCTCCACTAGTGAGAGCCGCACTCTCCCAAGCTTGGGCTCCACCGAGGAGCAGAACACCAGGCCGAGCCCCACTAGTGAGAGCTGCACTCTCCCAGGCTCGGGTTCATGCAAGAGTCAACACCATGAGCTGAGCCCCACTAGTGAGAGGATAGAATACATTAAATTCAGGTAAGTTATTGTGAATAATTTTCAAATTACATAATTTAAAGGCTAAACATAGTTAACTGTTCCCAAATTATTAGTTAGCACACTGTATATATCTGCCAGATAATTCCTCCGCAGACTAGGGCTCAACAAGGAGGAGAGCTCTGGGCCCAGCTCCACTAGTGAGAGCCGCACTCTCCCAAGCTTGGGCTCCACCGAGGAGCAGAACACAAGGCCGCGCCCCACTAGTGAGAGCTGCACTCTCCCAGGCTCGGGTTCATGCAAGAGTCAACACCACGAGCTGAGCCCCACTAGTGAGAGAATAGAATACATTAAATTCAGGTAAGTTATTGTGAATAATTTTCAAATTACATAATTTAAAGGCTAAACATAGTTAACTGTTCCCAAATTATTAGTTAGCACACTGTATATATCTGCCAGATAATTCCTCCGCAGACTAGGGCTCAACAAGGAGGAGAGCTCTGGGCCCAGCTCCACTAGTGAGAGCCGCACTCTCCCAAGCTTGGGCTCCACCGAGGAGCAGAACACCAGGCCGCGCCCCACTAGTGAGAGCTGCACTCTCCCAGGCTCGGGTTCATGCAAGAGTCAAAACCACGAGCTGAGCCCCACTAGTGAGAGGATAGAATACATTAAATTCAGGTAAGTTATTGTGAATAATTTTCAAATTACATAATTTAAAGGCTAAACATAGTGAACTGTTCCCAAATTATTAGTTAGCACACTGTATATATCTGCCAGATAATTCCTCCGCAGACTAGGGCTCAACAAGAAGGAGAGCTTCGGGCCCAGCTCCACTAGTGAGAGCCGCACTCTCCCAAGCTTGGGCTCCACCGAGGAGCAGAACAACAAGCTAAGCCCCACTAGCGAGAGCTGTGCTCTCCCAGGCTCGGGTTCCTGCAAGGAGCAACACCATGAGCTGAGCCCTCCTAGTGAGAGGATAGAATACATTAAATTCAGGTAAGTTATTGTGAATAATTTTAAGATTAGATAATTTAAAGGCTAAACATAGTGATCTGTCCCCAAATTATGAGTTAGCACACTGTAGATATCTGCCAGATAATTCCTCCGCAGACTAAGGCTCAACAAGGAGGAGAGCTTCGGGCCCAGCTCCACTAGTGAGAGCCGCACTCTCCCAAGCTTGGGCTCCACCGAGGAGCAGAACACCAGGCCGAGCCCCACTAGCGAGAGCTGCACTCTCCCAGGCTCGGGTTCATGCAAGAGTCAACACCATGAGCTGAGCCCCACTAGTGAGAGGATAGAATACATTAAATTCAGGTAAGTTATTGTGAATAATTTTCAAATTACATAATTTAAAGGCTAAACATAGTTAACTGTTCCCAAATTATTAGTTAGCACACTGTATATATCTGCCAGATAATTCCTCCGCAGACTAGGGCTCAACAAGGAGGAGAGCTTCGGGCCCAGCTCCACTAGTGAGAGCCGCACTCTCCCAAGCTTGGGCTCCACCGAGGAGCAGAACACCAGGCCGAGCCCCACTAGTGAGAGCTGCACTCTCCCAGGCTCGGGTTCATGCAAGAGTCAACACCATGAGATGAGCCCCACTAGTGAGAGGATAGAATACATTAAATTCAGGTAAGTTATTGTGAATAATTTTCAAATTACATAATTTAAAGGCTAAACATAGTTAACTGTTCCCAAATTATTAGTTAGCACACTGTATATATCTGCCAGATAATTCCTCCGCAGACTAGGGCTCAACAAGGAGGAGAGCTCTGGGCCCAGCTCCACTAGTGAGAGCCGCACTCTCCCAAGCTTGGGCTCCACCGAGGAGCAGAACACCAGGCCGCGCCCCACTAGTGAGAGCTGCACTCTCCCAGGCTCGGGTTCATGCAAGAGTCAACACCACGAGCTGAGCCCCACTAGTGAGAGGATAGAATACATTAAATTCAGGTAAGTTATTGTGAATAATTTTCAAATTACATAATTTAAAGGCTAAACATAGTTAACTGTTCCCAAATTATTAGTTAGCACACTGTATATATCTGCCAGATAATTCCTCCGCAGACTAGGGCTCAACAAGGAGGAGAGATTCGGGCCCAGCTCCACTAGTGAGAGCCGCACTCTCCCAAGCTTGGGCTCCACCGAGGAGCAGAACACCAGGCCGAGCCCCACTAGTGAGAGCTGCACTCTCCCAGGCTCGGGTTCATGCAAGAGTCAACACCATGAGCTGAGCCCCACTAGTGAGAGGATAGAATACATTAAATTCAGGTAAGTTATTGTGAATAATTTTCAAATTACATAATTTAAAGGCTAAACATAGTTAACTGTTCCCAAATTATTAGTTAGCACACTGTATATATCTGCCAGATAATTCCTCCGCAGACTGGGGCTCAACAAGGAGGAGAGCTTCGGGCCCAGCTCCACTAGTGAGAGCCGCACTCTCCCAAGCTTGGGCTCCACCGAGGAGCAGAACAACAAGCTGAGCCCCACTAGCGAGAGCTGTGCTCTCCCAGGCTCGGGTTCCTGCAAGGAGCAACACCATGAGCTGAGCCCTCCTAGTGAGAGGATAGAATACATTAAATTCAGGTAAGTTATTGTGAATAATTTTCAAATTACATAATTTAAAGGCTAAACATAGTGAACTGTTCCCAAATTATTAGTTAGCACACTGTATATATCTGCCAGATAATTCCTCCGCAGACTAGGGCTCAACAAGAAGGAGAGCTTAGGGCCAAGCTCCACTAGTGAGAGCCGCACTCTCCCAAGCTTGGGCTCCACCGAGGAGCAGAACAACAAGCTGAGCCCCACTAGCGAGAGCTGTGCTCTCCCAGGCTCGGGTTCCTGCAAGGAGCAACACCATGAGCTGAGCCCTCCTAGTGAGAGGATAGAATACATTAAATTCAGGTAAGTTATTGTGAATAATTTTCAAATTACATAATTTAAAGGCTAAACATAGTGAACTGTTCCCAAATTATTAGTTAGCACACTGTATATATCTGCCAGATAATTCCTCCGCAGACTAGGGCTCAACAAGAAGGAGAGCTTCGGGCCCAGCTCCACTAGTGAGAGCCGCACTCTCCCAAGCTTGGGCTCCACCGAGGAGCAGAACAACAAGCTAAGCCCCACTAGCGAGAGCTGTGCTCTCCCAGGCTCGGGTTCCTGCAAGGAGCAACACCATGAGCTGAGCCCCACTAGTGAGAGGATAGAATACATTAAATTCAGGTAAGTTATTGTGAATAATTTTCAAATTACATAATTTAAAGGCTAAACCTAGTGAACTGTTCCCAAATTATTAGTTAGCACACTGTATATATCTGCCAGATATTTCCTAGGCAGACTAGGGCTCAACAAGGAGGAGAGCTTCGGGCCCAGCTCCGCTAGTGAGAGCCGCACTCTCCCAAGCTTGGGCTCCACCGAGGAGCAGAACATCAAGCTGAGCCCCACTAGCGAGAGCTGTACTCTCCCAGGCTCGGGTTCCTGCAAGAGTCAACACCACGAGCTGAGCCCCACTAGTGAGAGGATAGAATACATTAAATTCAGGTAAGTTATTGTGAATAATTTTCAAATTACATAATTTAAAGGCTAAACCTAGTGAACTGTTCCCAAATTATTAGTTAGCACACTGTATATATCTGCCAGATAATTCCTAGGCAGACTAGGGCTTAACAAGGAGGAGAGCTTCGGGCCCAGCTCCACTAGTGAGAGCCGCACTCTCCCAAGCTTGGGCTCCACCGAGGAGCAGAACAACAAGCTGAGCCCCACTAGCGAGAGCTGCACTCTCCCAGGCTCGGGTTCCTGCAAGGAGCAACACCATGAGCTGAGCCCTCCTAGTGAGAGGATAGAATACATTACATTCAGGTAAGTTATTGCGAATAATTTTAAGATTAGATAATTTAAAGGCTAAACATAGTGATTTGTCCCCAAATTATGAGTTAGCACACTGTAGATATCTGCCAGATAATTCCTCCGCAGACTAAGGCTCAACAAGGAGGAGAGCTTCGGGCCCAGCTCCACTAGTGAGAGCCGCACTCTCCCAAGCTTGGGCTCCACCGAGGAGCAGAACACCAGGCCGAGCCCCACTAGCGAGAGCTGCACTCTCCCAGGCTCGGGTTCATGCAAGAGTCAACACCATGAGCTGAGCCCCACTAGTGAGAGGATAGAATACATTAAATTCAGGTAAGTTATTGTGAATAATTTTCAAATTACATAATTTAAAGGATAAACATAGTGAACTGTTCCCAAATTATTAGTTAGCACACTGTATATATCTGCCAGATAATTCCTCCGCAGACTGGGGCTCAACAAGGAGGAGAGCTTCGGGCCCAGCTCCACTAGTGAGAGCCGCACTCTCCCAAGCTTGGGCTCCACCGAGGAGCAGAACAACAAGCTGAGCCCCACTAGCGAGAGCTGTGCTCTCCCAGGCTCGGGTTCCTGCAAGGAGCAACACCATGAGCTGAGCCCTCCTAGTGAGAGGATAGAATACATTAAATTCAGGTAAGTTATTGTGAATAATTTTCAAATTACATAATTTAAAGGCTAAACATAGTGAACTGTTCCCAAATTATTAGTTAGCACACTGTATATATCTGCCAGATAATTCCTCCGCAGACTAGGGCTCAACAAGAAGGAGAGCTTCGGGCCCAGCTCCACTAGTGAGAGCCGCACTCTCCCAAGCTTGGGCTCCACCGAGGAGCAGAACAACAAGCTGAGCCCCACTAGCGAGAGCTGTGCTCTCCCAGGCTCGGGTTCCTGCAAGGAGCAACACCATGAGCTGAGCCCTCCTAGTGAGAGGATAGAATACATTAAATTCAGGTAAGTTATTGTGAATAATTTTCAAATTACATAATTTAAAGGCTAAACATAGTGAACTGTTCCCAAATTATTAGTTAGCACACTGTATATATCTGCCAGATAATTCCTCCGCAGACTAGGGCTCAACAAGAAGGAGAGCTTCGGGCCCAGCTCCACTAGTGAGAGCCGCACTCTCCCAAGCTTGGGCTCCACCGAGGAGCAGAACAACAAGCTAAGCCCCACTAGCGAGAGCTGTGCTCTCCCAGGCTCGGGTTCCTGCAAGGAGCAACACCATGAGCTGAGCCCTCCTAGTGAGAGGATAGAATACATTAAATTCAGGTAAGTTATTGTGAATAATTTTAAGATTAGATAATTTAAAGGCTAAACATAGTGATCTGTCCCCAAATTATGAGTTAGCACACTGTAGATATCTGCCAGATAATTCCTCCGCAGACTAAGGCTCAACAAGGAGGAGAGCTTCGGGCCCAGCTCCACTAGTGCGAGCCGCACTCTCCCAAGCTTGGGCTCCACCGAGGAGCAGAACACCAGGCCGAGCACCACTAGCGAGAGCTGCACTCTCCCAGGCTCGGGTTCATGCAAGAGTCAACACCATGAGCTGAGCCCCACTAGTGAGAGGATAGAATACATTAAATTCAGGTAAGTTATTGTGAATAATTTTCAAATTACATAATTTAAAGGCTAAACATAGTTAACTGTTCCCAAATTATTAGTTAGCACACTGTATATATCTGCCAGATAATTCCTCCGCAGACTAGGGCTCAACAAGGAGGAGAGCATCGGGCCCAGCTCCACTAGTGAGAGCCGCACTCTCCCAAGCTTGGGCTCCACCGAGGAGCAGAACACCAGGCCGAGCCCTACTAGTGAGAGCTGCACTCTCCCAGGCTCGGGTTCATGCAAGAGTCAACACCATGAGATGAGCCCCACTAGTGAGAGGATAGAATACATTAAATTCAGGTAAGTTATTGTGAATAATTTTCAAATTACATAATTTAAAGGCTAAACATAGTTAACTGTTCCCAAATTATTAGTTAGCACACTGTATATATCTGCCAGATAATTCCTCCGCAGACTAGGGCTCAACAAGGAGGAGAGCTCTGGGCCCAGCTCCACTAGTGAGAGCCGCACTCTCCCAAGCTTGGGCTCCACCGAGGAGCAGAACACCAGGCCGCGCCCCACTAGTGAGAGCTGCACTCTCCCAGGCTCGGGTTCATGCAAGAGTCAACACCACGAGCTGAGCCCCACTAGTGAGAGGATAGAATACATTAAATTCAGGTAAGTTATTGTGAATGATTTTCAAATTACATAATTTAAAGGCTAAACATAGTGAACTGTTCCCAAATTATTAGTTAGCACACTGTATATATCTGCCAGATAATTCCTCCGCAGACTAGGGCTCAACAAGAAGGAGAGCTTCGGGCCCAGCTCCACTAGTGAGAGCCGCACTCTCCCAAGCTTGGGCTCCACCGAGGAGCAGAACAACAAGCTGAGCCCCACTAGCGAGAGCTGTGCTCTCCCAGGCTCGGGTTCCTGCAAGGAGCAACACCATGAGCTGAGCCCTCCTAGTGAGAGGATAGAATACATTAAATTCAGGTAAGTTATTGTGAATAATTTTCAAATTACATAATTTAAAGGCTAAACATAGTGAACTGTTCCCAAATTATTAGTTAGCACACTGTATATATCTGCCAGATAATTCCTCCGCAGAGTAGGGCTCAACAAGAAGGAGAGCTTCGGGCCCAGCTCCACTAGTGAGAGCCGCACTCTCGCAAGCTTGGGCTCCACCGAGGAGCAGAACAACAAGCTGAGCCCCACTAGCGAGAGCTGTGCTCTCCCAGGCTCGGGTTCCTGCAAGGAGCAACACCATGAGCTGAGCCCTCCTAGTGAGAGGATAGAATACATTAAATTCAGGTAAGTTATTGTGAATAATTTTAAGATTAGATAATTTAAAGGCTAAACATAGTGATCTGTCCCCAAATTATGAGTTAGCACACTGTAGATATCTGCCAGATAATTCCTCCGCAGACTAAGGCTCAACAAGGAGGAGAGCTTCGGGCCCAGCTCCACTAGTGAGAGCCGCACTCTCCCAAGCTTGGGCTCCACCGAGGAGCAGAACACCAGGCCGAGCCCCACTAGCGAGAGCTGCACTCTCCCAGGCTCGGGTTCATGCAAGAGTCAACACCATGAGCTGAGCCCCACTAGTGAGAGGATAGAATACATTAAATTCAGGTAAGTTATTGTGAATAATTTTCAAATTACATAATTTAAAGGCTAAACATAGTTAACTGTTCCCAAATTATTAGATAGCACACTGTATATATCTGCCAGATAATTCCTCCGCAGACTAGGGCTCAACAAGGAGGAGAGCTTCGGGCCCAGCTCCACTAGTGAGAGCCGCACTCTCCCAAGCTTGGGCTCCACCGAGGAGCAGAACACCAGGCCGAGCCCCACTAGCGAGAGCTGCACTCTCCCAGGCTCGGGTTCATGCAAGAGTCAACACCATGAGCTGAGCCCCACTAGTGAGAGGATAGAATACATTAAATTCAGGTAAGTTATTGTGAATAATTATCAAATTACATAATTTAAAGGCTAAACATAGTTAACTGTTCCCAAATTATTAGATAGCACACTGTATATATCTGCCAGATAATTCCTCCGCAGACTAGGGCTCAACAAGGAGGAGAGCTTCGGGCCCAGCTCCACTAGTGAGAGACGCACTCTCCCAAGCTTGGGCTCCACCGAGGAGCAGAACACCAGGCCGCGCCCCACTAGTGAGAGCTGCACTCTCCCAGCCTCGGGTTCACGCAAGAGTCAACACCACGAGCTGAGCCCCACTAGTGAGAGGATAGAATACATTAAATTCAGGTAAGTTATTGTGAATAATTTTCAAATTACATAATTTAAAGGCTAAACATAGTTAACTGTTCCCAAATTATTAGTTAGCACACTGTATATATCTGCCAGATAATTCCTCCGCAGACTAGGGCTCAACAAGGAGGAGAGCTTCGGGCCCAGCTCCACTAGTTAGAGCCGCACTCTCCCAAGCTTGGGCTCCACCGAGGAGCAGAACACCAGGCCGAGCCCCACTAGTAAGAGCTGCACTCTCCCAGGCTCGGGTTCCTGCAAGGAGCAACACCATGAGCTGAGCCCTCCTAGTGAGAGGATAGAATACATTAAATTCAGGTAAGTTATTGTGAATAATTTTAAGATTATAAAATTTAAAGGCTAAACATAGTGATCTGTCCCCAAATTATGAGTTAGCACACTGTAGATATCTGCCAGATAATTCCTCCGCAGACTAGGGCTCAACAAGGAGGAGAGCTTCGGGCCCAGCTCCACTAGTGAGAGCCGCACTCTCCCAAGCTTGGGCTCCACCGAGGAGCAGAACACCAGGCCGAGCCCCACTAGCGAGAGCTGCACTCTCCCAGGCTCGGGTTCATGCAAGAGTCAACACCATGAGCTGAGCCCCACTAGTGAGAGGATAGAATACATTAAATTCAGGTAAGTTATTGTGAATAATTTTCAAATTACATAATTTAAAGGCTAAACATAGTGAACTGTTCCCAAATTATTAGTTAGCACACTGTATATATCTGCCAGATAATTCCTCCGCAGACTGGGGCTCAACAAGGAGGAGAGCTTCGGGCCCAGCTCCACTAGTGAGAGCCGCACTCTCCCAAGCTTGGGCTCCACCGAGGAGCAGAACAACAAGCTGAGCCCCACTAGCGAGAGCTGTGCTCTCCCAGGCTCGGGTTCCTGCAAGGAGCAACACCATGAGCTGAGCCCTCCTAGTGAGAGGATAGAATACATTAAATTCAGGTAAGTTATTGTGAATAATTTTCAAATTACATAATTTAAAGGCTAAACATAGTTAACTGTTCCCAAATTATTAGATAGCACACTGTATATATCTGCCAGATAATTCCTCCGCAGACTAGGGCTCAACAAGGAGGAGAGCTTCGGGCCCAGCTCCACTAGTGAGAGCCGCACTCTCCCAAGCTTGGGCTCCACCGAGGAGCAGAACACCAGGCCGAGCCCCACTAGCGAGAGCTGCACTCTCCCAGGCTCGGGTTCATGCAAGAGTCAACACCATGAGCTGAGCCCCACTAGTGAGAGGATAGAATACATTAAATTCAGGTAAGTTATTGTGAATAATTATCAAATTACATAATTTAAAGGCTAAACATAGTTAACTGTTCCCAAATTATTAGATAGCACACTGTATATATCTGCCAGATAATTCCTCCGCAGACTAGGGCTCAACAAGGAGGAGAGCTTCGGGCCCAGCTCCACTAGTGAGAGACGCACTCTCCCAAGCTTGGGCTCCACCGAGGAGCAGAACACCAGGCCGCGCCCCACTAGTGAGAGCTGCACTCTCCCAGCCTCGGGTTCACGCAAGAGTCAACACCACGAGCTGAGCCCCACTAGTGAGAGGATAGAATACATTAAATTCAGGTAAGTTATTGTGAATAATTTTCAAATTACATAATTTAAAGGCTAAACATAGTTAACTGTTCCCAAATTATTAGTTAGCACACTGTATATATCTGCCAGATAATTCCTCCGCAGACTAGGGCTCAACAAGGAGGAGAGCTTCGGGCCCAGCTCCACTAGTTAGAGCCGCACTCTCCCAAGCTTGGGCTCCACCGAGGAGCAGAACACCAGGCCGAGCCCCACTAGTAAGAGCTGCACTCTCCCAGGCTCGGGTTCCTGCAAGGAGCAACACCATGAGCTGAGCCCTCCTAGTGAGAGGATAGAATACATTAAATTCAGGTAAGTTATTGTGAATAATTTTAAGATTATAAAATTTAAAGGCTAAACATAGTGATCTGTCCCCAAATTATGAGTTAGCACACTGTAGATATCTGCCAGATAATTCCTCCGCAGACTAGGGCTCAACAAGGAGGAGAGCTTCGGGCCCAGCTCCACTAGTGAGAGCCGCACTCTCCCAAGCTTGGGCTCCACCGAGGAGCAGAACACCAGGCCGAGCCCCACTAGCGAGAGCTGCACTCTCCCAGGCTCGGGTTCATGCAAGAGTCAACACCATGAGCTGAGCCCCACTAGTGAGAGGATAGAATACATTAAATTCAGGTAAGTTATTGTGAATAATTTTCAAATTACATAATTTAAAGGCTAAACATAGTGAACTGTTCCCAAATTATTAGTTAGCACACTGTATATATCTGCCAGATAATTCCTCCGCAGACTAGGGCTCAACAAGAAGGAGAGCTTCGGGCCCAGCTCCACTAGTGAGAGCCGCACTCTCCCAAGCTTGGGCTCCACCGAGGAGCAGAACAACAAGCTAAGCCCCACTAGCGAGAGCTGTGCTCTCCCAGGCTCGGGTTCCTGCAAGGAGCAACACCATGAGCTGAGCCCCACTAGTGAGAGGATAGAATACATTAAATTCAGGTAAGTTATTGTGAATAATTTTCAAATTACATAATTTAAAGGCTAAACCTAGTGAACTGTTCCCAAATTATTAGTTAGCACACTGTATATATCTGCCAGATATTTCCTAGGCAGACTAGGGCTCAACAAGGAGGAGAGCTTCGGGCCCAGCTCCGCTAGTGAGAGCCGCACTCTCCCAAGCTTGGGCTCCACCGAGGAGCAGAACATCAAGCTGAGCCCCACTAGCGAGAGCTGTACTCTCCCAGGCTCGGGTTCCTGCAAGAGTCAACACCACGAGCTGAGCCCCACTAGTGAGAGGATAGAATACATTAAATTCAGGTAAGTTATTGTGAATAATTTTCAAATTACATAATTTAAAGGCTAAACCTAGTGAACTGTTCCCAAATTATTAGTTAGCACACTGTATATATCTGCCAGATAATTCCTAGGCAGACTAGGGCTTAACAAGGAGGAGAGCTTCGGGCCCAGCTCCACTAGTGAGAGCCGCACTCTCCCAAGCTTGGGCTCCACCGAGGAGCAGAACAACAAGCTGAGCCCCACTAGCGAGAGCTGCACTCTCCCAGGCTCGGGTTCCTGCAAGGAGCAACACCATGAGCTGAGCCCTCCTAGTGAGAGGATAGAATACATTACATTCAGGTAAGTTATTGTGAATAATTTTAAGATTAGATAATTTAAAGGCTAAACATTGTGATTTGTCCCCAAATTATGAGTTAGCACACTGTAGATATCTGCCAGATAATTCCTCCGCAGACTAAGGCTCAACAAGGAGGAGAGCTTCGGGCCCAGCTCCACTAGTGAGAGCCGCACTCTCCCAAGCTTGGGCTCCACCGAGGAGCAGAACACCAGGCCGAGCCCCACTAGCGAGAGCTGCACTCTCCCAGGCTCGGGTTCATGCAAGAGTCAACACCATGAGCTGAGCCCCACTAGTGAGAGGATAGAATACATTAAATTCAGGTAAGTTATTGTGAATAATTTTCAAATTACATAATTTAAAGGATAAACATAGTGAACTGTTCCCAAATTATTAGTTAGCACACTGTATATATCTGCCAGATAATTCCTCCGCAGACTGGGGCTCAACAAGGAGGAGAGCTTCGGGCCCAGCTCCACTAGTGAGAGCCGCACTCTCCCAAGCTTGGGCTCCACCGAGGAGCAGAACAACAAGCTGAGCCCCACTAGCGAGAGCTGTGCTCTCCCAGGCTCGGGTTCCTGCAAGGAGCAACACCATGAGCTGAGCCCTCCTAGTGAGAGGATAGAATACATTAAATTCAGGTAAGTTATTGTGAATAATTTTCAAATTACATAATTTAAAGGCTAAACATAGTGAACTGTTCCCAAATTATTAGTTAGCACACTGTATATATCTGCCAGATAATTCCTCCGCAGACTAGGGCTCAACAAGAAGGAGAGCTTCGGGCCCAGCTCCACTAGTGAGAGCCGCACTCTCCCAAGCTTGGGCTCCACCGAGGAGCAGAACAACAAGCTGAGCCCCACTAGCGAGAGCTGTGCTCTCCCAGGCTCGGGTTCCTGCAAGGAGCAACACCATGAGCTGAGCCCTCCTAGTGAGAGGATAGAATACATTAAATTCAGGTAAGTTATTGTGAATAATTTTCAAATTACATAATTTAAAGGCTAAACATAGTGAACTGTTCCCAAATTATTAGTTAGCACACTGTATATATCTGCCAGATAATTCCTCCGCAGACTAGGGCTCAACAAGAAGGAGAGCTTCGGGCCCAGCTCCACTAGTGAGAGCCGCACTCTCCCAAGCTTGGGCTCCACCGAGGAGCAGAACAACAAGCTAAGCCCCACTAGCGAGAGCTGTGCTCTCCCAGGCTCGGGTTCCTGCAAGGAGCAACACCATGAGCTGAGCCCTCCTAGTGAGAGGATAGAATACATTAAATTCAGGTAAGTTATTGTGAATAATTTTAAGATTAGATAATTTAAAGGCTAAACATAGTGATCTGTCCCCAAATTATGAGTTAGCACACTGTAGATATCTGCCAGATAATTCCTCCGCAGACTAAGGCTCAACAAGGAGGAGAGCTTCGGGCCCAGCTCCACTAGTGAGAGCCGCACTCTCCCAAGCTTGGGCTCCACCGAGGAGCAGAACACCAGGCCGAGCACCACTAGCGAGAGCTGCACTCTCCCAGGCTCGGGTTCATGCAAGAGTCAACACCATGAGCTGAGCCCCACTAGTGAGAGGATAGAATACATTAAATTCAGGTAAGTTATTGTGAATAATTTTCAAATTACATAATTTAAAGGCTAAACATAGTTAACTGTTCCCAAATTATTAGTTAGCACACTGTATATATCTGCCAGATAATTCCTCCGCAGACTAGGGCTCAACAAGGAGGAGAGCTTCGGGCCCAGCTCCACTAGTGAGAGCCGCACTCTCCCAAGCTTGGGCTCCACCGAGGAGCAGAACACCAGGCCGAGCCCCACTAGTGAGAGCTGCACTCTCCCAGGCTCGGGTTCATGCAAGAGTCAACACCATGAGATGAGCCCCACTAGTGAGAGGATAGAATACATTAAATTCAGGTAAGTTATTGTGAATAATTTTCAAATTACATAATTTAAAGGCTAAACATAGTTAACTGTTCCCAAATTATTAGTTAGCACACTGTATATATCTGCCAGATAATTCCTCCGCAGACTAGGGCTCAACAAGGAGGAGAGCTCTGGGCCCAGCTCCACTAGTGAGAGCCGCACTCTCCCAAGCTTGGGCTCCACCGAGGAGCAGAACACCAGGCCGCGCCCCACTAGTGAGAGCTGCACTCTCCCAGGCTCGGGTTCCTGCAAGGAGCAACACCATGAGCTGAGCCCTCCTAGTGAGAGGATAGAATACATTAAATTCAGGTAAGTTATTGTGAATAATTTTCAAATTACATAATTTAAAGGCTAAACATAGTGAACTGTTCCCAAATTATTAGTTAGCACACTGTATATATCTGCCAGATAATTCCTCCGCAGACTAGGGCTCAACAAGAAGGAGAGCTTCGGGCCCAGCTCCACTAGTGAGAGCCGCACTCTCCCAAGCTTGGGCTCCACCGAGGAGCAGAACAACAAGCTGAGCCCCACTAGCGAGAGCTGCACTCTCCCAGGCTCGGGTTCCTGCAAGGAGCAACACCATGAGCTGAGCCCTCCTAGTGAGAGGATAGAATACATTACATTCAGGTAAGTTATTGTGAATAATTTTAAGATTAGATAATTTAAAGGCTAAACATTGTGATTTGTCCCCAAATTATGAGTTAGCACACTGTAGATATCTGCCAGATAATTCCTCCGCAGACTAAGGCTCAACAAGGAGGAGAGCTTCGGGCCCAGCTCCACTAGTGAGAGCCGCACTCTCCCAAGCTTGGGCTCCACCGAGGAGCAGAACACCAGGCCGAGCCCCACTAGCGAGAGCTGCCCTCTCCCAGGCTCGGGTTCATGCAAGAGTCAACACCATGAGCTGAGCCCCACTAGTGAGAGGATAGAATACATTAAATTCAGGTAAGTTATTGTGAATAATTTTCAAATTACATAATTTAAAGGATAAACATAGTGAACTGTTCCCAAATTATTATTTAGCACACTGTATATATCTGCCAGATAATTCCTCCGCAGACTGGGGCTCAACAAGGAGGAGAGCTTCGGGCCCAGCTCCACTAGTGAGAGCCGCACTCTCCCAAGCTTGGGCTCCACCGAGGAGCAGAACAACAAGCTGAGCCCCACTAGCGAGAGCTGTGCTCTCCCAGGCTCGGGTTCCTGCAAGGAGCAACACCATGAGCTGAGCCCTCCTAGTGAGAGGATAGAATACATTAAATTCAGGTAAGTTATTGTGAATAATTTTCAAATTACATAATTTAAAGGCTAAACATAGTGAACTGTTCCCAAATTATTAGTTAGCACACTGTATATATCTGCCAGATAATTCCTCCGCAGACTAGGGCTCAACAAGAAGGAGAGCTTCGGGCCCAGCTCCACTAGTGAGAGCCGCACTCTCCCAAGCTTGGGCTCCACCGAGGAGCAGAACAACAAGCTGAGCCCCACTAGCGAGAGCTGTGCTCTCCCAGGCTCGGGTTCCTGCAAGGAGCAACACCATGAGCTGAGCCCTCCTAGTGAGAGGATAGAATACATTAAATTCAGGTAAGTTATTGTGAATAATTTTCAAATTACATAATTTAAAGGCTAAACATAGTGAACTGTTCCCAAATTATTAGTTAGCACACTGTATATATCTGCCAGATAATTCCTCCGCAGACTAGGGCTCAACAAGAAGGAGAGCTTCGGGCCCAGCTCCACTAGTGAGAGCCGCACTCTCCCAAGCTTGGGCTCCACCGAGGAGCAGAACAACAAGCTAAGCCCCACTAGCGAGAGCTGTGCTCTCCCAGGCTCGGGTTCCTGCAAGGAGCAACACCATGAGCTGAGCCCTCCTAGTGAGAGGATAGAATACATTAAATTCAGGTAAGTTATTGTGAATAATTTTAAGATTAGATAATTTAAAGGCTAAACATAGTGATCTGTCCCCAAATTATGAGTTAGCACACTGTAGATATCTGCCAGATAATTCCTCCGCAGACTAAGGCTCAACAAGGAGGAGAGCTTCGGGCCCAGCTCCACTAGTGAGAGCCGCACTCTCCCAAGCTTGGGCTCCACCGAGGAGCAGAACACCAGGCCGAGCACCACTAGCGAGAGCTGCACTCTCCCAGGCTCGGGTTCATGCAAGAGTCAACACCATGAGCTGAGCCCCACTAGTGAGAGGATAGAATACATTAAATTCAGGTAAGTTATTGTGAATAATTTTCAAATTACATAATTTAAAGGATAAACATAGTTAACTGTTCCCAAATTATTAGTTAGCACACTGTATATATCTGCCAGATAATTCCTCCGCAGACTAGGGCTCAACAAGGAGGAGAGCTTCGGGCCCAGCTCCACTAGTGAGAGCCGCACTCTCCCAAGCTTGGGCTCCACCGAGGAGCAGAACACCAGGCCGAGCCCCACTAGTGAGAGCTGCACTCTCCCAGGCTCGGGTTCATGCAAGAGTCAACACCATGAGATGAGCCCCACTAGTGAGAGGATAGAATACATTAAATTCAGGTAAGTTATTGTGAATAATTTTCAAATTACATAATTTAAAGGCTAAACATAGTTAACTGTTCCCAAATTATTAGTTAGCACACTGTATATATCTGCCAGATAATTCCTCCGCAGACTAGGGCTCAACAAGGAGGAGAGCTCTGGGCCCAGCTCCACTAGTGAGAGCCGCACTCTCCCAAGCTTGGGCTCCACCGAGGAGCAGAACACCAGGCCGCGCCCCACTAGTGAGAGCTGCACTCTCCCAGGCTCGGGTTCATGCAAGAGTCAACACCACGAGCTGAGCCCCACTAGTGAGAGGATAGAATACATTAAATTCAGGTAAGTTATTGTGAATGATTTTCAAATTACATAATTTAAAGGCTAAACATAGTGAACTGTTCCCAAATTATTAGTTAGCACACTGTATATATCTGCCAGATAATTCCTCCGCAGACTAGGGCTCAACAAGAAGGAGAGCTTCGGGCCCAGCTCCACTAGTGAGAGCCGCACTCTCCCAAGCTTGGGCTCCACCGAGGAGCAGAACAACAAGCTGAGCCCCACTAGCGAGAGCTGTGCTCTCCCAGGCTCGGGTTCCTGCAAGGAGCAACACCATGAGCTGAGCCCTCCTAGTGAGAGGATAGAATACATTAAATTCAGGTAAGTTATTGTGAATAATTTTCAAATTACATAATTTAAAGGCTAAACATAGTGAACTGTTCCCAAATTATTAGTTAGCACACTGTATATATCTGCCAGATAATTCCTCCGCAGAGTAGGGCTCAACAAGAAGGAGAGCTTCGGGCCCAGCTCCACTAGTGAGAGCCGCACTCTCCCAAGCTTGGGCTCCACCGAGGAGCAGAACAACAAGCTGAGCCCCACTAGCGAGTGCTGTGCTCTCCCAGGCTCGGGTTCCTGCAAGGAGCAACACCATGAGCTGAGCCCTCCTAGTGAGAGGATAGAATACATTAAATTCAGGTAAGTTATTGTGAATAATTTTAAGATTAGATCATTTAAAGGCTAAACATAGTGATCTGTCCCCAAATTATGAGTTAGCACACTGTAGATATCTGCCAGATAATTCCTCCGCAGACTAAGGCTCAACAAGGAGGAGAGCTTCGGGCCCAGCTCCACTAGTGAGAGCCGCACTCTCCCAAGCTTGGGCTCCACCGAGGAGCAGAACACCAGGCCGAGCCCCACTAGCGAGAGCTGCACTCTCCCAGGCTCGGGTTCATGCAAGAGTCAACACCATGAGCTGAGCCCCACTAGTGAGAGGATAGAATACATTAAATTCAGGTAAGTTATTGTGAATAATTTTCAAATTACATAATTTAAAGGCTAAACATAGTTAACTGTTCCCAAATTATTAGATAGCACACTGTATATATCTGCCAGATAATTCCTCCGCAGACTAGGGCTCAACAAGGAGGAGAGCTTCGGGCCCAGCTCCACTAGTGAGAGCCGCACTCTCCCAAGCTTGGGCTCCACCGAGGAGCAGAACACCAGGCCGAGCCCCACTAGCGAGAGCTGCACTCTCCCAGGCTCGGGTTCATGCAAGAGTCAACACCATGAGCTGAGCCCCACTAGTGAGAGGATAGAATACATTAAATTCAGGTAAGTTATTGTGAATAATTTTCAAATTACATAATTTAAAGGCTAAACATAGTTAACTGTTCCCAAATTATTAGATAGCACACTGTATATATCTGCCAGATAATTCCTCCGCAGACTAGGGCTCAACAAGGAGGAGAGCTTCGGGCCCAGCTCCACTAGTGAGAGCCGCACTCTCCCAAGCTTGGGCTCCACCGAGGAGCAGAACACCAGGCCGCGCCCCACTAGTGAGAGCTGCACTCTCCCAGCCTCGGGTTCACGCAAGAGTCAACACCACGAGCTGAGCCCCACTAGTGAGAGGATAGAATACATTAAATTCAGGTAAGTTATTGTGAATAATTTTCAAATTACATAATTTAAAGGCTAAACATAGTTAACTGTTCCCAAATTATTAGTTAGCACACTGTATATATCTGCCAGATAATTCCTCCGCAGACTAGGGCTCAACAAGGAGGAGAGCTTCGGGCCCAGCTCCACTAGTTAGAGCCGCACTCTCCCAAGCTTGGGCTCCACCGAGGAGCAGAACACCAGGCCGAGCCCCACTAGTAAGAGCTGCACTCTCCCAGGCTCGGGTTCCTGCAAGGAGCAACACCATGAGCTGAGCCCTCCTAGTGAGAGGATAGAATACATTAAATTCAGGTAAGTTATTGTGAATAATTTTCAAATTACATAATTTAAAGGCTAAACCTAGTGAACTGTTCCCAAATTATTAGTTAGCACACTGTAAATATCTGCCAGATAATTCCTAGGCAGACTAGGGCTCAACAAGGAGGAGAGCTTCGGGCCCAGCTCCACTAGTGAGAGCCGAACTCTCCCAAGCTTGGGCTCCACCGAGGAGCAGAACATCAAGCTGAGCCCCACTAGCGAGAGCTGTACTCTCCCAGGCTCGGGTTCCTGCAAGGAGCAACACCATGAGCTGAGCCCTCCTAGTGAGAGGATAGAATACATTAAATTCAGGTAAGTTATTGTGAATAATTTTAAGATTATAAAATTTAAAGTCTAAACATAGTGATCTGTCCCCAAATTATGAGTTAGCACACTGTAGATATCTGCCAGATAATTCCTCCGCAGACTAAGGCTCAACAAGGAGGAGAGCTTCGGGCCCAGCTCCACTTGTGAGAGCCGCACTCTCCCAAGCTTGGGCTCCACCGAGGAGCAGAACAAAAGGCCGAGCCCCACTAGCGAGAGCTGCACTCTCCCAGGCTCGGGTTCATGCAAGAGTCAACACCATGAGCTGAGCCCCACTAGTGAGAGGATAGAATACATTAAATTCAGGTAAGTTATTGTGAATAATTTTCAAATTACATAATTTAAAGGCTAAACATAGTTAACTGTTCCCAAATTATTAGTTAGCACACTGTATATATCTGCCAGATAATTCCTCCGCAGACTAGGGCTCAACAAGGAGGAGAGCTTCGGGCCCAGCTCCACTAGTGAGAGCCGCACTCTCCCAAGCTTGGGCTCCACCGAGGAGCAGAACACCAGGCCGAGCCCCACTAGCGAGAGCTGCACTCTCCCAGGCTCGGGTTCATGCAAGAGTCAACACCATGAGCTGAGCCCCACTAGTGAGAGGATAGAATACATTAAATTCAGGTAAGTTATTGTGAATAATTTTCAAATTACATAATTTAAAGGCTAAACCTAGTGAACTGTTCCCAAATTATTAGTTAGCACACTGTATATATCTGCCAGATAATTCCTAGGCAGACTAGGGCTTAACAAGGAGGAGAGCTTCGGGCCCAGCTCCACTAGTGAGAGCCGCACTCTCCCAAGCTTGGGCTCCACCGAGGAGCAGAACAACAAGCTGAGCCCCACTAGCGAGAGCTGTACTCTCCCAGGCTCGGGTTCATGCAAGAGTCAACACCATGAGCTGAGCCCTCCTAGTGAGAGGATAGAATACATTACATTCAGGTAAGTTATTGTGAATAATTTTAAGATTAAATAATTTAAAGGCTAAACATAGTGATTTGTCCCCAAATTATGAGTTAGCACACTGTAGATATCTGCCAGATAATTCCTCCGCAGACTACGGCTCAACAAGGAGGAGAGCTTCGGGCCCAGCTCCACTAGTGAGAGCCGCACTCTCCCAAGCTTGGGCTCCACCGAGGAGCAGAACACCAGGCCGAGCCCCACTAGCGAGAGCTGCACTCTCCCAGGCTCGGGTTCATGCAAGAGTCAACACCATGAGCTGAGCCCCACTAGTGAGAGGATAGAATACATTAAATTCAGGTAAGTTATTGTGAATAATTTTCAAATTACATAATTTAAAGGATAAACATAGTTAACTGTTCCCAAATTATTAGTTAGCACACTGTATATATCTGCCAGATAATTCCTCCGCAGACTAGGGCTCAACAAGGAGGAGAGCTTCGGGCCCAGCTCCACTAGTGAGAGCCGCACTCTCCCAAGCTTGGGCTCCACCGAGGAGCAGAACACCAGGCCGAGCCCCACTAGTGAGAGCTGCACTCTCCCAGGCTCGGGTTCATGCAAGAGTCAACACCATGAGCTGAGCCCCACTAGTGAGAGGATAGAATACATTAAATTCAGGTAAGTTATTGTGAATAATTTTCAAATTACATAATTTAAAGGCTAAACCTAGTGAACTGTTCCCAAATTATTAGTTAGCACACTGTATATATCTGCCAGATAATTCCTCCGCAGACTAGGGCTCAACAAGAAGGAGAGCTTCGGGCCCAGCTCCACTAGTGAGAGCCGCACTCTCCCAAGCTTGGGCTCCACCGAGGAGCAGAACAACAAGCTGAGCCCCACTAGCGAGAGCTGTACTCTCCCAGGCTCGGGTTCATGCAAGAGTCAACACCATGAGCTGAGCCCTCCTAGTGAGAGGATAGAATACATTACATTCAGGTAAGTTATTGTGAATAATTTTAAGATTAGATAATTTAAAGGCTAAACATAGTGATTTGTCCCCAAATTATGAGTTAGCACACTGTAGATATCTGCCAGATAATTCCTCCGCAGACTACGGCTCAACAAGGAGGAGAGCTTCGGGCCCAGCTCCACTAGTGAGAGCCGCACTCTCCCAAGCTTGGGCTCCACCGAGGAGCAGAACACCAGGCCGAGCCCCACTAGCGAGAGCTGCACTCTCCCAGGCTCGGGTTCATGCAAGAGTCAACACCATGAGCTGAGCCCCACTAGTGAGAGGATAGAATACATTAAATTCAGGTAAGTTATTGTGAATAATTTTCAAATTACATAATTTAAAGGATAAACATAGTTAACTGTTCCCAAATTATTAGTTAGCACACTGTATATATCTGCCAGATAATTCCTCCGCAGACTAGGGCTCAACAAGGAGGAGAGCTTCGGGCCCAGCTCCACTAGTGAGAGCCGCACTCTCCCAAGCTTGGGCTCCACCGAGGAGCAGAACACCAGGCCGAGCCCCACTAGTGAGAGCTGCACTCTCCCAGGCTCGGGTTCATGCAAGAGTCAACACCATGAGCTGAGCCCCACTAGTGAGAGGATAGAATACATTAAATTCAGGTAAGTTATTGTGAATAATTTTCAAATTACATAATTTAAAGGCTAAACCTAGTGAACTGTTCCCAAATTATTAGTTAGCACACTGTATATATCTGCCAGATAATTCCTCCGCAGACTAGGGCTCAACAAGAAGGAGAGCTTCGGGCCCAGCTCCACTAGTGAGAGCCGCACTCTCCCAAGCTTGGGCTCCACCGAGGAGCAGAACAACAAGCTGAGCCCCACTAGCGAGAGCTGTGCTCTCCCAGGCTCGGGTTCCTGCAAGGAGCAACACCATGAGCTGAGCCCTCCTAGTGAGAGGATAGAATACATTAAATTCAGGTAAGTTATTGTGAATAATTTTAAGATTATAAAATTTAAAGGCTAAACATAGTGATCTGTCCCCAAATTATGAGTTAGCACACTGTAGATATCTGCCAGATAATTCCTCCGCAGACTAAGGCTCAACAAGGAGGAGAGCTTCGGGCCCAGCTCCACTTGTGAGAGCCGCACTCTCCCAAGCTTGGGCTCCACCGAGGAGCAGAACACTAGGCCGAGCTCCACTAGCGAGAGCTGCACTCTCCCAGGCTCGGGTTCATGCAAGAGTCAACACCATGAGCTGAGCCCCACTAGTGAGAGGATAGAATACATTAAATTCAGGTAAGTTATTGTGAATAATTTTAAAATTACATAATTTAAAGGCTAAACATAGTTAACTGTTCCCAAATTATTAGTTAGCACACTGTATATATCTGCCAGATAATTCCTCCGCAGACTAGGGCTCAACAAGGAGGAGAGCTTCGGGCCCAGCTCCACTAGTGAGAGCCGCACTCTCCCAAGCTTGGGCTCCACCGAGGAGCAGAACACCAGGCCGAGCCCCACTAGCGAGAGCTGCACTCTCCCAGGCTCGGGTTCATGCAAGAGTCAACACCATGAGCTGAGCCCCACTAGTGAGAGGATAGAATACATTAAATTCAGGTAAGTTATTGTGAATAATTTTCAAATTACATAATTTAAAGGCTAAACCTAGTGAACTGTTCCCAAATTATTAGTTGGCACACTGTACATATCTGCCAGATAATTCCTAGGCAGACTAGGGCTTAACAAGGAGGAGAGCTTCGGGCCCAGCTCCACTAGTGAGAGCCGCACTCTCCCAAGCTTGGGCTCCACCGAGGAGCAGAACAACAAGCTGAGCCCCACTAGCGAGAGCTGTACTCTCCCAGGCTCGGGTTCATGCAAGAGTCAACACCATGAGCTGAGCCCTCCTAGTGAGAGGATAGAATACATTACATTCAGGTAAGTTATTGTGAATAATTTTAAGATTAGATAATTTAAAGGCTAAACATAGTGATTTGTCCCCAAATTATGAGTTAGCACACTGTAGATATCTGCCAGATAATTCCTCCGCAGACTACGGCTCAACAAGGAGGAGAGCTTCGGGCCCAGCTCCACTAGTGAGAGCCGCACTCTCCCAAGCTTGGGCTCCACCGAGGAGCAGAACACCAGGCCGAGCCCCACTAGCGAGAGCTGCACTCTCCCAGGCTCGGGTTCATGCAAGAGTCAACACCATGAGCTGAGCCCCACTAGTGAGAGGATAGAATACATTAAATTCAGGTAAGTTATTGTGAATAATTTTCAAATTACATAATTTAAAGGATAAACATAGTTAACTGTTCCCAAATTATTAGTTAGCACACTGTATATATCTGCCAGATAATTCCTCCGCAGACTAGGGCTCAACAAGGAGGAGAGCTTCGGGCCCAGCTCCACTAGTGAGAGCCGCACTCTCCCAAGCTTGGGCTCCACCGAGGAGCAGAACACCAGGCCGAGCCCCACTAGTGAGAGCTGCACTCTCCCAGGCTCGGGTTCATGCAAGAGTCAACACCATGAGCTGAGCCCCACTAGTGAGAGGATAGAATACATTAAATTCAGGTAAGTTATTGTGAATAATTTTCAAATTACATAATTTAAAGGCTAAACCTAGTGAACTGTTCCCAAATTATTAGTTAGCACACTGTATATATCTGCCAGATAATTCCTCCGCAGACTAGGGCTCAACAAGAAGGAGAGCTTCGGGCCCAGCTCCACTAGTGAGAGCCGCACTCTCCCAAGCTTGGGCTCCACCGAGGAGCAGAACAACAAGCTGAGCCCCACTAGCGAGAGCTGTGCTCTCCCAGGCTCGGGTTCCTGCAAGGAGCAACACCATGAGCTGAGCCCTCCTAGTGAGAGGATAGAATACATTAAATTCAGGTAAGTTATTGTGAATAATTTTAAGATTAGATCATTTAAAGGCTAAACATAGTGATCTGTCCCCAAATTATGAGTTAGCACACTGTAGATATCTGCCAGATAATTCCTCCGCAGACTAAGGCTCAACAAGGAGGAGAGCTTCGGGCCCAGCTCCACTAGTGAGAGCCGCACTCTCCCAAGCTTGGGCTCCACCGAGGAGCAGAACACCAGGCCGAGCCCCACTAGCGAGAGCTGCACTCTCCCAGGCTCGGGTTCATGCAAGAGTCAACACCATGAGCTGAGCCCCACTAGTGAGAGGATAGAATACATTAAATTCAGGTAAGTTATTGTGAATAATTTTCAAATTACATAATTTAAAGGCTAAACATAGTTAACTGTTCCCAAATTATTAGTTAGCACACTGTATATATCTGCCAGATAATTCCTCCGCAGACTAGGGCTCAACAAGGAGGAGAGCTTCGGGCCCAGCTCCACTAGTTAGAGCCGCACTCTCCCAAGCTTGGGCTCCACCGAGGAGCAGAACACCAGGCCGAGCCCCACTAGTAAGAGCTGCACTCTCCCAGGCTCGGGTTCATGCAAGAGTCAACACCATGAGCTGAGCCCCACTAGTGAGCGGATAGAATACATTAAATTCAGGTAAGTTATTGTGAATAATTTTCAAATTACATAATTTAAAGGCTAAACCTAGTGAACTGTTCCCAAATTATTAGTTAGCACACTGTATATATCTGCCAGATAATTCCTAGGCAGACTAGGGCTCAACAAGGAGGAGAGCTTCGGGCCCAGCTCCACTAGTGAGAGCCGAACTCTCCCAAGCTTGGGCTCCACCGAGGAGCAGAACATCAAGCTGAGCCCCACTAGCGAGAGCTGTACTCTCCCAGGCTCGGGTTCCTGCAAGGAGCAACACCATGAGCTGAGCCCTCCTAGTGAGAGGATAGAATACATTAAATTCAGGTAAGTTATTGTGAATAATTTTAAGATTATAAAATTTAAAGGCTAAACATAGTGATCTGTCCCCAAATTATGAGTTAGCACACTGTAGATATCTGCCAGATAATTCCTCCGCAGACTAAGGCTCAACAAGGAGGAGAGCTTCGGGCCCAGCTCCACTTGTGAGAGCCGCACTCTCCCAAGCTTGGGCTCCACCGAGGAGCAGAACACCAGGCCGAGCCCCACTAGCGAGAGCTGCACTCTCCCAGGCTCGGGTTCATGCAAGAGTCAACACCATGAGCTGAGCCCCACTAGTGAGAGGATAGAATACATTAAATTCAGGTAAGTTATTGTGAATAATTTTCAAATTACATAATTTAAAGGCTAAACATAGTTAACTGTTCCCAAATTATTAGTTAGCACACTGTATATATCTGCCAGATAATTCCTCCGCAGACTAGGGCTCAACAAGGAGGAGAGCTTCGGGCCCAGCTCCACTAGTGAGAGCCGCACTCTCCCAAGCTTGGGCTCCACCGAGGAGCAGAACACCAGGCCGAGCCCCACTAGCGAGAGCTGCACTCTCCCAGGCTCGGGTTCATGCAAGAGTCAACACCATGAGCTGAGCCCCACTAGTGAGAGGATAGAATACATTAAATTCAGGTAAGTTATTGTGAATAATTTTCAAATTACATAATTTAAAGGATAAACATAGTTAACTGTTCCCAAATTATTAGTTAGCACACTGTATATATCTGCCAGATAATTCCTCCGCAGACTAGGGCTCAACAAGGAGGAGAGCTTCGGGCCCAGCTCCACTAGTGAGAGCCGCACTCTCCCAAGCTTGGGCTCCACCGAGGAGCAGAACACCAGGCCGAGCCCCACTAGTGAGAGCTGCACTCTCCCAGGCTCGGGTTCATGCAAGAGTCAACACCATGAGCTGAGCCCCACTAGTGAGAGGATAGAATACATTAAATTCAGGTAAGTTATTGTGAATAATTTTCAAATTACATAATTTAAAGGCTAAACCTAGTGAACTGTTCCCAAATTATTAGTTAGCACACTGTATATATCTGCCAGATAATTCCTCCGCAGACTAGGGCTCAACAAGAAGGAGAGCTTCGGGCCCAGCTCCACTAGTGAGAGCCGCACTCTCCCAAGCTTGGGCTCCACCGAGGAGCAGAACAACAAGCTGAGCCCCACTAGCGAGAGCTGTGCTCTCCCAAGCTCGGGTTCCTGCAAGGAGCAACACCATGAGCTGAGCCCCACTAGTGAGAGGATAGAATACATTAAATTCAGGTAAGTTATTGTGAATAATTTTCAAATTACATAATTTAAAGGCTAAACATAGTTAACTGTTCCCAAATTATTAGTTAGCACACTGTATATATCTGCCAGATAATTCCTCCGCAGACTAGGGCTCAACAAGGAGGAGAGCTTCGGGCCCAGCTCCACTAGTGAGAGCCGCACTCTCCCAAGCTTGGGCTCCACCGAGGAGCAGAACACCAGGCCGAGCCCCACTAGCGAGAGCTGCACTCTCCCAGGCTCGGGTTCATGCAAGAGTCAACACCATGAGCTGAGCCCCACTAGTGAGAGGATAGAATACATTAAATTCAGGTAAGTTATTGTGAATAATTTTCAAATTACATAATTTAAAGGATAAACATAGTTAACTGTTCCCAAATTATTAGTTAGCACACTGTATATATCTGCCAGATAATTCCTCCGCAGACTAGGGCTCAACAAGGAGGAGAGCTTCGGGCCCAGCTCCACTAGTGAGAGCCGCACTCTCCCAAGCTTGGGCTCCACCGAGGAGCAGAACACCAGGCCGAGCCCCACTAGTGAGAGCTGCACTCTCCCAGGCTCGGGTTCATGCAAGAGTCAACACCATGAGCTGAGCCCCACTAGTGAGAGGATAGAATACATTAAATTCAGGTAAGTTATTGTGAATAATTTTCAAATTACATAATTTAAAGGCTAAACCTAGTGAACTGTTCCCAAATTATTAGTTAGCACACTGTATATATCTGCCAGATAATTCCTCCGCAGACTAGGGCTCAACAAGAAGGAGAGCTTCGGGCCCAGCTCCACTAGTGAGAGCCGCACTCTCCCAAGCTTGGGCTCCACCGAGGAGCAGAACAACAAGCTGAGCCCCACTAGCGAGAGCTGTGCTCTCCCAAGCTCGGGTTCCTGCAAGGAGCAACACCATGAGCTGAGCCCCACTAGTGAGAGGATAGAATACATTAAATTCAGGTAAGTTATTGTGAATAATTTTCAAATTACATAATTTAAAGGCTAAACCTAGTGAACTGTTCCCAAATTATTAGTTAGCACACTGTATATATCTGCCAGATAATTCCTAGGCAGACTAGGGCTCAACAAGGAGGAGAGCTTCGGGCCCAGCTCCACTAGTGAGAGCCGCACTCTCCCAAGCTTGGGCTCCACCGAGGAGCAGAACAACAAGCTGAGCCCCACTAGCGAGAGCTGTGCTCTCCCAGGCTCGGGTTCATGCAAGAGTCAACACCATGAGCTGAGCCCCACTAGTGAGAGGATAGAATACATTAAATTCAGGTAAGTTATTGTGAATAATTTTCAAATTACATAATTTAAAGGCTTAACCTAGTGAACTGTTCCCAAATTATTAGTTAGCACACTGTATATATCTGCCAGATAATTCCTAGGCAGACTAGGGCTTAACAAGGAGGAGAGCTTCGGGCCCAGCTCCACTAGTGAGAGCCGCACTCTCCCAAGCTTGGGCTCCACCGAGGAGCAGAACAACAAGCTGAGCCCCACTAGCGAGAGCTGCACTCTCCCAGGCTCGGGTTCATGCAAGAGTCAACACCATGAGCTGAGCCCTCCTAGTGAGAGGATAGAATACATTACATTCAGGTAAGTTATTGTGAATAATTTTAAGATTAGATAATTTAAAGGCTAAACATAGTGATTTGTCCCCAAATTATGAGTTAGCACACTGTAGATATCTGCCAGATAATTCCTCCGCAGACTACGGCTCAACAAGGAGGAGAGCTTCGGGCCCAGCTCCACTAGTGAGAGCCGCACTCTCCCAAGCTTGGGCTCCACCGAGGAGCAGAACACCAGGCCGAGCCCCACTAGCGAGAGCTGCACTCTCCCAGGCTCGGGTTCATGCAAGAGTCAACACCATGAGCTGAGCCCCACTAGTGAGAGGATAGAATACATTAAATTCAGGTAAGTTATTGTGAATAATTTTCAAATTACATAATTTAAAGGATAAACATAGTTAACTGTTCCCAAATTATTAGTTAGCACACTGTATATATCTGCCAGATAATTCCTCCGCAGACTAGGGCTCAACAAGGAGGAGAGCTTCGGGCCCAGCTCCACTAGTTAGAGCCGCACTCTCCCAAGCTTGGGCTCCACCGAGGAGCAGAACACCAGGCCGAGCCCCACTAGTAAGAGCTGCACTCTCCCAGGCTCGGGTTCATGCAAGAGTCAACACCATGAGCTGAGCCCCACTAGTGAGCGGATAGAATACATTAAATTCAGGTAAGTTATTGTGAATAATTTTCAAATTACATAATTTAAAGGCTAAACCTAGTGAACTGTTCCCAAATTATTAGTTAGCACACTGTATATATCTGCCAGATAATTCCTAGGCAGACTAGGGCTCAACAAGGAGGAGAGCTTCGGGCCCAGCTCCACTAGTGAGAGCCGAACTCTCCCAAGCTTGGGCTCCACCGAGGAGCAGAACATCAAGCTGAGCCCCACTAGCGAGAGCTGTACTCTCCCAGGCTCGGGTTCCTGCAAGGAGCAACACCATGAGCTGAGCCCTCCTAGTGAGAGGATAGAATACATTAAATTCAGGTAAGTTATTGTGAATAATTTTAAGATTATAAAATTTAAAGGCTAAACATAGTGATCTGTCCCCAAATTATGAGTTAGCACACTGTAGATATCTGCCAGATAATTCCTCCGCAGACTAAGGCTCAACAAGGAGGAGAGCTTCGGGCCCAGCTCCACTTGTGAGAGCCGCACTCTCCCAAGCTTGGGCTCCACCGAGGAGCAGAACACCAGGCCGAGCCCCACTAGCGAGAGCTGCACTCTCCCAGGCTCGGGTTCATGCAAGAGTCAACACCATGAGCTGAGCCCCACTAGTGAGAGGATAGAATACATTAAATTCAGGTAAGTTATTGTGAATAATTTTCAAATTACATAATTTAAAGGCTAAACATAGTTAACTGTTCCCAAATTATTAGTTAGCACACTGTATATATCTGCCAGATAATTCCTCCGCAGAGTAGGGCTCAACAAGGAGGAGAGCTTCGGGCCCAGCTCCACTAGTGAGAGCCGCACTCTCCCAAGCTTGGGCTACACCGAGGAGCAGAACACCAGGCCGAGCCCCACTAGCGAGAGCTGCACTCTCCCAGGCTCGGGTTCATGCAAGAGTCAACACCATGAGCTGAGCCCCACTAGTGAGAGGATAGAATACATTAAATTCAGGTAAGTTATTGTGAATAATTTTAAGATTATAAAATTTAAAGGCTAAACATAGTGATCTGTCCCCAAATTATGAGTTAGCACACTGTAGATATCTGCCAGATAATTCCTCCGCAGACTAAGGCTCAACAAGGAGTAGAGCTTCGGGCCCAGCTCCACTAGTGAGAGCCGCACTCTCCCAAGCTTGGGCTCCACCGAGGAGCAGAACACCAGGCCGAGCCCCACTAGCGAGAGCTGCACTCTCCCAGGCTCGGGTTCATGCAAGAGTCAACACCATGAGCTGAGCCCCACTAGTGAGAGGATAGAATACATTAAATTCAGGTAAGTTATTGTGAATAATTTTCAAATTACATAATTTAAAGGCTAAACATAATTAACTGTTCACAAATTATTAGTTAGCACACTGTATATATCTGCCAGATAATTCCTCCGCAGACTAGGGCTCAACAAGGAGGAGAGCTTCGGGCCCAGCTCCACTAGTGAGAGCCGCACTCTCCCAAGCTTGGGCTCCACCGAGGAGCAGAACACCAGGCCGAGCCCCACTAGCGAGAGCTGCACTCTCCCAGGCTCGGGTTCATGCAAGAGTCAACACCATGAGCTGAGCCCCACTAGTGAGAGGATAGAATACATTAAATTCAGGTAAGTTATTGTGAATAATTTTCAAATTACATAATTTAAAGGCTAAACCTAGTGAACTGTTCCCAAATTATTAGTTAGCACACTGTATATATCTGCCAGATAATTCCTCCGCAGACTAGGGCTCAACAAGAAGGAGAGCTTCGGGCCCAGCTCCACTAGTGAGAGCCGCACTCTCCCAAGCTTGGGCTCCACCGAGGAGCAGAACAACAAGCTGAGCCCCACTAGCGAGAGCTGTGCTCTCCCAAGCTCGGGTTCCTGCAAGGAGCAACACCATGAGCTGAGCCCCACTAGTGAGAGGATAGAATACATTAAATTCAGGTAAGTTATTGTGAATCATTTTCAAATTACATAATTTAAAGGCTAAACCTAGTGAACTGTTCCCAAATTATTAGTTAGCACACTGTATATATCTGCCAGATAATTCCTAGGCAGACTAGGGCTCAACAAGGAGGAGAGCTTCGGGCCCAGCTCCACTAGTGAGAGCCGCACTCTCCCAAGCTTGGGCTCCACCGAGGAGCAGAACAACAAGCTGAGCCCCACTAGCGAGAGCTGTGCTCTCCCAGGCTCGGGTTCCTGCAAGGAGCAACACCATGAGCTGAGCCCTCCTAGTGAGAGGATAGAATACATTAAATTCAGGTAAGTTATTGTGAATAATTTTAAGATTATAAAATTTAAAGGCTAAACATAGTGATCTGTCCCCAAATTATGAGTTAGCACACTGTAGATATCTGCCAGATAATTCCTCCGCAGACTAAGGCTCAACAAGGAGGAGAGCTTCGGGCCCAGCTCCGCTAGTGAGAGCCGCACTCTCCCAAGCTTGGGCTCCACCGAGGAGCAGAACACCAGGCCGAGCCCCACTAGCGAGAGCTGCACTCTCCCAGGCTCGGGTTCATGCAAGAGTCAACACCATGAGCTGAGCCCCACTAGTGAGAGGATAGAATACATTAAATTCAGGTAAGTTATTGTGAATAATTTTCAAATTACATAATTTAAAGGCTAAACATAGTGAACTGTTCCCAAATTATTAGTTAGCACACTGTATATATCTGCCAGATAATTCCTCCGCAGACTAGGGCTCAACAAGAAGGAGAGCTTCGGGCCCAGCTCCACTAGTGAGAGCCGCACTCTCCCAAGCTTGGGCTCCACCGAGGAGCAGAACAACAAGCTGAGCCCCACTAGCGAGAGCTGTGCTCTCCCAGGCTCGGGTTTCTGCAAGGAGCAACACCATGAGCTGAGCCCTCCTAGTGAGAGGATAGAATACATTAAATTCAGGTAAGTTATTGTGAATAATTTTCAAATTACATAATTTAAAGGCTAAACATAGTGAACTGTTCCCAAATTATTAGTTAGCACACTGTATATATCTGCCAGATAATTCCTCCGCAGACTAGGGCTCAACAAGAAGTAGAGCTTCGGGCCCAGCTCCACTAGTGAGAGCCGCACTCTCCCAAGCTTGGGCTCCACCGAGGAGCAGAACAACAAGCTGAGCCCCACTAGCGAGAGCTGTGCTCTCCCAGGCTCGGGTTCCTGCAAGGAGCAACACCATGAGCTGAGCCCTCCTAGTGAGAGGATAGAATACATTAAATTCAGGTAAGTTATTGTGAATAATTTTAAGATTAGATAATTTAAAGGCTAAACATAGTGATCTGTCCCCAAATTATGAGTTAGCACACTGTAGATATCTGCCAGATAATTACTCCGCAGACTAAGGCTCAACAAGGAGGAGAGCTTCGGGCCCAGCTCCACTAGTGAGAGCCGCACTCTCCCAAGCTTGGGCTCCACCGAGGAGCAGAACACCAGGCCGAGCCCCACTAGCGAGAGCTGCACTCTCCCAGGCTCGGGTTCATGCAAGAGTCAACACCATGAGCTGAGCCCCACTAGGGAGAGGATAGAATACATTAAATTCAGGTAAGTTATTGTGAATAATTTTCAAATTACATAATTTAAAGGCTAAACATAGTTAACTGTTCCCAAATTATTAGATAGCACACTGTATATATCTGCCAGATAATTCCTCCGCAGACTAGGGCTCAACAAGGAGGAGAGCTTCGGGCCCAGCTCCACTAGTGAGAGCCGCACTCTCCCAAGCTTGGGCTCCACCGAGGAGCAGAACACCAGGCCGCGCCCCACTAGTGAGAGCTGCACTCTCCCAGCCTCGGGTTCACGCAAGAGTCAACACCACGAGCTGAGCCCCACTAGTGAGAGGATAGAATACATTAAATTCAGGTAAGTTATTGTGAATAATTTTCAAATTACATAATTTAAAGGCTAAACATAGTTAACTGTTCCCAAATTATTAGTTAGCACACTGTATATATCTGCCAGATAATTCCTCCGCAGACTAGGGCTCAACAAGGAGGAGAGCTTCGGGCCCAGCTCCACTAGTTAGAGCCGCACTCTCCCAAGCTTGGGCTCCACCGAGGAGCAGAACACCAGGCCGAGCCCCACTAGTAAGAGCTGCACTCTCCCAGGCTCGGGTTCATGCAAGAGTCAACACCATGAGCTGAGCCCCACTAGTGAGCGGATAGAATACATTAAATTCAGGTAAGTTATTGTGAATAATTTTCAAATTACATAATTTAAAGGCTAAACCTAGTGAACTGTTCCCAAATTATTAGTTAGCACACTGTATATATCTGCCAGATAATTCCTAGGCAGACTAGGGCTCAACAAGGAGGAGAGCTTCGGGCCCAGCTCCACTAGTGAGAGCCGAACTCTCCCAAGCTTGGGCTCCACCGAGGAGCAGAACATCAAGCTGAGCCCCACTAGCGAGAGCTGTACTCTCCCAGGCTCGGGTTCCTGCAAGGAGCAACACCATGAGCTGAGCCCTCCTAGTGAGAGGATAGAATACATTAAATTCAGGTAAGTTATTGTGAATAATTTTAAGATTATAAAATTTAAAGGCTAAACATAGTGATCTGTCCCCAAATTATGAGTTAGCACACTGTAGATATCTGCCAGATAATTCCTCCGCAGACTAAGGCTCAACAAGGAGGAGAGCTTCGGGCCCAGCTCCACTTGTGAGAGCCGCACTCTCCCAAGCTTGGGCTCCACCGAGGAGCAGAACACCAGGCCGAGCCCCACTAGCGAGAGCTGCACTCTCCCAGGCTCGGGTTCATGCAAGAGTCAACACCATGAGCTGAGCCCCACTAGTGAGAGGATAGAATACATTAAATTCAGGTAAGTTATTGTGAATAATTTTCAAATTACATAATTTAAAGGCTAAACATAGTTAACTGTTCCCAAATTATTAGTTAGCACACTGTATATATCTGCCAGATAATTCCTCCGCAGACTAGGGCTCAACAAGGAGGAGAGCTTCGGGCCCAGCTCCACTAGTGAGAGCCGCACTCTCCCAAGCTTGGGCTCCAACGAGGAGCAGAACACCAGGCCGAGCCCCACTAGCGAGAGCTGCACTCTCCCAGGCTCGGGTTCATGCAAGAGTCAACACCATGAGCTGAGCCCCACTAGTGAGAGGATAGAATACATTAAATTCAGGTAAGTTATTGTGAATAATTTTCAAATTACATAATTTAAAGGATAAACATAGTGATTTGTCCCCAAATTATTAGTTAGCACACTGTAGATATCTGCCAGATAATTCCTCCGCAGACTAAGGCTCAACAAGGAGGAGAGCTTCGGGCCCAGCTCCACTAGTGAGAGCCGCACTCTCCCAAGCTTGGGCTCCACCGAGGAGCAGAACACCAGGCCGAGCCCCACTAGCGAGAGCTGCACTCTCCCAGGCTCGGGTTCATGCAAGAGTCAACACCATGAGCTGAGCCCCACTAGTGAGAGGATAGAATACATTAAATTCAGGTAAGTTATTGTGAATAATTTTCAAATTACATAATTTAAAGGATAAACCTAGTGAACTGTTCCCAAATTATTAGTTAGCACACTGTATATATCTGCCAGATAATTCCTCCGCAGACTAGGGCTCAACAAGAAGGAGAGCTTCGGGCCCAGCTCCACTAGTGAGAGCCGCACTCTCCCAAGCTTGGGCTCCACCGAGGAGCAGAACAACAAGCTGAGCCCCACTAGCGAGAGCTGTGCTCTCCCAGGCTCGGGTTCCTGCAAGGAGCAACACCATGAGCTGAGCCCTCCTAGTGAGAGGATAGAATACATTAAATTCAGGTAAGTTATTGTGAATAATTTTAAGATTAGATAATTTAAAGGCTAAACATAGTGATCTGTCCCCAAATTATGAGTTAGCACACTGTAGATATCTGCCAGATAATTCCTCCGCAGACTAAGGCTCAACAAGGAGGAGAGCTTCGGGCCCAGCTCCACTAGTGAGAGCCGCACTCTCCCAAGCTTGGGCTCCACCGAGGAGCAGAACACCAGGCCGAGCCCCACTAGCGAGAGCTGCACTCTCCCAGGCTCGGGTTCATGCAAGAGTCAACACCATGAGCTGAGCCCCACTAGTGAGAGGATAGAATACATTAAATTCAGGTAAGTTATTGTGAATAATTTTCAAATTACATAATTTAAAGGCTAAACATAGTTAACTGTTCCCAAATTATTAGATAGCACACTGTATATATCTGCCAGATAATTCCTCCGCAGACTAGGGCTCAACAAGGAGGAGAGCTTCGGGCCCAGCTCCACTAGTTAGAGCCGCACTCTCCCAAGCTTGGGCTCCACCGAGGAGCAGAACACCAGGCCGAGCCCCACTAGTAAGAGCTGCACTCTCCCAGGCTCGGGATCATGCAAGAGTCAACACCATGAGCTGAGCCCCACTAGTGAGAGGATAGAATACATTAAATTCAGGTAAGTTATTGTGAATAATTTTCAAATTACATAATTTAAAGGCTAAACATAGTTAACTGTTCCCAAATTATTAGTTAGCACACTGTATATATCTGCCAGATAATTCCTCCGCAGACTAGGGCTCAACAAGGAGGAGAGCTTCGGGCCCAGCTCCACTAGTTAGAGCCGCACTCTCCCAAGCTTGGGCTCCACCGAGGAGCAGAACACCAGGCCGAGCCCCACTAGTAAGAGCTGCACTCTCCCAGGCTCGGGATCATGCAAGAGTCAACACCATGAGCTGAGCCCCACTAGTGAGCGGATAGAATACATTAAATTCAGGTAAGTTATTGTGAATAATTTTCAAATTACATAATTTAAAGGCTAAACCTAGTGAACTGTTCCCAAATTATTAGTTAGCACACTGTATATATCTGCCAGATAATTCCTAGGCAGACTAGGGCTCAACAAGGAGGAGAGCTTCGGGCCCAGCTCCACTAGTGAGAGCCGCACTCTCCCAAGCTTGGGCTCCACCGAGGAGCAGAACATCAAGCTGAGCCCCACTAGCAAAAGCTGTACTCTCCCAGGCTCGGGTTCCTGCAAGGAGCAACACCATGAGCTGAGCCCTCCTAGTGAGAGGATAGAATACATTAAATTCAGGTAAGTTATTGTGAATAATTTTAAGATTATAAAATTTAAAGGCTAAACATAGTGATCTGTCCCCAAATTATGAGTTAGCACACTGTAGATATCTGCCAGATAATTCCTCCGCAGACTAAGGCTCAACAAGGAGGAGAGCTTCGGGCCCAGCTCCACTTGTGAGAGCCGCACTCTCCCAAGCTTGGGCTCCACCGAGGAGCAGAACACCAGGCCGAGCCCCACTAGCGAGAGCTGCACTCTCCCAGGCTCGGGTTCATGCAAGAGTCAACACCATGAGCTGAGCCCCACTAGTGAGAGGATAGAATACATTAAATTCAGGTAAGTTATTGTGAATAATTTTCAAATTACATAATTTAAAGGCTAAACATAGTTAACTGTTCCCAAATTATTAGTTAGCACACTGTATATATCTGCCAGATAATTCCTCCGCAGACTAGGGCTCAACAAGGAGGAGAGCTTCGGGCCCAGCTCCACTAGTGAGAGCCGCACTCTCCCAAGCTTGGGCTCCACCGAGGAGCAGAACACCAGGCCGAGCCCCACTAGCGAGAGCTGCACTCTCCCAGGCTCGGGTTCATGCAAGAGTCAACACCACGAGCTGAGCCCCACTAGTGAGAGGATAGAATACATTAAATTCAGGTAAGTTATTGTGAATAATTTTCAAATTACATAATTTAAAGGCTAAACCTAGTGAACTGTTCCCAAATTATTAGTTAGCACACTGTATATATCTGCCAGATAATTCCTAGGCAGACTAGGGCTTAACAAGGAGGAGAGCTTCGGGCCCAGCTCCACTAGTGAGAGCCGCACTCTCCCAAGCTTGGGCTCCACCGAGGAGCAGAACAACAAGCTGAGCCCCACTAGCGAGAGCTGCACTCTCCCAGGCTCGGGTTCATGCAAGAGTCAACACCATGAGCTGAGCCCTCCTAGTGAGAGGGTAGAATACATTACATTCAGGTAAGTTATTGTGAATAATTTTAAGATTAGATAATTTAAAGGCTAAACATAGTGATTTGTCCCCAAATTATGAGTTAGCACACTGTAGATATCTGCCAGATAATTCCTCCGCAGACTAAGGCTCAACAAGGAGGAGAGCTTCGGGCCCAGCTCCACTAGTGAGAGCCGCACTCTCCCAAGCTTGGGCTCCACCGAGGAGCAGAACACCAGGCCGAGCCCCACTAGCGAGAGCTGCACTCTCCCAGGCTCGGGTTCATGCAAGAGTCAACACCATGAGCTGAGCCCCACTAGTGAGAGGATAGAATACATTAAATTCAGGTAAGTTATTGTGAATAATTTTCAAATTACATAATTTAAAGGATAAACATAGTTAACTGTTCCCAAATTATTAGTTAGCACACTGTATATATCTGCCAGATAATTCCTCCGCAGACTAGGGCTCAACAAGGAGGAGAGCTTCGGGCCCAGGTCCACTAGTGAGAGCCGCACTCTCCCAAGCTTGGGCTCCACCGAGGAGCAGAACACCAGGCCGAGCCCCACTAGTGAGAGCTGCACTCTCCCAGGCTCGGGTTCATGCAAGAGTCAACACCATGAGCTGAGCCCCACTAGTGAGAGGATAGAATACATTAAATTCAGGTAACTTATTGTGAATAATTTTCAAATTACATAATTTAAAGGCTAAACCTAGTGAACTGTTCCCAAATTATTAGTTAGCACACTGTATATATCTGCCAGATAATTCCTAGGCAGACTAGGGCTCAACAAGGAGGAGAGCTTCGGGCCCAGCTCCACTAGTGAGAGCCGCACTCTCCCAAGCTTGGGCTCCACCGAGGAGCAGAACACCAGGCTGAGCCCCACTAGCGAGAGCTGCACTCTCCCAGGCTCGGGTTCATGCAAGAGTCAACACCATGAGCTGAGCCCCACTAGTGAGAGGATAGAATACATTAAATTCAGGTAAGTTATTGTGAATAATTTTAAGATTATAAAATTTAAAGGCTAAACATAGTGATCTGTCCCCAAATTATGAGTTAGCACACTGTAGATATCTGCCAGATAATTCCTCCGCAGACTAAGGCTCAACAAGGAGGAGAGCTTCGGGCCCAGCTCCGCTAGTGAGAGCCGCACTCTCCCAAGCTTGGGCTCCACCGAGGAGCAGAACACCAGGCCGAGCCCCACTAGCGAGAGCTGCACTCTCCCAGGCTCTGGTTCATGCAAGAGTCAACACCATGAGCTGAGCCCCACTAGTGAGAGGATAGAATACATTAAATTCAGGTAAGTTATTGTGAATAATTTTCAAATTACATAATTTAAAGGCTAAACATAGTTAACTGTTCCCAAATTATTAGTTAGCACACTGTATATATCTGCCAGATAATTCGTCCGCAGACTAGGGCTCAACAAGGAGGAGAGCTTCGGGCCCAGCTCCACTAGTGAGAGCCGCACTCTCCCAAGCTTGGGCTCCACCGAGGAGCAGAACACCAGGCCGAGCCCCACTAGCGAGAGCTGCACTCTTCCAGGCTCGGGTTCATGCAAGAGTCAACACCATGAGCTGAGCCCCACTAGTGAGAGGATAGAATACATTAAATTCAGGTAAGTTATTGTGAATAATTTTCAAATTACATAATTTAAAGGCTAAACATAGTTAACTGTTCCCAAATTATTAGTTAGCACACTGTATATATCTGCCAGATAATTCGTCCGCAGACTAGGGCTCAACAAGGAGGAGAGCTTCGGGCCCAGCTCCACTAGTGAGAGCCGCACTCTCCCAAGCTTGGGCTCCACCGAGGAGCAGAACACCAGGCCGAGCCCCACTAGCGAGAGCTGCACTCTTCCAGGCTCGGGTTCATGCAAGAGTCAACACCATGAGCTGAGCCCCACTAGTGAGAGGATAGAATACATTAAATTCAGGTAACTTATTGTGAATAATTTTCAAATTACATAATTTAAATGCTAAACCTAGTGAACTGTTCCCAAATTATTAGTTAGCACACTGTATATATCTGCCAGATAATTCCTAGGCAGACTAGGGCTCAACAAGGAGGAGAGCTTCGGGCCCAGCTCCACTAGTGAGAGCCGCACTCTCCCAAGCTTGGGCTCCACCGAGGAGCAGAACACCAGGCCGAGCCCCACTAGCGAGAGCTGCACTCTCCCAGGCTCGGGTTCATGCAAGAGTCAACACCATGAGCTGAGCCCCACTAGTGAGAGGATAGAATACATTAAATTCAGGTAAGTTATTGTGAATAATTTTCAAATTACATAATTTAAAGGCTAAACATAGTTAACTGTTCCCAAATTATTAGTTAGCACACTGTATATATCTGCCAGATAATTCCTCCGCAGACTAGGGCTCAACAAGGAGGAGAGCTTCGGGCCCAGCTCCACTAGTGAGAGCCGCACTCTCCCAAGCTTGGGCTCCACCGAGGAGCAGAACACCAGGCCGAGCCCCACTAGCGAGAGCTGCACTCTCCCAGGCTCGGGTTCATGCAAGAGTCAACACCATGAGCTGAGCCCCACTAGTGAGAGGATAGAATACATTAAATTCAGGTAAGTTATTGTGAATAATTTTCAAATTACATAATTTAAAGGCTAAACATAGTGAACTGTTCCCAAATTATTAGTTAGCACACTGTATATATCTGCCAGATAATTCCTCCGCAGACTGGGGCTCAACAAGGAGAAGAGCTTCGGGCCCAGCTCCACTAGTGAGAGCCGCACTCTCCCAAGCTTGGGCTCCACCGAGGAGCAGAACAACAAGCTGAGCCCCACTAGCGAGAGCTGTGCTCTCCCAGGCTCGGGTTCCTGCAAGGAGCAACACCATGAGCTGAGCCCTCCTAGTGAGTGGATAGAATACATTAAATTCAGGTAAGTTATTGTGAATAATTTTCAAATTACATAATTTAAAGGCTAAACATAGTTAACTGTTCCCAAATTATTAGTTAGCACACTGTATATATCTGCCAGATAATTCCTCCACAGACTAGGGCTCAACAAGGAGGAGAGCTTCGGGCCCAGCTCCACTAGTGAGAGCCGCACTCTCCCAAGCTTGGGCTCCACCGAGGAGCAGAACACCAGGCCGAGCCCCACTAGTGAGAGCTGCACTCTCCCAGGCTCGGGTTCATGCAAGAGTCAACACCATGAGCTGAGCCCCACTAGTGAGAGGATAGAATACATTAAATTCAGGTAAGTTATTGTGAATAATTTTCAAATTACATAATTTAAAGGCTAAACCTAGTGAACTGTTCCCAAATTATTAGTTAGCACACTGTATATATCTGCCAGATAATTCCTAGGCAGACTAGGGCTCAACAAGGAGGAGAGCTTCGGGCCCAGCTCCACTAGTGAGAGCCGCACTCTCCCAAGCTTGGGCTCCACCGAGGAGCAGAACAACAAGCTGAGCTCCACTAGGGAGAGCTGTACTCTCCCAGGCTCGGGTTCCTGCAAGGAGCAACACCATGAGCTGAGCCCTCCTAGTGAGAGGATATAATACATTAAATTCAGGTAAGTTATTGTGAATAATTTTAAGATTATATAATTTAAAGGCTAAACATAGTGATCTGTCCCCAAATTATGAGTTAGCACACTGTATATATCTGCCAGATAATTCCTAGGCAGGCTAGGGCTCAACAAGGAGGAGAGCTTCGGGCCCAGCTCCACTAGTGAGAGCCGCACTCTCCCAAGCTTGGGCTCCACCGAGGAGCAGAACAACAAGCTGAGCCCCACTAGCGAGAGCTGTGCTCTCCCAGGCTCGGGTTCCTGCAAGGAGCAACACCATGAGCTGAGCCCTCCTAGTGAGAGGATAGAATACATTAAATTCAGGTAAGTTATTGTGAATAATTTTCAAATTACATAATTTAAAGGCTAAACATAGTTAACTGTTCCAAAATTATTAGTTAGCACACTGTATATATCTGCCAGATAATTCCTCCGCAGACTAGGGCTCAACAAGGAGGAGAGCTTAGGGCCCAGCTCCACTAGTGAGAGACGCACTCTCCCAAGCTTGGGCTCCACCGAGGAGCAGAACACCAGGCCGAGCCCCACTAGTGAGAGCTGCACTCTCCCAGGCTCGGGTTCATGCAAGAGTCAACACCATGAGCTGAGCCCCACTAGTGAGAGGATAGAATACATTAAATTCAGGTAACTTATTGTGAATAATTTTCAAATTACATAATTTAAAGGCTAATCCTAGTGAACTGTTCCCAAATTATTAGTTAGCACACTGTATATATCTGCCAGATAATTCCTAGGCAGACTAGGGCTCAACAAGGAGGAGAGCTTCGGGCCCAGCTCCACTAGTGAGAGCCGCACTCTCCCAAGCTTGGGCTCCACCGAGGAGCAGAACAACAAGCTGAGCCCCACTAGCGAGAGCTGTACTCTCCCAGGCTCGGGTTCCTGCAAGGAGCAACACCATGAGCTGAGCCCTCCTAGTGAGAGGATAGAATACATTACATTCAGGTAAGTTATTGTGAATAATTTTAAGATTATAAAATTTAAAGGCTAAACATAGTGATCTGTCCCCAAATTATGAGTTAGCACACTGTAGATATCTGCCAGATAATTCCTCCGCAGACTAAGGCTCAACAAGGAGTAGAGCTTCGGGCCCAGCTCCACTAGTGAGAGCCGCACTCTCCCAAGCTTGGGCTCCACCGAGGAGCAGAACACCAGGCCGAGCCCCACTAGCGAGAGCTGCACTCTCCCAGGCTCGGGTTCATGCAAGAGTCAACACCATGAGCTGAGCCCCACTAGTGAGAGGATAGAATACATTAAATTCAGGTAAGTTATTGTGAATAATTTTCAAATTACATAATTTAAAGGCTAAACATAGTTAACTGTTCCCAAATTATTAGTTAACACACTGTATATATCTGCCAGATAATTCCTCCGCAGACTAGGGCTCAACAAGGAGGAGAGCTTCGGGCCCAGCTCCACTAGTGAGAGCCGCACTCTCCCAAGCTTGGGCTCCACCGAGGAGCAGAACACCAGGCCGAGCCCCACTAGTGAGAGCTGCACTCTCCCAGGCTCGGGTTCATGCAAGAGTCAACACCATGAGCTGAGCCCCACTAGTGAGAGGATAGAATACATTAAATTCAGGTAAGTTATTGTGAATAATTTTCAAATTACATAATTTAAAGGCTAAACCTAGTGAACTGTTCCCAAATTATTAGTTAGCACACTGTATATATCTGCCAGATAATTCCTAGGCAGACTAGGGCTCAACAAGGAGGAGAGCTTCGGGCCCAGCTCCACTAGTGAGAGCCGCACTCTCCCAAGCTTGGGCTCCACCGAGGAGCAGAACAACAAGCTGAGCCCCACTAGGGAGAGCTGTACTCTCCCAGGCTCGGGTTCCTGCAAGGAGCAACACCATGAGCTGAGCCCTCCTAGTGAGAGGATAGAATACATTAAATTCAGGTAAGTTATTGTGAATAATTTTCAAATTGCATAATTTAAAGGCTAAACCTAGTGAACTGTTCCCAAATTATTAGTTAGCACACTGTATATATCTGCCAGATAATTCCTAGGCAGACTAGGGCTTAACAAGGAGGAGAGCTTCGGGCCCAGCTCCACTAGTGAGAGCCGCACTCTCCCAAGCTTGGGCTCCATCGAGGAGCAGAACAACAAGCTGAGCCCCACTAGCGAGAGCTGCACTCTCCCAGGCTCGGGTTCCTGCAAGGAGCAACACCATGAGCTGAGCCCTCCTAGTGAGTGGATAGAATACATTAAATTCAGGTAAGTTATTGTGAATAATTTTCAAATTACATAATTTAAAGGCTAAACATAGTTAACTGTTCCCAAATTATTAGTTAGCACACTGTATATATCTGCCAGATAATTCCTCCGCAGACTAGGGCTCAACAAGGAGGAGAGCTTCGGGCCCAGCTCCACTAGTGAGAGCCGCACTCTCCCAAGCTTGGGCTCCACCGAGGAGCAGAACACCAGGCCGAGCCCCACTAGTGAGAGCTGCACTCTCCCAGGCTCGGGTTCATGCAAGAGTCAACACCATGAGCTGAGCCCCACTAGTGAGAGGATAGAATACATTAAATTCAGGTAAGTTATTGTGAATAATTTTCAAATTACATAATTTAAAGGCTAAACCTAGTGAACTGTTCCCAAATTATTAGTTAGCACACTGTATATATCTGCCAGATAATTCCTAGGCAGACTAGGGCTCAACAAGGAGGAGAGCTTCGGGCCCAGCTCCACTAGTGAGAGCCGCACTCTCCCAAGCTTGGGCTCCACCGAGGAGCAGAACAACAAGCTGAGCCCCACTAGCGAGAGCTGTGCTCTCCCAGGCTCGGGTTCCTGCAAGGAGCAACACCATGAGCTGAGCCCTCCTAGTGAGAGGATAGAATACATTAAATTCAGGTAAGTTATTGTGAATAATTTTAAGATTATATAATTTAAAGGCTAAACATAGTGATCTGTCCCCAAATTACGAGTTAGCACACTGTATATATCTGCCAGATAATTCCTAGGCAGGCTAGGGCTCAACAAGGAGGAGAGCTTCGGGCCCAGCTCCACTAGTGAGAGCCGCACTCTCCCAAGCTTGGGCTCCACCGAGGAGCAGAACAACAAGCTGAGCCCCACTAGCGAGAGCTGTGCTCTCCCAGGCTCGGGTTCCTGCAAGGAGCAACACCATGAGCTGAGCCCTCCTAGTGAGAGGATAGAATACATTAAATTCAGGTAAGTTATTGTGAATAATTTTCAAATTACATAATTTAAAGGCTAAACCTAGTGAACTGTTCCCAAATTATTAGTTAGCACACTGTATATATCTGCCAGATAATTCCTAGGCAGACTAGGGCTCAACAAGGAGGAGAGCTTCGGGCCCAGCTCCACTAGTGAGAGCCGCACTCTCCCAAGCTTGGGCTCCACCGAGGAGCAGAACAACAAGCTGAGCCCCACTAGCGAGAGCTGTACTCTCCCAGGCTCGGGTTCCTGCAAGGAGCAACACCATGAGCTGAGCCCTCCTAGTGAGAGGATAGAATACATTACATTCAGGTAAGTTATTGTGAATAATTTTAAGATTATAAAATTTAAAGGCTAAACATAGTGATCTGTCCCCAAATTATGAGTTAGCACACTGTAGATATCTGCCAGATAATTCCTCCGCAGACTAAGGCTCAACAAGGAGGAGAGCTTCGGGCCCAGCTCCACTAGTGAGAGCCGCACTCTCCCAAGCTTGGGCTCCACCGAGGAGCAGAACACCAGGCTGAGCCCCACTAGCGAGAGCTGCACTCTCCCAGGCTCGGGTTCATGCAAGAGTCAACACCATGAGCTGAGCCCCACTAGTGAGAGGATAGAATACATTAAATTCAGGTAAGTTATTGTGAATAATTTTCAAATTACATAATTTAAAGGCTAAACATAGTTAACTGTTCCCAAATTATTAGTTAGCACACTGTATATATCTGCCAGATAATTCCTCCGCAGACTAGGGCTCAACAAGGAGGAGAGCTTCGGGCCCAGCTCCACTAGTGAGAGCCGCACTCTCCCAAGCTTGGGCTCCACCGAGGAGCAGAACAACAAGCTGAGCCCCACTAGCGAGAGCTGTGCTCTCCCAGGCTCGGGTTCCTGCAAGGAGCAACACCATGAGCTGAGCCCTCCTAGTGAGTGGATAGAATACATTAAATTCAGGTAAGTTATTGTGAATAATTTTCAAATTACATAATTTAAAGGCTAAACATAGTTAACTGTTCCCAAATTATTAGTTAGCACACTGTATATATCTGCCAGATAATTCCTCCGCAGACTAGGGCTCAACAAGGAGGAGAGCTTCGGGCCCAGCTCCACTAGTGAGAGCCGCACTCTCCCAAGCTTGGGCTCCACCGAGGAGCAGAACACCAGGCCGAGCCCCACTAGTGAGAGCTGCACTCTCCCAGGCTCGGGTTCATGCAAGAGTCAACACCATGAGCTGAGCCCCACTAGTGAGAGGATAGAATACATTAAATTCAGGTAAGTTATTGTGAATAATTTTCAAATTACATAATTTAAAGGCTAAACCTAGTGAACTGTTCCCAAATTATTAGTTAGCACACTGTATATATCTGCCAGATAATTCCTAGGCAGACTAGGGCTCAACAAGGAGGAGAGCTTCGGGCCCAGCTCCACTAGTGAGAGCCGCACTCTCCCAAGCTTGGGCTCCACCGAGGAGCAGAACAACAAGCTGAGCCCCACTAGGGAGAGCTGTACTCTCCCAGGCTCGGTTTCCTGCAAGGAGCAACACCATGAGCTGAGCCCTCCTAGTGAGAGGATAGAATACATTTAATTCAGGTAAGTTATTGTGAATAATTTTAAGATTATATAATTTAAAGGCTAAACATAGTGATCTGTCCCCAAATTATGAGTTAGCACACTGTATATATCTGCCAGATAATTCCTAGGCAGGCTAGGGCTCAACAAGGAGGAGAGCTTCGGGCCCAGCTCCACTAGTGAGAGCCGCACTCTCCCAAGCTTGGGCTCCACCGAGGAGCAGAACAACAAGCTGAGCCCCACTAGCGAGAGCTGTGCTCTCCCAGGCTCGGGTTCCTGCAAGGAGCAACACCATGAGCTGAGCCCTCCTAGTGAGAGGATAGAATACATTAAATTCAGGTAAGTTATTGTGAATAATTTTCAAATTACATAATTTAAAGGCTAAACATAGTTAACTGTTCCCAAATTATTAGTTAGCACACTGTATATATCTGCCAGATAATTCCTCCGCAGATTAGGGCTCAACAAGGAGGAGAGCTTAGGGCCCAGCTCCACTAGTGAGAGACGCACTCTCCCAAGCTTGGGCTCCATGGAGGAGCAGAACACCAGGCCGAGCCCCACTAGTGAGAGCTGCACTCTCCCAGGCTCGGGTTCATGCAAGAGTCAACACCATGAGCTGAGCCCCACTAGTGAGAGGATAGAATACATTAAATTCAGGTAACTTATTGTGAATAATTTTCAAATTACATAATTTAAAGGCTAAACCTAGTGAACTGTTCCCAAATTATTAGTTAGCACACTGTATATATCTGCCAGATAATTCCTAGGCAGACTAGGGCTCAACAAGGAGGAGAGCTTCGGGCCCAGCTCCACTAGTGAGAGCCGCACTCTCCCAAGCTTGGGCTCCACCGAGGAGCAGAACAACAAGCTGAGCCCCACTAGCGAGAGCTGTACTCTCCCAGGCTCGGGTTCCTGCAAGGAGCAACACCATGAGCTGAGCCCTCCTAGTGAGAGGATAGAATACATTACATTCAGGTAAGTTATTGTGAATAATTTTAAGATTATAAAATTTAAAGGCTAAACATAGTGATCTGTCCCCAAATTATGAGTTAGCACACTGTAGATATCTGCCAGATAATTCCTCCGCAGACTAAGGCTCAACAAGGAGTAGAGCTTCGGGCCCAGCTCCACTAGTGAGAGCCGCACTCTCCCAAGCTTGGGCTCCACCGAGGAGCAGAACACCAGGCCGAGCCCCACTAGCGAGAGCTGCACTCTCCCAGGCTCGGGTTCATGCAAGAGTCAACACCATGAGCTGAGCCCCACTAGTGAGAGGATAGAATACATTAAATTCAGGTAAGTTATTGTGAATAATTTTCAAATTACATAATTTAAAGGCTAAACATAATTAACTGTTCACAAATTATTAGTTAGCACACTGTATATATCTGCCAGATAATTCCTCCGCAGACTAGGGCTCAACAAGGAGGAGAGCTTCGGGCCCAGCTCCACTAGTGAGAGCCGCACTCTCCCAAGCTTGGGCTCCACCGAGGAGCAGAACACCAGGCCGAGCACCACTAGTGAGAGCTGCACTCTCCCAGGCTCGGGTTCATGCAAGAGTCAACACCACGAGCTGAGCCCCACTAGTGAGAGGATAGAATACATTAAATTCAGGTAAGTTATTGTGAATAATTTTCAAATTACATAATTTAAAGGCTAAACATAGTTAACTGTTCCCAAATTATTAGTTAGCACACTGTATATATCTGCCAGATAATTCCTCCGCAGACTAGGGCTCAACAAGGAGGAGAGCTTCGGGCCCAGCTCCACTATTGAGAGCCGCACTCTCCCAAGCTTGGACTCCACCAAGGAGCAGAACACCAGGCCGAGCCCCACTAGCGAGAGCTGCACTCTCCCAGGCTCGGGTTCATGCAAGAGTCAACACCATGAGCTGAGCCCCACTAGTGAGAGGATAGAATACATTAAATTCAGGTAAGTTATTGTGAATAATTTTCAAATTACATAATTTAAAGGTTAAACATAGTGAACTGTTCCCAAATTATTAGTTAGCACACTGTATATATCTGCCAGATAATTCCTCCGCAGACTAAGGCTCAACAAGGAGGAGAGCTTCGGGCCCAGCTCCACTAGTGAGAGCCGCACTCTCCCAAGCTTGGACTCCACCAAGGAGCAGAACACCAGGCCGAGCCCCACTAGCGAGAGCTGCACTCTCCCAGGCTCGGGTTCATGCAAGAGTCAACACCATGAGCTGAGCCCCACTAGTGAGAGGATAGAATACATTAAATTCAGGTAAGTTATTGTGAATAATTTTCAAATTACATAATTTAAAGGTTAAACATAGTGAACTGTTCCCAAATTATTAGTTAGCACACTGTATATATCTGCCAGATAATTCCTCCGCAGACTAAGGCTCAACAAGGAGGAGAGCTTCGGGCCCAGCTCCACTAGTGAGAGCCGCACTCTCCCAAGCTTGGGCTCCACCGAGGAGCAGAACACCAGGCCGAGCCCCACTAGCGAGAGCTGCACTCTCCCAGGCTCGGGTTCATGCAAGAGTCAACACCATGAGCTGAGCCCCACTAGTGAGAGGATAGAATACATTAGATTCAGGTAAGTTATTGTGAATAATTTTCAAATTACATAATTTAAAGGCTAAACATAGTTAACTGTTCCCAAATTATTAGTTAGCACACTGTATATATCTGCCAGATAATTTCTCCGCAGACTAGGGCTCAACAAGGAGGAGAGCTTCGGGCCCAGCTCCACTAGTGAGAGCCGCACTCTCCCAAGCTTGGGCTCCACCGAGGAGCAGAACACCAGGCCGAGCCCCACTAGTGAGAGCTGCACTCTCCCAGGCTCGGGTTCATGCAAGAGACAACACCACGAGCTGAGCCCCACTAGTGAGAGTATAGAATACATTAAATTCAGGTAAGTTATTGTGAATAATTTTCAAATTACATAATTTAAAGGTTAAACATAGTGAACTGTTCCCAAATTATTAGTTAGCACACTGTATATATCTGCCAGATAATTCCTCCGCAGACTAAGGCTCAACAAGGAGGAGAGCTTCGGGCCCAGCTCCACTAGTGAGAGCCGCACTCTCCCAAGCTTGGGCTCCACCGAGGAGCAGAACACCAGGCCGAGCCCCACTAGCGAGAGCTGCACTCTCCCAGGCTCGGGTTCATGCAAGAGTCAACACCATGAGCTGAGCCCCACTAGTGAGAGGATAGAATACATTAGATTCAGGTAAGTTATTGTGAATAATTTTCAAATTACATAATTTAAAGGCTAAACATAGTTAACTGTTCCCAAATTATTAGTTAGCACACTGTATATATCTGCCAGATAATTTCTCCGCAGACTAGGGCTCAACAAGGAGGAGAGCTTCGGGCCCAGCTCCACTAGTGAGAGCCGCACTCTCCCAAGCTTGGGCTCCACCGAGGAGCAGAACACCAGGCCGAGCCCCACTAGTGAGAGCTGCACTCTCCCAGGCTCGGGTTCATGCAAGAGACAACACCACGAGCTGAGCCCCACTAGTGAGAGTATAGAATACATTAAATTCAGGTAAGTTATTGTGAATAATTTTCAAATTACATAATTTAAAGGCTAAACATAGTGAACTGTTCCCAAATTATTAGTTAGCACACTGTATATATCTGCCAGATAATTCCTCCGCAGACTAGGGCTCAACAAGGAGGAGAGCTTCGGGCCCAGCTCCACTAGTGAGAGCCGCACTCTCCCAAGCTTGGGCTCCACCGAGGAGCAGAACAACAAGCTGAGCCCCACTAGCGAGAGCTGTACTCTCCCAGGCTTGGGTTCCTGCAAGGAGCAACACCATGAGCTGAGCCCTCCTAGTGAGAGGATAGAATACATTAAATTCAGGTAAGTTATTGTGAATAATTTTAAGATTATATAATTTAAAGGCTAAACATAGTGATCTGTCCCCAAATTATGAGTTAGCACACTGTAGATATATGCCAGATAATTGCTCCGCAGACTAAGGCTCAACAAGGAGGAGAGCTTCGGGCCCAGCTCCACTAGTGAGAGCCGCACTCTCCCAAGCTTGGGCTACACCGAGGAGCAGAACACCAGGCCGAGCCCCACTAGCGAGAGCTGCACTCTCCCAGGCTCGGGTTCATGCAAGAGTCAACACCATGAGCTGAGCCCCACTAGTGAGAGGATAGAATACATTAAATTCAGGTAACTTATTGTGAATAATTTTCAAATTACATAATTTAAAGGCTAAACATAGTTAACTGTTCCCAAATTATTAGTTAGCACACTGTATATATCTGCCAGATAATTCCTCCGCAGACTAGGGCTCAACAAGGAGGAGAGCTTCGGGCCCAGCTCCACTAGTAAGAGCCGCACTCTCCCAAGCTTGGGCTCCACCGAGGAGCAGAACACCAGGCCGAGCCCCACTAGTGAGAGCTGCACTCTCCCAGGCTCGGGTTCATGCAAGAGACAACACCACGAGCTGAGCCCCACTAGTGAGAGGATAGAATACATTAAATTCAGGTAAGTTATTGTGAATAATTTTCAAATTACATAATTTAAAGGCTAAACATAGTGAACTGTTCCCAAATTATTAGTTAGCACACTGTATATATCTGCCAGATAATTCCTCCGCAGACTAGGGCTCAACAAGGAGGTGAGCTTCGGGCCCAGCTCCACTAGTGAGAGCCGCACTCTCCCAAGCTTGGGCTCCACCGAGGAGCAGAACAACAAGCTGAGCCCCACTAGCGAGAGCTGTACTCTCCCAGGCTCGGGTTCCTGCAAGGAGCAACACCATGAGCTGAGCCCTCCTAGTGAGAGGATAGAATACATTAAATTCAGGTAAGTTATTGTGAATAATTTTAAGATTATATAATTTAAAGGCTAAACATAGTGAACTGCCCCTAAATTATTACTTAACACACTGAATATATCTCCCGGTTTTCAGCCAGATTTGATTTGACTAAATATTAGAATTGACAATCTGTTCTGAATCTAACCATATTTATTTAATTGTGAATGGATAGGCATAATAGTGAATACGCTTCCTTTTTGTAAACAGTGTATTGACCAAATTAGCAAATATTTACATTTCTATAGTGTATAGAATTATGACTTGTTCAGGATTATTTATCATGCCCAGTACTACCCTAATTCAACTCAGCACATTCAAGTTTAATTTAAAAAAAAAACAAACTCTTGAACATTAAATTTAGAGACGTTATTGGGAATAATTTCCAAATTACATAATTTAAAGGCTAAACATAGTGAACTGTTCCCAAATTATTAGTTAGCACACTGTATACATCTGCCAGATAATTCCTCCGCAGACTAGGGCTCAACAAGGAGGTGAGCTTCGGGCCCAGCTCCACTAGTGAGAGCCGCACTCTCCCAAGCTTGGGCTCCACCGAGGAGCAGAACAACAAGCTGAGCCCCACTAGCGAGAGCTGTACTCTCCCAGGCTCGGGTTCCTGCAAGGAGCAACACCATGAGCTGAGCCCTCCTAGTGAGAGGATAGAATACATTAAATTCAGGTAAGTTATTGTGAATAATTTTAAGATTATATAATTTAAAGGCTAAACATAGTTATCTGTCCCCAAATTATGAGTTAGCACACTGTAGATATCTGCCAGATAATTCCTCCGCAGACTAGGGCTCAACAAGGAGGAGAGCTTCGGGCCCAGCTCCACTAGTGAGAGCCGCACTCTCCCAAGTTTGGGCTCCACCAAGGAGCAGAACACCAGGCAGAGCCCCACTAGCGAGAGCTGCACTCTCCCAGGCTCGGGTTCATGCAAGAGTCAACACCATGAGCTGAGCCCCACTAGTGAGAGGATAGAATACATTAAATTCAGGTAAGTTATTGTGAATAATTTTCAAATTACATAATTTAAAGGCTAAACATAATTAACTGTTCCCAAATTATTAGTTAGCACACTGTATATATCTGCCAGATAATTCCTCCGCAGACTAGGGCTCAACAAGGAGGAGAGCTTCGGGCCCAGCTCCACTAGTGAGAGCCGCACTCTCCCAAGCTTGGGCTCCACCGAGGAGCAGAACAACAAGCTGAGCCCCACTAGCGAGAGCTGTACTCTCCCAGGCTCGGGTTCCTGCAAGGAGCAACACGATGAGCTGAGCCCTCCTAGTGAGAGGATAGAATACATTAAATTCAGGTAAGTTATTGTGAATAATTTTAAGATTATATAATTTAAAGGCTAAACATAGTGATCTGTCCCCAAATTATGAGTTAGCACACTGTAGATATCTGCCAGATAATTCCTCCGCAGACTAAGGCTCAACAAGGAGGAGAGCTTCGGGCCCAGCTCCACTAGTGAGAGCCGCACTCTCCCAAGCTTGGGCTCCACCGAGGAGCAGAACACCAGGCCGAGCCCCACTAGCGAGAGCTGCACTCTCCCAGGCTCGGGTTCATGCAAGAGTCAACACCATGAGCTGAGCCCTCCTAGTGAGAGGATAGAATACATTAAATTCAGGTAAGTTATTGTGAATAATTTTCAAATTACATAATTTAAAGGCTAAACATAGTGAACTGTTCCCAAATTATTAGTTAGCACACTGTATATATCTGCCAGATAATTCCTCCGCAGACTAGGGCTCAACAAGGAGGAGAGCTTCGGGCCCAGCTCCACTAGTGAGAGCCGCACTCTCCCAAGCTTGGGCTCCACCGAGGAGCAGAACACCAGGCCGAGCACCACTAGTGAGAGCTGCACTCTCCCAGGCTCGGGTTCATGCAAGAGTCAACACCACGAGCTGAGCCCCACTAGTGAGAGGATAGAATACATTAAATTCAGGTAAGTTATTGTGAATAATTTTCAAATTACATAATTTAAAGGCTAAACATAGTTAACTGTTCCCAAATTATTAGTTAGCACACTGTATATATCTGCCAGATAATTCCTCCGCAGACTAGGGCTCAACAAGGAGGAGAGCTTCGGGCCCAGCTCCACTAGTGAGAGCCGCACTCTCCCAAGCTTGGACTCCACCAAGGAGCAGAACACCAGGCCGAGCCCCACTAGCGAGAGCTGCACTCTCCCAGGCTCGGGTTCATGCAAGAGTCAACACCATGAGCTGAGCCCCACTAGTGAGAGGATAGAATACATTAAATTCAGGTAAGTTATTGTGAATAATTTTCAAATTACATAATTTAAAGGCTAAACATAGTTAACTGTTCCCAAATTATTAGTTAGCACACTGTATATATCTGCCAGATAATTTCTCCGCAGACTAGGGCTCAACAAGGAGGAGAGCTTCGGGCCCAGCTCCACTAGTGAGAGCCGCACTCTCCCAAGCTTGGGCTCCACCGAGGAGCAGAACACCAGGCCGAGCCCCACTAGTGAGAGCTGCACTCTCCCAGGCTCGGGTTCATGCAAGAGACAACACCACGAGCTGAGCCCCACTAGTGAGAGTATAGAATACATTAAATTCAGGTAAGTTATTGTGAATAATTTTCAAATTACATAATTTAAAGGCTAAACATAGTGAACTGTTCCCAAATTATTAGTTAGCACACTGTATATATCTGCCAGATAATTCCTCCGCAGACTAGGGCTCAACAAGGAGGAGAGCTTCGGGCCCAGCTCCACTAGTGAGAGCCGCACTCTCCCAAGCTTGGGCTCCACCGAGGAGCAGAACAACAAGCTGAGCCCCACTAGCGAGAGCTGTACTCTCCCAGGCTTGGGTTCCTTCAAGGAGCAACACCATGAGCTGAGCCCTCCTAGTGAGAGGATAGAATACATTAAATTCAGGTAAGTTATTGTGAATAATTTTAAGATTATATAATTTAAAGGCTAAACATAGTGATCTGTCCCCAAATTATGAGTTAGCACACTGTAGATATCTGCCAGATAATCGCTCCGCAGACTAAGGCTCAACAAGGAGGAGAGCTTCGGGCCCAGCTCCACTAGTGAGAGCCGCACTCTCCCAAGCTTGGGCTACACCGAGGAGCAGAACACCAGGCCGAGCCCCACTAGCGAGAGCTGCACTCTCCCAGGCTCGGGTTCATGCAAGAGTCAACACCATGAGCTGAGCCCCACTAGTGAGAGGATAGAATACATTAAATTCAGGTAACTTATTGTGAATAATTTTCAAATTACATAATTTAAAGGCTAAACATAGTTAACTGTTCCCAAATTATTAGTTAGCACACTGTATATATCTGCCAGATAATTCCTCCGCAGACTAGGGCTCAACAAGGAGGAGAGCTTCGGGCCCAGCTCCACTAGTAAGAGCCGCACTCTCCCAAGCTTGGGCTCCACCGAGGAGCAGAACACCAGGCCGAGCCCCACTAGTGAGAGCTGCACTCTCCCAGGCTCGGGTTCATGCAAGAGACAACACCACGAGCTGAGCCCCACTAGTGAGAGGATAGAATACATTAAATTCAGGTAAGTTATTGTGAATAATTTTCAAATTACATAATTTAAAGGCTAAACATAGTGAACTGTTCCCAAATTATTAGTTAGCACACTGTATATATCTGCCAGATAATTCCTCCGCAGACTAGGGCTCAACAAGGAGGTGAGCTTCGGGCCCAGCTCCACTAGTGAGAGCCGCACTCTCCCAAGCTTGGGCTCCACCGAGGAGCAGAACAACAAGCTGAGCCCCACTAGCGAGAGCTGTACTCTCCCAGGCTCGGGTTCCTGCAAGGAGCAACACCATGAGCTGAGCCCTCCTAGTGAGAGGATAGAATACATTAAATTCAGGTAAGTTATTGTGAATAATTTTAAGATTATATAATTTAAAGGCTAAACATAGTGAACTGCCCCTAAATTATTACTTAACACACTGAATATATCTCCCGGTTTTCAGCCAGATTTGATTTGACTAAATATTAGAATTGACAATCTGTTCTGAATCTAACCATATTTATTTAATTGTGAATGGATAGGCATAATAGTGAATACGCTTCCTTTTTATAAACAGTGTATTGACCAAATTAGCATATATTTACATTTCTATAGTGTATAGAATTATGACTTGTTCAGGATTATTTATCATGCCCAGTACTACCCTAATTCAACTCAGCACATTCAAGTTTAATTTTAAAAAAAAACAAACTCTTGAACATTAAATTTAGAGACGTTATTGGGAATAATTTCCAAATTACATAATTTAAAGGCTAAACATAGTGAACTGTTCCCAAATTATTAGTTAGCACACTGTATACATCTGCCAGATAATTCCTCCGCAGACTAGGGCTCAACAAGGAGGTGAGCTTCGGGCCCAGCTCCACTAGTGAGAGCCGCACTCTCCCAAGCTTGGGCTCCACCGAGGAGCAGAACACCAGGCCGAGCCCCACTAGCGAGAGCTGTACTCTCCCAGGCTCGGGTTCCTGCAAGCAGCAACACCATGAGCTGAGCCCTCCTAGTGAGAGGATAGAATACATTACATTCAGGTAAGTTATTGTGAATAATTTTAAGATTATAAAATTTAAAGGCTAAACATAGTGATCTGTCCCCAAATTATGAGTTAGCACACTGTAGATATCTGCCAGATAATTCCTCCGCAGACTAAGGCTCAACAAGGAGTAGAGCTTCGGGCCCAGCTCCACTAGTGAGAGCCGCACTCTCCCAAGCTTGGGCTCCACCGAGGAGCAGAACACCAGGCCGAGCCCCACTAGCGAGAGCTGCACTCTCCCAGGCTCGGGTTCATGCAAGAGTCAACACCATGAGCTGAGCCCCACTAGTGAGAGGATAGAATACATTAAATTCAGGTAAGTTATTGTGAATAATTTTAAGATTATATAATTTGAAGGCTAAACATAGTGATCTGTCCCCAAATTATGAGTTAGAACACTGTAGATATCTGCCAGATAATTCCTCCACAGACTAAGGCTCAACAAGGAGGAGAGCTTCGGGCCCAGCTCCACTAGTGAGAGCCGCACTCTCCCAAGCTTGGGCTCCACCGAGGAGCAGAACACCAGGCCGAGCCCCACTAGTGAGAGCTGCACTCTCCCAGGCTCGGGTTCATGCAAGAGTCAACACCACGAGCTGAGCCCCACTAGTGAGAGGATAGAATACATTAAATTCAGGTAAGTTATTGTGAATAATTTTCAAATTGCATAATTTAAAGGCTAAACATAGTGAACTGTTCCCAAATTATTAGTTAGCACACTGTATATATCTGCCAGATAATTCCTCCGCAGACTAGGGCTCAACAAGGAGGAGAGCTTCGGGCCCAGCTCCACTAGTAAGAGCCGCACTCTCCCAAGCTTGGGCTCCACCGAGGAGCAGAACAACAAGCTGAGCCCCACTAGCGAGAGCTGTACTCTCCCAGGCTCGGGTTCCTGCAAGGAGCAACACCATGAGCTGAGCCCTCCTAGTGAGAGGATAGAATACATTAAATTCAGGTAAGTTGTTGTGAATAATTTTAAGATTATATAATTTAAAGGCTAAGCATAGTGAACTGCCCCTAAATTATTACTTAACACACTGAATATATCTCCCGGTTTTCAGCCAGATTTGATTTGACTAAATATTAGAATTGACAATCTGTTCTGAATCTAACCATATTTATTTAATTGTGAATGGATAGGCATAATAGTGAATACGCTTCCTTTTTGTAAACAGTGTATTGACCAAATTAGCAAATATTTACATTTCTATAGTGTATAGAATTATGACTTGTTCAGGATTATTATTTATCATGCCCAGTACTACCCTAATTCAACTCAGCACATTCAAGTTTAATTTAAAAAAAAAAAAAAAAAACTCTTGAACATTAAATTTAGAGACGTTATTGGGAATAATTTCCAAATTACATAATTTAAAGGCTAAACATAGTGATCTGTCCCCAAATTATGAGTTAGCACACTGTAGATATCTGCCAGATAATTCCTCCGCAGACTAAGGCTCAACAAGGAGGAGAGCTTCGGGCCCAGCTCCACTAGTGAGAGCCGCACTCTCCCAAGCTTGGGCTCCACCGAGGAGCAGAACACCAGGCCGAGCCCCACTAGTGAGAGCTGCACTCTCCAAGGCTCGGGTTCATGCAAGAGTCAACACCATGAGCTGAGCCCCACTAGTGAGAGGATAGAATACATTAAATTCAGGTAAGTTATTGTGAATAATTTTCAAATTACATAATTTAAAGGATAAACATAGTGAACTGTTCCCAAATTATTTGTTGGCACACTGTATATATCTGCCAGATAATTCCTCCGCAGACTAGGGCTCAACAAGGAGGAGAGCTTCGGGCCCAGCTCCACTAGTGAGAGCCGCACTCTCCCAAGCTTGGGCTCCACCGAGGAGCAGAACACCAGGCCGAGCCCCACTAGCGAGAGCTGCACTCTCCCAGGCTCGGGTTCATGCAAGAGTCAACACCATGAGCTGAGCCCTCCTAGTGAGAGGATAGAATACATTAAATTCAGGTAAGTTATTGTGAATAATTTTAAGATTATATAATTTGAAGGCTAAACATAGTGATCTTTCCCCAAATTATGAGTTAGAACACTGTAGATATCTGCCAGATAATTCCTCCACAGACTAAGGCTCAACAAGGAGGAGAGCTTCGGGCCCAGCTCCACTAGTGAGAGCCGCACTCTCCCAAGCTTGGGCTCCACCGAGGAGAAGAACACCAGGCCGAGCCCCACTAGCGAGAGCTGCACTCTCCCAGGCTCGGGTTCATGCAAGAGTCAACACCATGAGCTGAGCCCCACTAGTGAGAGGATAGAATACATTAAATTCAGGTAAGTTATTGTGAATAATTTTCAAATTACATAATTTAAAGGCTAAACATAGTTAACTGTTCCCAAATTATTAGTTAGCACACTGTATATATCTGCCAGATAATTCCTCCGCAGACTAGGGCTCAACAAGGAGGAGAGCTTCGGGCCCAGCTCCACTAGTGAGAGCCGCACTCTCCCAAGCTTGGGCTCCACCGAGGAGCAGAACACCAGGCCGAGCCCCACTAGTGAGAGCTGCACTCTCCCAGGCTCGGGTTCATGCAAGAGTCAACACCACGAGCTGAGCCCCACTAGTGAGAGGATAGAATACATTAAATTCAGGTAAGTTATTGTGAATAATTTTCAAATTACATAATTTAAAGGCTAAACATAGTTAACTGTTCCCAAATTATTAGTTAGCACACTGTATATATCTGCCAGATAATTGCTCCGCAGACTAGGGCTCAACAAGGAGGAGAGCTTCGGGCCCAGCTCCACTAGTGAGAGCCGCACTCTCCCAAGCTTGGGCTTCACCGAGGAGCAGAACACTAGGCCGAGCCCCACTAGTGAGAGCTGCACTCTCCCAGGCTCGGGTTCATGCAAGAGTCAACACCATGATCTGAGCCCCACTAGTGAGAGGATAGAATACATTAAATTCAGGTAAGTTATTGTGAATAATTTTCAAATTACACAATTTAAAGGCTAAACATAGTGATCTGTCCCCAAATTATGAGTTAGCACACTGTAGATTTCTGCCAGATAATTCCTCCGCAGACTAGGGCTCAACAAGGAGGAGAGCTTTGGGCCCAGCTCCACTAGTGAGAGCCGCACTCTCCCAAGCTTGGGCTCCACTGAGGAGCAGAACACCAGGCCGAGCCCCACTAGTGAGAGCTCCACTCTCCCAGGCTCGGGTTCATGCAAGCAGGGCCGGACTGGCCCACCGGTATACCGAGAAATTTCCCGGTGGGCCGCGGCTTCTTGGGGGCTGGAGATGGAGAGGGAGCCCTGCTCCCTATATTTTAATAAAATCGCATCCGCAGGCCGCATGTCTGTGCCGCCGGGTGGCCGGTCCGGCAGCACACTCAGAGGTGATTACTCACCTTGCGGCCGGCAGCCCCATCTCCTGTGCTGACAGCTGTCAGTATCAGTGAGTGTGCCGGGCGGCCGCCTAACCAGTCCGGCGGCACACTCACTGGTACTGACAGCAGCATAGCTGTCAGCACAGGGGGACTGAGGGAGGGGCGGAGCTAACTACCAAGCTCCCTCGCGGTTCCCATGATTCCCAGCATCTACACATCATAGAGTACTCTCCCAAGCTTGGACTCCACCGAGGAGCAGAACACGAGGCCGAGCCCCACTAGCGAGAGCTGTACTCTCCCAGGCTCGGGTTCCTGCGAGGAGCAACACCATGAGCTGAGCCCCCACTGGTGAGAGGATAGAATACATTCAATTCAGGTAAGTTATTGTGAATAATTTCCAAATTACATCATTTAAAAGCTAAACATAGTGAACTGTTCACAAATTATTAGTTAGCACACTGTATATATCTGCCAGATAATTCCTCCGCAGACTAGGGCTCAACAAGGAGGAGAGCTTCGGGCCCAGCTCCACTAGTGAGAGCCGCACTCTCCCAAGCTTGGGCTCCACCGAGGAGCAGAACAACAAGCTGAGCCCCACTAGCGAGAGCTGTACTCTCCCAGGCTCGGGTTCCTGCAAGGAGCAACACCATGAGCTTAGCCCTCCTAGTGAGAGGATAGAATACATTAAATTCAGGTAAGTTGTTGTGAATAATTTTAAGATTATATAATTTAAAGGCTAAGCATAGTGAACTGCCCCCAAATTGTGTGTTAACACACTGAATATATCTGCCGGCTTTCAGCCAGATTTGATTTGACTAAATATTAGAATTGACAATCTGTTCTGAATCTAACCATATTTATTTAATTGTGAATGGATAGGCATAATAGTGAATACGCTTCCTTTTTGTAAACAGTGTATTGACCAAATTAGCAAATATTTACATTTCTATAGTGTATAGAATTATGACTTGTTCAGAATTATTATTTATCATGCCCAGTACTACCCTAATTCAATTTAGCACATTTAAGTTTAATTTAGTAAACACTTGAACATTAAATTTAGTGACGTTTTGGGGAATAATTTCCAAATTACATAATTTAAAGGCTAAACATAGAGAACTGCCCCCACATTATTAGCTAACACACTGAATATATCTGCCGGATTTAAACCAGATTTGATTTTAGCAAATATGAGAATCGTCACTCTCGTCTGAATCTAATATTGTTTACTGAATTGTGAATGGATAGTCAAAATAGTTAATACCCCTGTCTTTTTTTAAACAGTGTGTTGACCAAATTACCAAATATTTACATTTCTATAGTGTATAGAATTATGACTTGTTCAGGATTATTATTTATCATGCCCAGTACTACCCTAATTAAACTCAGCACATTCAAGTTTAATTAAAAAAAAAAAACACTTGAACATTAAAATTAGAGACGTTATTGGGAATAATTTCCAAATTTCGGGAAATTCGGACATTCGGGTACTTTCAAATGTCCGAATTGCCGAAGTTCCAAAATTACGGTTACTTCTGAATGTCCGAAGTACCGAATTGCCGAAGCGCCTTTGGCTTCTCACTGTTAAAAAAAAAAAAGGTGGGTGGGGGCCAGGGGGGAGGACATTAGGGCCCCCACCCACCGCTCAGGGGTGAGGGCCAGGGGGAGGACATTAGGTTCCCCCCTTATAAGTATTTAGGGCCCCCACCCACCGCTCAGAGGTGGGGGCCAGGGGGAGGACATTAGGTCCCCCCCCTTATTCCAATTTAGGGCCCCCACCCACCGCTCAGGGGTGAGGGCCAGGGGGAGGACATTAGGTTCCCCCCTTATCAGTATTTTGGGCCCCCACCCACCGCTCAGAGGTGGGGGCCAGGGGGAGGACATTAGGTCCCCCCCTTATTCCAATTTAGGGCCCCCACCCACCGCTCAGGGGTGGGGGCCATGGGGGAGGACATTAAGCCCCCCCCCTTATCAGTATTTAGGGCCCCCACCCACCACTCAGGGGTGGGGGCTGGGGGGAGGACAATAGGTCCCCCCATCATTTTACTTTAGGGCCCCTACCCCCTTATCAGTATTTAGGGCCCCCACCCACCGCTCAGGGGTGGGGGCCGGGGGGGAAGACAATAGGTCCCCCCCATCATTTTACTTTAGGGCCCCTACCCCCTTATCAGTATTTAGGGCCCCCACCCGCCGCTCAGGGTGGGGGCTCTGGAGGGGGGATTTTTTTTTTTTTTTTAAACAGTGAGCAGCCACAGGCTGCTCACTGTTTAATAGACATGCCCCTACTCGCAGTATAGCGAGTAGGGGCATAATTTACTAATACTAAGTAATCTTTACTTAGTATTAGTAAATTTGGCTGAAAGACCAATGTAGGTCTTTAAGCCTTTTGGTAGATAACTCCCTAATACCGTGGGAATTAGGAAGTTATCTACTAAGCGGTTGCAATAGAAGTCCCGAAATGCCAAAGTTGCCGAATTTCCGAAGTTGCCGAATTGCTGAAGTCCCGAATTGCGAAAATCCTGAATTTCGGAATGCAGAACCGAACTGAATATTTTCCCCATGGACATGCCCAGTGATTTGTTACAGTATACCAATGTGGTAATGAGGATAAATGCTGATCACTTACTGTTTCTATTTACTCCTTTCAGGTACCTCTATTTACCTTAAGTGAATCTCAGTAATCGCAATGATTAGTAGACTTGGGCATTCATGTTCGGACAAATGTATTTTCAGACGAAAATTTTTATTTTCGTCCATTCTTATGAATACCAAATAAAGAATGGGGAGACAAACGAACAAACGAATGGGCGATGAACGGAATTTTTCCATGTGCCATTCATTTGTTCGTTCATTTACAATTCTCATTCGACCTTTTGAACGACACTGTCTGTAATTCAAAATGCTGAATGCTTCATCTGAAGCCACTAAAGGTTCATTCTTTCATTGAGATGTTTGTTCATTCTGCTCACTCTCATTATATCTGATGGGAGTGAGCCGAACTAAAGAATGAACACCAAATGAATGATCCATTCATGCATTCGAATGCATGAATGTCTCATGTTTCGATGCTCATTTGTTAGTAATAATGAGGGTGGAACCTATTGTTGCTCTCCCAGTACCCACCCCTTGCCTCTGGGTGCCCTAAGTAATAATAGGTATCCATCCTTTATTACTGAGTTAACGGGCAAAATTTGGTTTATACAAAAATTATTTTCGGACTAAACGAAAATTTCTACCATGCCCAAGTCTAATGATTAGATTTCTGTGTGTGTGGAACCCCAATTAATGAAGTGCTAGCATTAAACTGTAACCTTGGTACTTTCTGACATGATCCATGAACTTCTATGGGGCTAGTTATTTATTCATTCATTACAACACAGGCTATAAATAATACAGGGCTACATGGAACTTGAGTAGTAAACTCGTAGGAATGGCTCACAATACCTGCTGTATGTGTTGACTTCTGAAAAGTTCAAGGGAAGAGTTAGCAAAGTGTACTCATACCTTCATGGTCATCCCATTTTGGACAGGCTAATATGGAAGACCAACTCTGCATTAGTGTTAGAAGTTTGTGATCTCCTAACACGTATGTCTGTGTTTATGTTTGAACAAGGCTTCTTCAGGAAAATGCACAGATGTAAAAAAAAAATACAAATCACATGAAAAGCGATCCCAAAGTAAGTTTTAAATAAATTGCTATTTCTCTGTGAGATGATTCCTAAAAAACACAAGATCTTGTGAAAATGTTACATATCTTGTGTAATGAAATAAAGTGCCATTTTAAAGTGTATGATGGATTGTGGCGGAACCCACCTCGCTACTGGGCATTGGAGAGGCCTGGCTGCCGCCTCTTACCTGCTGACTATGGCCCCTGGTAAAGTTGTACTTTTGAATGCAGTATTTGGGCATGTTGTATATTATATTGCTGCTGGCCCTTTAAGAATCATCCGTGGACATATTGGGAATTTTGGGACAATGCCCCTTTAAATCTGTGTCCCCAGGCCTATTTGGGACAAGGCCCCTTTAAGACTGTGTCCCCAGACTTGTTTGGGACACTGCTCCTTTAAGACGGTGTCCCCAGTGTCCCCAGACTTGTTTGGGACACTGCGCCTTTAAGACGGTGTCCCCAGTGTCCCCAGAATTGTTTGGGACACTGCTCCTTTAAGACAGGGTCCCCAGACTGTAGAAATAACTTTTAAATGGCTTTTTCCCTTATGGTTCGGTAATTGGGGCTTACCGAGCCATTCACTGCACAGGTGGACCACACAGAACTGGAAGTGTGCCATCAATTTACCTCCCAGGCTGGGAGCCTGCTGTAGGTAAATTGCCAAATGCTGGGTGGCCGCAGTTCGTGCAAACCAACACGTGGTGGCGGCCATGTTTTTCCATTCAATGCGGTCAGCGGTGTGTGGAGCCAAATTCATGGAACTGAAATCGGCTACACAGTTCCGCGAACACCGCTGAGCCTTACCTTCTCCCACAATGATTTTGCAGCCGCAGAGACTAAGTCCCATTCGGTGATCATTTTTTCAGCGTGAAATAGACCGACTGCACAGCCCAAATCTATGGAACTGTTTTGGGCAGGAGAATGTGCTTGCGGTCGGTCATAATGGGACCTCCTGCTAACTTTTTAACCCCTGCATGGAATTGACTGAATTTTGATTGTTTATATTTAAAGTATGCTGATTCTGAATATGTATGTTTTTTTATGTGAATATGATGCATATTTTTAAAGTTACAGTGTATGTATAAAAAGTGTATTTTTCCTGCCTGTGATAAATTAAATTAACCCATTGTGTTCAGTAATTATATCACAGGCAGAGGGGAGGGATTGAATGTTTGTGCTGGTTGTGTTTTACGGTTCTCCTGTAAATGATTGGTTGTACTGTGTCCTACCCTGTATGATGTCCCCTTGCATGGGGACTTGCATAAAAGCCAGTGTATGGCCATTACAGTGCATTCCTGCTTAACCCTCAAAGTGAAGTGTCGTCTCATTATTGGGGGAGGACTTATTGTATGCTGTTCCAGTTTGACTGCTAGGAGTGAAAACCTATTCGTATGGTTTCGCCTATTCAGCTGTTTACAGCATTCATATGCTTCTCCAGTTCGGTGATTATGGTGTCTGCCAGAGGGCTTGGAGTCCTCAGGAAACGCTAGGAGCATCCTTTAACGGAGGTACCCAGTCGGGGTGCACGTCGATTTGTTACATGGATAATTTAAATGCATGTAATTTCCCTGAAGCAATATTTCAAGGATAATGATCATATATATATGATATATATATCATATATATATATATAATATATATATAATAAGATTCCTAATGCTTGTTAAGGGGTGAGGAGTTTCAATTGCTGACAATTTTGTTCTGCTTTCACACAGATATGTGCGCGCTGCCCTGCACCTAGAATGACTGTGTGAAAGCCAAACACTCATTACTCACACCTGCAGGGCCTCCCAAACAGGGCCAGATTGACTTTTAATGGGTTGATGGGTTAATCCAACCAAAAACAGTATGTATAAAGGGAGGGAGCAGCGCGTGGGGAGATCGTCAGGGATGTTCAAATATGAAATGAGATAAGCACACAGAAGTAAACTATATAGTGTAGCAAGTAGGATGTTTTTTTAAAAAAAAGGGGGGGGATGAACTTACAATATGCAGAGCTACCAGTAAACTAAAAATAGAGCAGCGAATAGATTCCCTTTTTCTGTCCAAAATCAATTGGATCAAAATTGTGGTCAGGATGGTGGTACCAGCTCCACCTAATGGGCTTGGACTCTAGAAGCAATGTCAAAATACACAGAACTAATATGGAGAAGAAGTCCCCAGAAATGGGAACGTTCAATGCTGGTATAGTACTGTTGGAACACGATCCTTGTTTGCACCCTATTATACTGAGTAAACTTTATTGGGGAGATAGGTGTAAATCAGGGGCGAAGACAAAGGGTTGTATGTGCTGTAGCTAACTTAGGTATCCACAGAAACAATATATGTATACATCTTTATTAGTCTACCGTTTAAAAGATACCATTGTTGCAACAGTTGCACATAACAAGATAAATAAATTAATAAACACCTGTGAGTAATGTTCCCTAGATGATAACAGTCTAACTAGTAAAGTAACAACTTGTATCTAAAAGTACTCACTAAGATTAGCCGTACAGAGTGAGTTAGGGAAATATAGACGGAGGGGGTTATTCACTAAGCGTGTGATAGCTAAATAGCCCTCTGAAGAAAGACTAATGGCACAAACAGAGGATGTCCTAGTGACATCAAAGGTAGTAATATCACCACAGAGATCGAGAGCTTAAACCCTAGTAACTTGTCCTAGACGCACAGTGTATGTGCAGTTAATCTATGGATTCGTAAGGTAACTGGTGATTACCCTTATGAGACGGTATGTTAAGTGGAGTGTGTCTCACATCCCATACCAGGGTCTAGATAGGGGGACCGCTATGCTTATTCCCTAGATCTCCTCATAACACCTTCGTGGGTGTTCTAATCTGCGGCTAATTCTGAGGTGTATTTGTTAAATATCTTATCTCAATAGCACCAAGTCCCTATTTCCCAAGTTAAAAATAGCATCGTGAAGCCAAATGAGCTAAAGAAAGTGGGTGTCAATACCCCAAATGTGCATAGTGATGTGCTCAAAAGTGAAATCAATAAAGGATAATGGAAAAGCCCGACGCATGTTTCGGAGTTGAAGTTAACGCCTTCGTCAGGGGCAGAACTGTCCATCCAAAAACCCAGGATATTTAAATCTGCTATGGCCAATCAGAATAGCGTCAGCCATGACGCTGTGAATTGATTGCCACGTAGGGGATGTATGTGCACTTTGGAGTTCTCAGATAACCCTTACATTTGTCTTCCTGCAGCTGAAACTGGGATGAGGTCATAGTTTCTCCATTACTGGCAGGTTCATATTTCCATATATGGTCAGGTGCTGTGACATCATAAAACACTGTGATATCATCTGATGGAACAATGAATGTCACAGTGACCTATACTCAGAGACATTTACATTTGTCTTCCTGCAGCTGAAACTGGGATGAGGTCATAGTTTCTCCATTACTGGCAGGTTCTTATCTCCATATATGGTCAGGTGCAGTGACATCATACTGATATCATCTGATGGAACAATGAATGTCGCAGTGACCTATACTCAGAGAGACTGGGCATCTTGTGAGGGGACAGTGGCTACTGCATTATCCAAGTGCTATTTTCCAGAATGATATCAGTTAGCTGGATGCATTGCAGGTAAGGTTAACATAAAAGCTTTACAGAGATTGATCAGTTTAGATACAAAAGGGATTTCATACACAATTGCTCATATTGTACATCCATTCACAGACTCTATTTAATCATTATTTTCCACACTTTAATTGCCTTAAGGGCTTCGTGAATTATAGCCCTATTAAACTAGTATTAAGGATTAAAATAGTATTAAACTATAAAGTAATGGTACAGACTAATATTTTATAGACTATAATAAATCTAGTATATTCATCCATTTATTCAGGAATTGCCAATTATATTCTTAGGGAACGTAAGACAAGCTGTAATGGTTTTTTTTTTTAATGTAATTTAAAAACATGACCTTTATAAGCCATATTAGTTATTGTGTTATATAACTGGGTGGGATGGAAAGATTTGTAAAGCAGTTCAGAGGTAAAAGAAGAAATCAACTGGTCTATGTGTTTATGATGATTTTAAGGGTTAATATTATGTATGTTAAACCTTGAAGGAGGAAGTGGACAGTCTGTGGTTAACCCAAAGAAGCCATTGTGGTTCGTCTGCTTCTGCTTAGCTTAGAGCTGGGATACAACAACACTGACTATTTATGTTGATTTGTTTCCTGAATTCCCTTTAGATATAATTAGCTACTTTCTATCGGTTTTATTTCAGATTTAAGAAATGTGGTCTATTTGATCACGTGCCCTGTATGTAACCTGCAATATGTAGGGGAAACTGAACCGAAAGTGAAGGATCGTATCAGAGAAGACATTAAGAGCATTGAATCTGAATTCGTGGTTACCATGGTGATTACTCATTTTCTGGCATTTCATGATAGAAATGTAAGTAGTTTCTGTTTCCAGGTTATTCAGAGAATCGAGCGACGGCTAAGGGTGAGTGACCTGAACCACATTCTCTGGTTTGTTACCAAGGGCCTCATCTGGATTGAATTAAATTATTAGGGGGTATAGAGCCTCTAATTTAGGTGAGTGAGTAAGATATAGATTTAAAGAATGGTAGTTACCCTGGGAATCCTTAGGCTAATCTCAAGAGGTGGGTTTTAAGGGACTTCTTAAAGGATTGGAGACTTGATCATAGACTGAGTTTGCGTTCCCCCATCAAAGAAATCCTACAAGAGTGAGTTAGCAGAACAGTTACGAGAAGTGGATAGGAGAAGGTCAGCTCTGCAAGCAAGACCATACCAAGGAGGAGTACTTTGGGCCCAGCTCCACTAGTGAGAGTCACACTCTGCCAGACACGGGTTCCACTGAGGAGCAACACCCTGGGTAAAGCCCCACTAGTGAGAGGAGAGAATACATTAAATTGTGGTGAGTTATTGTGAATAATTTCCAAATTACATAATTTAAAGGCTAAACATAGTGAACTGTTCCCAAATTATTAGTTAGCACACTGTATATATCTGCCAGATAATTCCTCCGCAGACTAGGGCTCAACAAGAAGGAGAGCTTCGGGCCCAGCTCCACTAGTGAGAGCCGCACTCTCCCAAGCTTGGGCTCCACCGAGGAGCAGAACAACAAGCTGAGCCCCACTAGCGAGAGCTGCACTCTCCCAGGCTTGGGTTCATGCAAGAGTCAACACCATGAGCTGAGCCACACTAGTGAGAGGATAGAATACATTAAATTCAGGTAAGTTTTTGTGAATAATGTTAAGATTCTATAATTTAAAGGCTAAGCATAGTGAACTGCCCCCAAATTGTTGGTTAACACACTGAATATATCTGCCGGATTTCATCCATATTTGATTTTACTAAATATGAGAATTGACAATCTGTTCTGAATCTAACCACATTTACTGAATTGTGAACGGATAGGCATAATAATGAATATGCTTCCTTTTTGTAAACAGTGTATTGACCAAATTAGCAAATATTTACATTTCTGTAGTGTATAGAATTATGACTTCTTCAGGATTATTATTTATCATGCCCAGTACTACCCTAATTCAACTCAGCACATTCAAGTTTAATTTAAAAAAAAACCAAACTCTTGAACATTAAATTTAGAGACGTTATTGGGAATAATTTCCAAATTACATAATTTAAAGGCTAAACATAGTGATCTGTCCCCAAATTATGAGTTAGCACACTGTAGATATCTGCCAGATAATTCCTCCGCAGACTAAGGCTCAACAAGGAGGAGAGTTTCGGGCCCAGCTCCACTAGCGAGAGCCGCACTCTCCCAAGCTTGGGCTCCACCGAGGAGCAGAACAACAAGCTGAGCCCCACTAGCGAGAGCTGCACTCTCCCAGGCTCGGGTTCCTGCAAGGAGCAACACCATGAGCTGAGCCCTCCTAGTGAGAGGATAGAATACATTAAATTCAGGTGTGTTATTGTGAATAATTTTAAGATTATATAATTTAAAGGCTAAGCATAGTGAACTGCCCCCAAATTGTGTGTTAACACACTGAATATATCTCCCGGTTTTCAGCCAGATTTGATTTGACTAAATATTAGAATTGACAATCTGTTCTGAATCTAACCACATTTACTGAATTGTGAATGGATAGGCATAATAGTGAATACGCTTCCTTTTTGTAAACAGTGTATTGACCAAATTAGAAAATATTTACATTTCTATAGTGTATAGAATTATGACTTGTTCAGAATTATTATTTATCATGCCCAATATTCCCCCTAATTCAATTTAGCATATTCAAGTTTAATTTATTAAACACTTGAACATTAAAATCAGAGACGTTATTGGGAATGATTTCTAAATTACATAATTTAAAGGCTAAACATAGTTAACTGTTCCCAAATTATTAGTTAGCACACTGTAGATATCTGCCAGATAATTCCTCCGCAGGCTAGGGCTCAACAAGGAGGAGAGCTTAAGGCCCAGCTCCACTAGTGAGAGCCGCACTCTCCCAAGCTTGGGCTCCACCGAGGAGCAGAACACCAGGCCGAGCCCCACTAGCGAGAGCTGCACTCTCCCAGGCTCGGGTTCCTGCGAGGAGCAACACCATGAGCTGAGCCCCCACTAGTGAGAGGATAGAATACATTAAATTCAGGTAAATTATTGAGAATAATTTTAAGATTATATAATTTAAAGGCTAAGCATAGTGAACTGTTCACAAATTATTAGTTAACACACTGAATATATCTGCCGGATTTCAACCTGAAGACCATGGAACAACGCAGGCGGGGAGTGGGCCTTGACAGGGCCAGAGAGTTGGCAGGTGAAGTTAAGGTCAGGGGGTGGGTTCAAATTAATATTGACATAGGGGGGAGGAGAGTTAGGGTTTAAATACCGGCTATTTTATGATTTCCCCCTCTTTCACCTAAATCTCACTTACTTGTTTCTTGTCCCTCCCACCCTCCCTTTTTGTTGTTTTAGGCTGATCCTGTTTGGTCACAGCGGCGGGAATAGGGCGTGGGCTAAAAGAGGATTTAGGGAGAATTGGAAGTGGGCAGGCCAAGGTCTAGGCTGGTGTATGCCGGAGTGGAAAATGGTTGGTAGGTTCAAGCTCGTTGGTGGCTACGAGCCTGGGGGTGTAGGGGTGTCTGGGTACACCCCTACAGTTAAACATATGGTTAAGGGGCCTTGTTGGTAGGCCATGTGTTAAAATGTTATGTTATTTGGAATGTTTATTATTGTTATTTGGTAGGGTCATTGTCGGGGGTATTGGGCAAGAAGGTCGGACGTAATTTAATACTTGGGACAATGACCCTAAATTGTTAAATTGTTTAATTTATATATTTAATTTAATAAAGCTGTGGACTTTATACTCCAACAGAAATTTGTGTCCAGGTGTCATTTTATTACGGGTTTAGCACATGCCGAATAACGACTGTGCACATGTCATGAAGCCCATGGAACAACGCAGGCGGGGAGTGGGCCTTGACAGGGCCAGAGAGTTGGCAGGTGAAGTTAAGGTCAGGGGGTGGGTTCAAATTAATATTGACATAGGGGGGAGGAGAGTTAGGGTTTAAATACCGGCCATTTTATGATTTCCCCCTCTTTAACCTAAATCTCACTTACTTGTTTCTTGTCCCTCCCATCCTCCCTTTTTGTTGTTTTAGGCTGTTCCCGTTTGGTCACAGCGGCGGGAATAGGGCGTGGGCTAAAAGAGGATTTAGGGAGAATTGGAAGTGGGCAGGCCAAGGTCTAGGCTGGTGTATGCCGGAGTGGAAAATGGTTGGTAGGTTCAAGCTCGTTGGTGGCTACGAGCCTGGGGGTGTAGGGGTGTCTGGGTACACCCCTACAGTTAAACATATGGTTAAGGGGCCTCGTTGGTAGGCCATGTGTTAAAATGTTATGTTATTTGGAATGTTTATTATTGTTATTTGGTAGGGTCATTGTCGGGGGTATTGGGCAAGAAGGTCGGACGTAATTTAATACTTGGGACAATGACCCTAAATTGTTACATTGTTTAATTTATATATTTAATTTAATAAAGCTGTGGACTTTATACTCCAACAGAAATTTGTGTCCAGGTGTCATTTTATTACGGGTTTAGCACATGCCGAATAACGACTGTGCACATGTCATGAAGCCCATGGAACAACGCAGGCGGGGAGTGGGCCTTGACAGGGCCAGAGAGTTGGCAGGTGAAGTTAAGGTCAGGGGGTGGGTTCAAATTAATATTGACATAGGGGGGACGAGAGTTAGGGTTTAAATACCGGCCATTTTATGATTTCCCCCTCTTTAACCTAAATCTCACTTACTTGTTTCTTGTCCCTCCCACCCTCCCTTTTTGTTGTTTTAGGCTGTTCCCATTTGGTCACAGCGGCAGGAATAGGGCGTGGGCTAAAAGAGGATTTAGGGAGAATTGGAAGTGGGCAGGCCAAGGTCTAGGCTGGTGTATGCCGGAGTGGAAAATGGTTGGTAGGTTCAAGCTCGTTGGTGGCTACGAACCTGGGGGTGTAGGGGTGTCTGGGTACACCCCTACAGTTAAACATATGGTTAAGGGGCCTCGTTGGTAGGCCATGTGTTAAAATGTTATGTTATTTGGAATGTTTATTATTGTTATTTGGTAGGGTCATTGTCGGGGGTATTGGGCAAGAAGGTCGGACGTAATTTAATACTTGGGACAATGACCCTAAATTGTTACATTGTTTAATTTATATATTTAATTTAATAAAGCTGTGGACTTTATACTCCAACAGAAATTTGTGTCCAGGTGTCATTTTATTACGGGTTTAGCACATGCCGAATAACGACTGTGCACATGTCAAGATTTGATTTTACTAAAAATGAGAATTGACAATCTGGTCTGAATCTTTTTTTTTTTCTTTCTTTGTATATTTCACAAATAACAAAAAATTGATCATTATTATATAACAGTATATATAAATATTATAAAAATAGAAGAATTGACAATCTGTTCTGAATCTAACCATATTTATTTAATTGTGAATGGATAGGCATAATAGTGAATACGCTTCCTTTTTGTAAACAGTGTATTGACCAAATTAGCAAATATTTACATTTCTGTAGTGTATAGAATTATGACTTGTTCAGGATTATTATTTATCATGCCTAATTCAACTCAGCACATTCAAGTTTAATTTAAAAAAAAAACACTTGAACATTAAAATTAGAGACGTTATTGGGAATAATTTCCAAATTACATAATTTAAAGGCTAAACATAGAGAACTGCCCCCACATTATTAGCTAACACACTGAATATATCTGCCGGATTTAAACCAGATTTGATTTTAGTAAATATGAGAATTGTCACTCTCGTCTGAATCTAATATTTTTTACTGAATTGTGAATGGATAGTCAAAATAGTTAATACCCCTGTCTTTTTTTAAACAGTGTGTTGACCAAATTACCAAATATTTACATTTCTTTAGTGTATAGAATTATTACAAGTTCAGGATTATTATTTATCATGCATAGTATTACCCAAATTCAACTTAGCACATTTAAATTTAATTTAGTAAACACTTGAACATTAAATTAAGTGAAGTTATTGGGAATAATTTCCAAATGACATAATTTAAAGGCTAAGCATGGTGAACTGCCCCCAAATTATTAGTTAGCACATGCAGTGGCGTACATACCAGGGTCGCGGCTGCGACCGGGCCCGGCCCACCAGGTGGCCCGGCCGCCCCTGCGACCCTGTATGTACCCACTGGGCCAGCCTCTTCTCCTGGGGGGCCCAGGAGCCGGCCACCTCAGGGCCCTCCGAGGCTGGCCCTGCTTACACCCGGCGGGCAGTCAGGCTGGCCGGTGCGCGAGGGAGCACTCTCCCCTGAGTGCTTCCTCTTCAGCTTTCTCGCGCACCGCACTGATACCGGAGCCGGAAGATGGCGTCATCTTCCGGCGCCAGCATCCCTACGCGGCGTGCGAGGGAGCTGAAGAGGAAGCACTCAGGGGAGAGTGCTCCCTCGCGCAGCAGCCTGACCGGCCGCCTAGGAGCCCAGCAGCACCACTGGACCCCAGGGAATCCCCTCAGCACTCCAAAAGATAGGGTCGCTGGGGGGATTAAATTAAAAAAAAAAACATGTGTAAGTGTGTGTGAGTGTTAGTGTGTGTGAGTGAGTGTGAGTGTTAGTGTGTGTGTTTGAGTGTTAGTGTGTGTGTTTGAGTGTTAGTGTGTGTGTGTTTGAGTGTAAGTGTGTGTGTTTGAGTGTAAGTGTGTGTGTATGTGAGTGTTAGTGTGTGTTAGTGTGTGTTAGTGTGTGTTAGTGTGTGTGATTGTGTGTGAGTGAGTGTGTGTGTGTGTTAGTGTGTGTGTGTGTGTGTTAGTGTGTGTGTTGGTGTTTGTGTTAGAGTGTGTGTGTCTGCTAGTGAGTGTCAGTGAGTGTGTTACTGTGTGTGTCTGTTACTGAGTGTGTTTGTGTGCGTGTGTTAGTGAGTCTGTTTGATGTCTGTTAGTAAGTGTGTCTCTGTCAGTGAGAGTGTATGTTTTGTAAGTGAGTGTGTATGTATGTCTGCCGCTGAGTGTGTCTCTGTCAGTAAATGTGTGTGTCTGTTAGCTAGTGTGTATGCATTTGTTCGTGAGAGTGTGTGTGTCTTCAGCACTTACCTTTCTCCAGCGCCGGACTCCCATGGCGCTGGGGATCCCTCCGCCTCTCAGCTCCAAATGCGCATGCACGGCAAAAGCCGCGCACGCATTCAAACCGCCCATAGGAAAGCATTACTCAATGCTTTCCTATGGACGTTCAGTGTCTTAAAATAGCGGATGCGCCTCTAGCGGCTGTCAGTGAGACAGCCACTAGAGGCTGGATTAACCCTCAGTGAAACATAACAGTTTCTCTGAAACTGCTATGCTTTCAGCTGCAGGGTTAAAACTAGAGGGACCTGACACCCAGACCACTTCATTGAGCTGATGTGATCTGGGTGTCTGTAGTGGTCCTTTAAGTGTGTGTGCATCTGCATGCACTAGCGTACATACCGTGGTCGCAGCCCTGCAACCCCTGCGACCAGGTGCCCGCCGCCATGTGTTGCTGCCCCGGCCCGCACAGAGTAAGCGCGAGGGGGGGGGCCCACGGATCAATTTTCGCACCGGGGCCCCATGGGTCATGTGTACGCCACTGAGCACATGTATATATCTGCCAGAAAATTCCTCTGCAGGTTAGGGCTCAACAAGGAGGAGAGCTTCGGGCCCAGCTCCACTAGTGAGAGCCGCACTCTCCCAAGCTTGGGCTCCACCAAAGAGCAGAACACCAGGCCCAGCCCCACTAGCGAGAGCTGCACTCTCCCAGGCTCGGGTTCATGCAAGAGTCAACACCATGAGCTGAGCCCCACTAGTGAGAGGATAGAATACATTAAATTCAGGTAAGTTATTGTGAATAATTTTCAAATTACATAATTTAAAGGCTAAACATAGTGAACTGTTCCCAAATTATTAGTTAGCACACTGTATATATCTGCCAGATAATTCCTCCGCAGACTAGGGCTCAACAAGGAGGAGAGCTTCGGGCCCAGCTCCACTAGTGAGAGCCGCACTCTCCCAAGCTTGGGCTCCACCGAGGAGCAGAACAACAAGCTGAGCCCCACTAGCGAGAGCTGTACTCTCCCAGGCTCGGGTTCCTGCAAGGAGCAACACCATGAGCTGAGCCCTCCTAGTGAGAGGATAGAATACATTAAATTCAGGTAAGTTATTGTGAATAATTTTCAAATTACATAATTTAAAGGCTAAACATAGTTAACTGTTCCCAAATTATTAGTTAGCACACTGTATATATCTGCCAGATAATTCCTCCGCAGACTAGGGCTCAACAAGGAGGAGAGCTTCGGGCCCAGCTCCACTAGTGAGAGCCGCACTCTCCCAAGCTTGGGCTCCACCGAGGAGCAGAACACCAGGCCGAGCCCCACTAGTGAGAGCTGCACTCTCCCAGACTCGGGTTCATGCAAGAGTCAACACCATGAGCTGAGCCCCACTAGTGAGAGGATAGAATACATTAAATTCAGGTAAGTTATTGTGAATAATTTTCAAATTACATAATTTAAAGGCTAAACATAGTGAACTGTTCCCAAATTATTAGTTAGCACACTGTATATATCTGCCAGATAATTCCTCCGCAGACTAGGGCTCAACAAGGAGGAGAGCTTCGGGCCCAGCTCCACTAGTGAGAGCCGCACTCTCCCAAGCTTGGGCTCCACCGAGGAGCAGAACAACAAGCTGAGCCCCACTAGCGAGAGCTGTGCTCTCCCAGGCTCGGGTTCCTGCAAGGAGCAACACCATGAGCTGAGCCCGCCTAGTGAGAGGATAGAATACATTAAATTCAGGTAAGTTATTGTGAATAATTTTAAGATTATATAATTTAATGGCTAAACATAGTGATCTGTCCCCAAATTATGAGTTAGCACACTGTATATATCTGCCAGATAATTCCTCCGCAGACTAGGGCTCAACAAGGAGGAGAGCTTCGGGCCCAGCTCCACTAGTGAGAGCCGCACTCTCCCAAGCTTGGGCTCCACCGAGGAGCAGAACACCAGGCCGAGCCCCACTAGTGAGAGCTGCACTCTCCCAGGCTCGGGTTCATGCAAGAGTCAACACCATGAGCTGAGCCCCACTAGTGAGAGGATAGAATACATTAAATTCAGGTAAGTTATTGTGAATAATTTTAAGATTATATAATTTAAAGGCTAAACATAGTGAACTGTTCCCAAATTATTAGTTAGCACACTGTATATATCTGCCAGATAATTCCTCCGCAGACTAGGGCTCAACAAGGAGGAGAGCTTCGGGCCCAGCTCCACTAGTGAGAGCCGCACTCTCCCAAGCTTGGGCTCCACCGAGGAGCAGAACAACAAGCTGAGCCCCACTAGCGAGAGCTGTACTCTCCCAGGCTCGGGTTCCTGCAAGGAGCAACACCATGAGCTGAGCCCTCCTAGTGAGAGGATAGAATACATTAAATTCAGGTAAGTTATTGTGAATAATTTTAAGATTATATAATTTAAAGGCTAAACATAGTGATCTGTCCCCAAATTATGAGTTAGCACACTGTAGATATCTGCCAGATGATTCCTCCGCAGACTAAGGCTCAACAAGGAGGAGAGCTTCGGGCCCAGCTCCACTAGTGAGAGCCGCACTCTCCCAAGCTTGGGCTCCACTGAGGAGCAGAACACCAGGCCGAGCCCCACTAGTGAGAGCTGCACTCTCCCAGGCTCGGGTTCATGCAAGAGTCAACACCATGAGCTGAGCCCCACTAGTGAGAGGATAGAATACATTAAATTCAGGTAAGTTATTGTGAATAATTTTCAAATTACATAATTTAAAGGCTAAACATAGTTAACTGTTCCCAAATTATTAGTTAGCACACTGTATATATCTGCCAGATAATTCCTCCGCAGACTAGGGCTCAACAAGGAGGAGAGCTTCGGGCCCAGCTCCACTAGTGAGAGCCGCACTCTCCCAAGCTTGGGCTCCACCGAGGAGCAGAACACCAGGCCGAGCCCCACTAGTGAGAGCTGCACTCTCCCAGGCTCGGGTTCATGCAAGAGTCAACACCACGAGCTGAGCCCCACTAGTGAGAGGATAGAATACATTAAATTCAGGTAAGTTATTGTGAATAATTTTCAAATTACATAATTTAAAGGCTAAACATAGTGAACTGTTCCCAAATTATTAGTTAGCACACTGTATATATCTGCCAGATAATTCCTCCGCAGACTAGGGCTCAACAAGGAGGAGAGCTTCGGGCCCAGCTCCACTAGTGAGAGCCGCACTCTCCCAAGCTTGGGCTCCACCGAGGAGCAGAACAACAAGCTGAGCCCCACTAGCGAGAGCTGTGCTCTCCCAGGCTCGGGTTCCTGCAAGGAGCAACACCATGAGCTGAGCCCGCCTAGTGAGAGGATAGAATACATTAAATTCAGGTAAGTTATTGTGAATAATTTTAAGATTATATAATTTAATGGCTAAACATAGTGATCTGTCCCCAAATTATGAGTTAGCACACTGTATATATCTGCCAGATAATTCCTCCGCAGACTAGGGCTCAACAAGGAGGAGAGCTTCGGGCCCAGCTCCACTAGTGAGAGCCGCACTCTCCCAAGCTTGGGCTCCACCGAGGAGCAGAACACCAGGCCGAGCCCCACTAGTGAGAGCTGCACTCTCCCAGGCTCGGGTTCATGCAAGAGTCAACACCATGAGCTGAGCCCCACTAGTGAGAGGATAGAATACATTAAATTCAGGTAAGTTATTGTGAATAATTTTCAAATTACATAATTTAAAGGCTAAACATAGTGAACTGTTCCCAAATTATTAGTTAGCACACTGTATATATCTGCCAGATAATTCCTCCGCAGACTAGGGCTCAACAAGGAGGAGAGCTTCGGGCCCAGCTCCACTAGTGAGAGCCGCACTCTCCCAAGCTTGGGCTCCACCGAGGAGCAGAACAACAAGCTGAGCCCCACTAGCGAGAGCTGTACTCTCCCAGGCTCGGGTTCCTGCAAGGAGCAACACCATGAGCTGAGCCCCACTAGTGAGAGGATAGAATACATTAAATTCAGGTAAGTTATTGTGAATAATTTTAAGATTATATAATTTAAAGGCTAAACATAGTGATCTGTCCCCAAATTATGAGTTAGCACACTGTAGATATCTGCCAGATAATTCCTCCGCAGACTAAGGCTCAACAAGGAGGAGAGCTTCGGGCCCAGCTCCACTAGTGAGAGCCGCACTCTCCCAAGCTTGGGCTCCACTGAGGAGCAGAACACCAGGCCGAGCCCCACTAGTGAGAGCTGCACTCTCCCAGGCTCGGGTTCATGCAAGAGTCAACACCATGAGCTGAGCCCCACTAGTGAGAGGATAGAATACATTAAATTCAGGTAAGTTATTGTGAATAATTTTCAAATTACATAATTTAAAGGCTAAACATAGTTAACTGTTCCCAAATTATTAGTTAGCACACTGTATATATCTGCCAGATAATTCCTCCGCAGACTAGGGCTCAACAAGGAGGAGAGCTTCGGGCCCAGCTCCACTAGTGAGAGCCGCTCTCTCCCAAGCTTGGGCTATACCGAGGAGCAGAACACCAGGCCGAGCCCCACTAGTGAGAGCTGCACTCTCCCAGGCTCGGGTTCATGCAAGAGTCAACACCACGAGCTGAGCCCCACTAGTGAGAGGATAGAATACATTAAATTCAGGTAAGTTATTGTGAATAATTTTCAAATTACATAATTTAAAGGCTAAACATAGTGAATTGTCCCCAAATTTTTAGTTAGCACACTGTATATATCTGCCAGATAATTCCTCCGCCGACTAGGGCTCAACAAGGAGGAGAGCTTCGGGCCCAGCTCCACTAGTGAGAGCCGCACTCTCCCAAGCTTGGGCTCCGCCGAGGAGCAGAAAAACAAGCTGAGCCCCACTAGCGAGAGCTGTACTCTCCCAGGCTCGGGTTCCTGCAAGGAGCAACACCATGAGCTGGGCCCTCCTAGTGAGAGGATAGAATACATTAAATTCAGGTAAGTTATTGTGAATAATTTTAAGATTATATAATTTAAAGGCTAAACATAGTGATCTGTCCCCAAATTATGAGTTAGCACACTGTAGATATCTGCCAGATAATTCCTCTGCAGACTAAGGCTCAACAAGGAGGAGAGCTTCGGGCCCAGCTCCACTAGTGAGAGCCGCACTCTCCCAAGCTTGGGCTCCACCGAGGAGCAGAACAACAAGCTGAGCCCCACTAGCGAGAGCTGTACTCTCCCAGGCTCGGGTTCCTGCAAGGAGCAACACCATGAGCTGAGCCCTCCTAGTGAGAGGATAGAATACATTAAATTCAGGTAAGTTATTGTGAATAATTTTCAAATTACATAATTTAAAGGCTAAACATAGTTAACTGTTCCCAAATTATTAGTTAGCACACTGTATATATCTGCCAGATAATTCCTCCGCAGACTAGGGCTCAACAAGGAGGAGAGCTTCCGGCCCAGCTCCACTAGTAAGAGCCGCACTCTCCCAAGCTTGGGCTCCATCGAGGAGCAGAACACCAGGCCGAGCCCCACTAGCGAGAGCTGCACTCTCCCAGGCTCGGGTTCATGCATGAGTCAACACCATGAGCTGAGCCCCACTAGTGAGAGGATAGAATACATTAAATTCAGGTAAGTTATTGTGAATAATTTTCAAATTACATAATTTAAAGGCTAAACATAGTTAACTGTTCCCAAATCATTAGTTAGCACTCTGTATATATCTGCCAGATAATTCCTCCGCAGACTAGGGCTCAACAAGGAGGAGAGCTTCGGTCCCAGCTCCACTAGTGAGAGCCGCACTCTCCCAAGCTTGGGCTCCACCGAGGAGCAGAACACCAGGCCGAGCCCCACTAGTGAGAGCTGCACTCTCCCAGGCTCGGGTTCATGCAAGAGTCAACACCATGAGCTGAGCCCCACTAGTGAGAGGATAGAATACATTCAATTCAGGTAAGTTATTGTGAATAATTTTCAAATTACATAATTTAAAGGCTAAACATAGTGAACTGTTCCCAAATTATTAGTTAGCACACTGTATATATATGCCAGATAATTCCTCCGCAGACTAGGGCTCAACAAGGAGGAGAGCTTCGGGCCCAGCTCCACTAGTGAGAGCCGCACTCTCCCAAGCTTGGGCTCCACCGAGGAGCAGAACAACAAGCTGAGCCCCACTAGCGAGAGCTGTACTCTCCCAGGCACGGGTTCCTGCAAGGAGCAACACCATGAGCTGAGCCCTCCTAGTGAGAGGATAGAATACATTAAATTCAGGTAAGTTATTGTGAATAATTTTAAGATTATATAATTTAAAGGCTAAACATAGTGATCTGTCCCCAAATTATGAGTTAGCACACTGTAGATATCTGCCAGATAATTCCTCCGCAGACTAAGGCTCAACAAGGAGGAGAGCTTCGGGCCCAGCTCCACTAGTGAGAGCCGCACTCTCCCAAGCTTGGGCTCCACCGAGGAGCAGAACACCAGGCCGAGCCCCACTAGCGAGAGCTGCACTCTCCCATGCTCGGGTTCATGCAAGAGTCAACACCTATGAGCTGAGCCCCACTAGTGAGAGGATAGAATACATTAAATTCAGGTAAGTTATTGTGAATAATTTTCAAATTACATAATTTAAAGGCTAAACATAGTTAACTGTTCCCAAATTATTAGTTAGCACACTGTATATATCTGCCAGATAATTCCTCGGCAGACTAGGGCTCAACAAGGAGGAGAGCTTCGGGCCCAGCTCCACTAGTGAGAGCCGCACTCTCCCAAGCTTGGGCTCCACCGAGGAGCAGAACACCAGGCCGAGCCCCACTAGTGAGAGCTGCACTCTCCCAGGCTCGGGTTCATGCAAGAGTCAACACCATGAGCTGAGCCCCACTAGTGAGAGGATAGAATACATTAAATTCAGGTAAGTTATTGTGAATAATTTTCAAATTACATAATTTAAAGGCTAAACATAGTGATCTGTCCCCAAATTATTAGTTAGCACACTGTAGATATCTGCCAGATAATTCCTCCGCAGACTAAGGCTCAACAAGGAGGAGAGCTTTGGGCCCAGCTCCACTAGTGAGAGCCGCACTCTCCCAAGCTTGGGCTCCACCGAGGAGCAGAACACCAGGCCGAGCCCCACTAGCGAGAGCTGCACTCTCCCAGGCTCGGGTTCCTGCAAGGAGCAACACCATGAGCTGAGCCCTCCTAGTGAGAGGATAGAATACATTAAATTCAGGTAAGTTATTGTGAATAATTTTAAGATTAGATAATTTAAAGGCTAAACATAGTGATCTGTCCCCAAATTATGAGTTAGCACACTGTAGATATCTGCCAGATAATTCCTCCGCAGACTAGGGCTCAACAAGGAGGAGAGCTTCGGGCCCAGCTCCACTAGTGAGAGCCGCACTCTCCCAAGCTTGGGCTCCACCGAGGAGCAGAACACCAGGCCGAGCCCTACTAGTGAGAGCTGCACTCTCCCAGGCTCGGGTTCATGCATGAGTCAACACCACGAGCTGAGCCCCACTGGTGAGAGGATAGAATACATTAAATTCAGGTAAGTTATTGTGAATAATTTTAAGATTATATAATTTAAAGGCTAAACATAGTGATCTGTCCCCAAATTATGAGTTAGCACACTGTAGATATCTGCCAGATAATTCCTCCGCAGACTAAGGCTCAACAAGGAGGAGAGCTTCGGGCCCAGCTCCACTAGTGAGAGCCGCACTCTCCCAAGCTTGGGCTCCACCGAGGAGCAGAACACCAGGCCGAGCCCCACTAGCGAGAGCTGCACTTTCCCATGCTCGGGTTCATGCAAGAGTCAACACCTATGAGCTGAGCCCCACTAGTGAGAGGATAGAATACATTAAATTCAGGTAAGTTATTGTGAATAATTTTCAAATTACATAATTTAAAGGCTAAACATAGTTAACTGTTCCCAAATTATTAGTTAGCACACTGTATATATCTGCCAGATAATTCCTCGGCAGACTAGGGCTCAACAAGGAGGAGAGCTTCGGGCCCAGCTCCACTAGTGAGAGCCGCACTCTCCCAAGCTTGGGCTCCACCGAGGAGCAGAACACCAGGCCGAGCCCCACTAGTGAGAGCTGCACTCTCCCAGGCTCGGGTTCATGCAAGAGTCAACACCATGAGCTGAGCCCCACTAGTGAGAGCATAGAATACATTAAATTCAGGTAAGTTATTGTGAATAATTTTCAAATTACATAATTTAAAGGCTAAACATAGTGATCTGTCCCCAAATTATTAGTTAGCACACTGTAGATATCTGCCAGATAATTCCTCCGCAGACTAAGGCTCAACAAGGAGGAGAGCTTTGGGCCCAGCTCCACTAGTGAGAGCCGCACTCTCCCAAGCTTGGGCTCCACCGAGGAGCAGAACACCAGGCCGAGCCCCACTAGCGAGAGCTGCACTCTCCCAGGCTCGGGTTCCTGCAAGGAGCAACACCATGAGCTGAGCCCTCCTAGTGAGAGGATAGAATACATTAAATTCAGGTAAGTTATTGTGAATAATTTTAAGATTAGATAATTTAAAGGCTAAACATAGTGATCTGTCCCCAAATTATGAGTTAGCACACTGTAGATATCTGCCAGATAATTCCTCCGCAGACTAGGGCTCAACAAGGAGGAGAGCTTCGGGCCCAGCTCCACTAGTGAGAGCCGCACTCTCCCAAGCTTGGGCTCCACCGAGGAGCAGAACACCAGGCCGAGCCCCACTAGTGAGAGCTGCACTCTCCCAGGCTCGGGTTCATGCAAGAGTCAACACCATGAGCTGAGCCCCACTAGTGAGAGGATAGAATACATTAAATTCAGGTAAGTTATTGTGAATAATTTTCAAATTACATAATTTAAAGGCTAAACATAGTGAACTGTTCCCAAATTATTAGTTAGCACACTGTATATTTCTGCCAGATAATTCCTCCGCAGACTAGAGCTCAACAAGGAGGAGAGCTTCGGGCCCAGCTCCACTAGTGAGAGCCGCACTCTCCCAAGCTTGGGCTCCACCGAGGAGCAGAACAACAAGCTAAGCCCTCCTAGTGAGAGGATAGAATACATTAAATTCAGGTAAGCTATTGTGAATAATTTTAAGATTATATAATTTAAAGGCTAAACATAGTGATCTGTCCCCAAATTATTAGTTAGCACACTGTATATATCTGCCAGATAATTCCTCCGCAGACTAGGGCTCAACAAGGAGGAGAGCTTCGGGCCCAGCTCCACTAGTGAGAGCTGCACTCTCCCAAGCTTGGGCTCCACCGAGGAGCAGAACACCAGGCCGAGCCCCACTAGCGAGAGCTGCACTCTCCCATGCTCGGGTTCATGCAAGAGTCAACACCATGAGCTGAGCCCCACTAGTGAGAGGATAGAATACATTAAATTCAGGTAAGTTATTGTGAATAATTTTCAAATTACATAATTTAAAGGCTAAACATAGTGAATTGTCCCCAAATTTTTAGTTAGCACACTGTATATATCTGCCAGATAATTCCTCCGCCGACTAGGGCTCAACAAGGAGGAGAGCTTCGGGCCCAGCTCCACTAGTGAGAGCCGCACTCTCCCAAGCTTGGGCTCCGCCGAGGAGCAGAAAAACAAGCTGAGCCCCACTAGCGAGAGCTGTACTCTCCCAGGCTCGGGTTCCTGCAAGGAGCAACACCATGAGCTGGGCCCTCCTAGTGAGAGGATAGAATACATTAAATTCAGGTAAGTTATTGTGAATAATTTTAAGATTATATAATTTAAAGGCTAAACATAGTGATCTGTCCCCAAATTATGAGTTAGCACACTGTAGATATCTGCCAGATAATTCCTCTGCAGACTAAGGCTCAACAAGGAGGAGAGCTTCGGGCCCAGCTCCACTAGTGAGAGCCGCACTCTCCCAAGCTTGGGCTCCACCGAGGAGCAGAACAACAAGCTGAGCCCCACTAGCGAGAGCTGTACTCTCCCAGGCTCGGGTTCCTGCAAGGAGCAACACCATGAGCTGAGCCCTCCTAGTGAGAGGATAGAATACATTAAATTCAGGTAAGTTATTGTGAATAATTTTCAAATTACATAATTTAAAGGCTAAACATAGTTAACTGTTCCCAAATTATTAGTTAGCACACTGTATATATCTGCCAGATAATTCCTCCGCAGACTAGGGCTCAACAAGGAGGAGAGCTTCCGGCCCAGCTCCACTAGTAAGAGCCGCACTCTCCCAAGCTTGGGCTCCATCGAGGAGCAGAACACCAGGCCGAGCCCCACTAGCGAGAGCTGCACTCTCCCAGGCTCGGGTTCATGCATGAGTCAACACCATGAGCTGAGCCCCACTAGTGAGAGGATAGAATACATTAAATTCAGGTAAGTTATTGTGAATAATTTTCAAATTACATAATTTAAAGGCTAAACATAGTTAACTGTTCCCAAATCATTAGTTAGCACTCTGTATATATCTGCCAGATAATTCCTCCGCAGACTAGGGCTCAACAAGGAGGAGAGCTTCGGTCCCAGCTCCACTAGTGAGAGCCGCACTCTCCCAAGCTTGGGCTCCACCGAGGAGCAGAACACCAGGCCGAGCCCCACTAGTGAGAGCTGCACTCTCCCAGGCTCGGGTTCATGCAAGAGTCAACACCATGAGCTGAGCCCCACTAGTGAGAGGATAGAATACATTCAATTCAGGTAAGTTATTGTGAATAATTTTCAAATTACATAATTTAAAGGCTAAACATAGTGAACTGTTCCCAAATTATTAGTTAGCACACTGTATATATATGCCAGATAATTCCTCCGCAGACTAGGGCTCAACAAGGAGGAGAGCTTCGGGCCCAGCTCCACTAGTGAGAGCCGCACTCTCCCAAGCTTGGGCTCCACCGAGGAGCAGAACAACAAGCTGAGCCCCACTAGCGAGAGCTGTACTCTCCCAGGCACGGGTTCCTGCAAGGAGCAACACCATGAGCTGAGCCCTCCTAGTGAGAGGATAGAATACATTAAATTCAGGTAAGTTATTGTGAATAATTTTAAGATTATATAATTTAAAGGCTAAACATAGTGATCTGTCCCCAAATTATGAGTTAGCACACTGTAGATATCTGCCAGATAATTCCTCCGCAGACTAAGGCTCAACAAGGAGGAGAGCTTCGGGCCCAGCTCCACTAGTGAGAGCCGCACTCTCCCAAGCTTGGGCTCCACCGAGGAGCAGAACACCAGGCCGAGCCCCACTAGTGAGAGCTGCACTCTCCCAGGCTCGGGTTCATGCAAGAGTCAACACCATGAGCTGAGCCCCACTAGTGAGAGGATAGAATACATTAAATTCAGGTAAGTTATTGTGAATAATTTTCAAATTACATAATTTAAAGGCTAAACATAGTTAACTGTTCCCAAATTATTAGTTAGCACACTGTATATATCTGCCAGATAATTCCTCCGCAGGCTAGGGCTCAACAAGGAGGAGAGCTTCGGGCCCAGCTCCACTAGTGAGAGCCGCACTCTCCCAAGCTTGGGCTCCACCGAGGAGCATGTATGTACGTAGTGGGGAATTGCGATGCAGCCTAGAACAAAATCTAACCCCATTAAACACCCCCAATAACGACAGACCACTTAGTATGGATGAAACAGGCCACAGCATTTATTATCACAACTAAATTACTGCATAACACATCCATAACTTTATTTATTAAATCTCTTCTTTTCTGTAACCAAAACATTAGACATAAATAAGCATAAATTAACATATATACATATATAACTCCACCCATAGTGTTATACAGTGACCCAACCGTCCTTGCCAATAAAAACATGGAGTGGTTCCTAATCACCACTCCCTCTCACCTCCCCCCTCGTCATAAAAATCCTTCCAATGCCTGCCATCAGCCGACCTTATCCACGCTCGATGGGCACGAGACCTCAGGCAACCTAAAGTTAAAACCTTTAGAGCAGGGGAGGTTTGAGACCTTAAAAAACTTGTTCATCTCATTCCATCTACTTAAACGTAACCTCAAACTCAATTGGCAAGGACATACCCCCGGCTAGCTGCGACAAATTATAGTAGAGGGTGGGCGGGAGGGAAACTGTTTGCTGGCCCGAATCCCAAGTGGCACTGAGGTAAGACCTCCCCCACACTGTCTTACACAAAACATAATCACACCCACAGATTCTTCACAACCAATCCCATGCATCTATCCCCACACTCCTACATGTGCCCTTGTCCGCTTAGCTGCGCTATCTCCCCAGGGCCTGAACACCAGGCCGAGCCCCACTAGTGAGAGCTGCACTCTCCCAGGCTCGGGTTCATGCAAGAGTCAACACCACGAGCTGAGCCCCACTGGTGAGAGGATAGAATACATTAAATTCAGGTAAGTTATTGTGAATAATTTTAAGATTATATAATTTAAAGGCTAAACATAGTGATCTGTCCCCAAATTATGAGTTAGCACACTGTAGATATCTGCCAGATAATTCCTCCGCAGACTAAGGCTCAACAAGGAGGAGAGCTTCGGGCCCAGCTCCACTAGTGAGAGCCGCACTCTCCCAAGCTTGGGCTCCACCGAGGAGCAGAACACCAGGCCGAGCCCCACTAGCGAGAGCTGCACTCTCCCATGCTCGGGTTCATGCAAGAGTCAACACCTATGAGCTGAGCCCCACTAGTGAGAGGATAGAATACATTAAATTCAGGTAAGTTATTGTGAATAATTTTCAAATTACATAATTTAAAGGCTAAACATAGTTAACTGTTCCCAAATTATTAGTTAGCACACTGTATATATCTGCCAGATAATTCCTCGGCAGACTAGGGCTCAACAAGGAGGAGAGCTTCGGGCCCAGCTCCACTAGTGAGAGCCGCACTCTCCCAAGCTTGGGCTCCACCGAGGAGCAGAACACCAGGCCGAGCCCCACTAGTGAGAGCTGCACTCTCCCAGGCTCGGGTTCATGCAAGAGTCAACACCATGAGCTGAGCCCCACTAGTGAGAGGATAGAATACATTAAATTCAGGTAAGTTATTGTGAATAATTTTCAAATTACATAATTTAAAGGCTAAACATAGTGATCTGTCCCCAAATTATTAGTTAGCACACTGTAGATATCTGCCAGATAATTCCTCCGCAGACTAAGGCTCAACAAGGAGGAGAGCTTTGGGCCCAGCTCCACTAGTGAGAGCCGCACTCTCCCAAGCTTGGGCTCCACCGAGGAGCAGAACACCAGGCCGAGCCCCACTAGCGAGAGCTGCACTCTCCCAGGCTCGGGTTCCTGCAAGGAGCAACACCATGAGCTGAGCCCTCCTAGTGAGAGGATAGAATACATTAAATTCAGGTAAGTTATTGTGAATAATTTTAAGATTAGATAATTTAAAGGCTAAACATAGTGATCTGTCCCAAAATTATGAGTTAGCACACTGTAGATATCTGCCAGATAATTCCTCCGCAGACTAGGGCTCAACAAGGAGGAGAGCTTCGGGCCCAGCTCCACTAGTGAGAGCCGCACTCTCCCAAGCTTGGGCTCCACCGAGGAGCAGAACACCAGGCCGAGCCCTACTAGTGAGAGCTGCACTCTCCCAGGCTCGGGTTCATGCAAGAGTCAACACCACGAGCTGAGCCCCACTGGTGAGAGGATAGAATACATTAAATTCAGGTAAGTTATTGTGAATAATTTTAAGATTATATAATTTAAAGGCTAAACATAGTGATCTGTCCCCAAATTATGAGTTAGCACACTGTAGATATCTGCCAGATAATTCCTCCGCAGACTAGGGCTCAACAAGGAGGAGAGCTTCGGGCCCAGCTCCACTAGTGAGAGCCGCACTCTCCCAAGCTTGGGCTCCACCGAGGAGCAGAACACCAGGCCGAGCCCTACTAGTGAGAGCTGCACTCTCCCAGGCTCGGGTTCATGCAAGAGTCAACACCACGAGCTGAGCCCCACTGGTGAGAGGATAGAATACATTAAATTCAGGTAAGTTATTGTGAATAATTTTAAGATTATATAATTTAAAGGCTAAACATAGTGATCTGTCCCCAAATTATGAGTTAGCACACTGTAGATATCTGCCAGATAATTCCTCCGCAGACTAAGGCTCAACAAGGAGGAGAGCTTCGGGCCCAGCTCCACTAGTGAGAGCCGCACTCTCCCAAGCTTGGGCTCCACCGAGGAGCAGAACACCAGGCCGAGCCCCACTAGCGAGAGCTGCACTCTCCCATGCTCGGGTTCATGCAAGAGTCAACACCTATGAGCTGAGCCCCACTAGTGAGAGGATAGAATACATTAAATTCAGGTAAGTTATTGTGAATAATTTTCAAATTACATAATTTAAAGGCTAAACATAGTTAACTGTTCCCAAATTATTAGTTAGCACACTGTATATATCTGCCAGATAATTCCTCGGCAGACTAGGGCTCAACAAGGAGGAGAGCTTCGGGCCCAGCTCCACTAGTGAGAGCCGCACTCTCCCAAGCTTGGGCTCCACCGAGGAGCAGAACACCAGGCCGAGCCCCACTAGTGAGAGCTGCACTCTCCCAGGCTCGGGTTCATGCAAGAGTCAACACCATGAGCTGAGCCCCACTAGTGAGAGGATAGAATACATTAAATTCAGGTAAGTTATTGTGAATAATTTTCAAATTACATAATTTAAAGGCTAAACATAGTGATCTGTCCCCAAATTATTAGTTAGCACACTGTAGATATCTGCCAGATAATTCCTCCGCAGACTAAGGCTCAACAAGGAGGAGAGCTTTGGGCCCAGCTCCACTAGTGAGAGCCGCACTCTCCCAAGCTTGGGCTCCACCGAGGAGCAGAACACCAGGCCGAGCCCCACTAGCGAGAGCTGCACTCTCCCAGGCTCGGGTTCCTGCAAGGAGCAACACCATGAGCTGAGCCCTCCTAGTGAGAGGATAGAATACATTAAATTCAGGTAAGTTATTGTGAATAATTTTAAGATTAGATAATTTAAAGGCTAAACATAGTGATCTGTCCCCAAATTATGAGTTAGCACACTGTAGATATCTGCCAGATAATTCCTCCGCAGACTAGGGCTCAACAAGGAGGAGAGCTTCGGGCCCAGCTCCACTAGTGAGAGCCGCACTCTCCCAAGCTTGGGCTCCACCGAGGAGCAGAACACCAGGCCGAGCCCTACTAGTGAGAGCTGCACTCTCCCAGGCTCGGGTTCATGCAAGAGTCAACACCACGAGCTGAGCCCCACTGGTGAGAGGATAGAATACATTAAATTCAGGTAAGTTATTGTGAATAATTTTCAAATTACATAATTTAAAGGCTAAACATAGTGAACTGTTCCCAAATTATTAGTTAGCACACTGTATATATCTGCCAGATAATTCCTCCGCAGACTAGGGCTGCTCAACAAGGAGGAGAGCTTCGGGCCCAGCTCCACTAGTGAGAGCCGCACTCTCCCAAGCTTGGGCTCCACCGAGGAGCAGAACACCAGGCCGAGCCCCACTAGTGAGAGCTGCACTCTCCCAGGCTCGGGTTCATGCAAGAGTCAACACCATGAGCTGAGCCCCACTAGTGAGAGGATAGAATACATTAAATTCAGGTAAGTTATTGTGAATAATTTTCAAATTACATAATTTAAAGGCTAAACATAATGAACTGTTCCCAAATTATGAGTTAGCACACTGTATATATCTGCCAGATAATTCCTCCGCAGACTAGGGCTCAACAAGGAGGAGAGCTTCGGGCCCAGCTCCACTAGTGAGAGCCGCACTCTCCCAAGCTTGGGCTCCACCGAGGAGCAGAACACCAGGCCGAGCCCCACTAGTGAGAGCTGCACTCTCCCAGGCTCGGGTTCATGCAAGAGTCAACACCATGAGCTGAGCCCCACTAGTGAGAGGATAGAATACATTAAATTCAGGTAAGTTATTGTGAATAATTTTCAAATTACATAATTTAAAGGCTAAACATAGTGATCTGTCCCCAAATTATTAGTTAGCACACTGTAGATATCTGCCAGATAATTCCTCCGCAGACTAAGGCTCAACAAGGAGGAGAGCTTTGGGCCCAGCTCCACTAGTGAGAGCCGCACTCTCCCAAGCTTGGGCTCCACCGAGGAGCAGAACACCAGGCCGAGCCCCACTAGCGAGAGCTGCACTCTCCCAGGCTCGGGTTCCTGCAAGGAGCAACACCATGAGCTGAGCCCTCCTAGTGAGAGGATAGAATACATTAAATTCAGGTAAGTTATTGTGAATAATTTTAAGATTAGATAATTTAAAGGCTAAACATAGTGATCTGTCCCCAAATTATGAGTTAGCACACTGTAGATATCTGCCAGATAATTCCTCCGCAGACTAGGGCTCAACAAGGAGGAGAGCTTCGGGCCCAGCTCCACTAGTGAGAGCCGCACTCTCCCAAGCTTGGGCTCCACCGAGGAGCAGAACACCAGGCCGAGCCCTACTAGTGAGAGCTGCACTCTCCCAGGCTCGGGTTCATGCAAGAGTCAACACCACGAGCTGAGCCCCACTGGTGAGAGGATAGAATACATTAAATTCAGGTAAGTTATTGTGAATAATTTTAAGATTATATAATTTAAAGGCTAAACATAGTGATCTGTCCCCAAATTATGAGTTAGCACACTGTAGATATCTGCCAGATAATTCCTCCGCAGACTAAGGCTCAACAAGGAGGAGAGCTTCGGGCCCAGCTCCACTAGTGAGAGCCGCACTCTCCCAAGCTTGGGCTCCACCGAGGAGCAGAACACCAGGCCGAGCCCCACTAGCGAGAGCTGCACTCTCCCATGCTCGGGTTCATGCAAGAGTCAACACCTATGAGCTGAGCCCCACTAGTGAGAGGATAGAATACATTTAATTCAGGTAAGTTATTGTGAATAATTTTCAAATTACATAATTTAAAGGCTAAACATAGTTAACTGTTCCCAAATTATTAGTTAGCACACTGTATATATCTTGCAGATAATTCCTCGGCAGACTAGGGCTCAACAAGGAGGAGAGCTTCGGGCCCAGCTCCACTAGTGAGAGCCGCACTCTCCCAAGCTTGGGCTCCACCGAGGAGCAGAACACCAGGCCGAGCCCCACTAGTGAGAGCTGCACTCTCCCAGGCTCGGGTTCATGCAAGAGTCAACACCATGAGCTGAGCCCCACTAGTGAGAGGATAGAATACATTAAATTCAGGTAAGTTATTGTGAATAATTTTCAAATTACATAATTTAAAGGCTAAACATAGTGATCTGTCCCCAAATTATTAGTTAGCACACTGTAGATATCTGCCAGATAATTCCTCCGCAGACTAAGGCTCAACAAGGAGGAGAGCTTTGGGCCCAGCTCCACTAGTGAGAGCCGCACTCTCCCAAGCTTGGGCTCCACCGAGGAGCAGAACACCAGGCCGAGCCCCACTAGCGAGAGCTGCACTCTCCCAGGCTCGGGTTCCTGCAAGGAGCAACACCATGAGCTGAGCCCTCCTAGTGAGAGGATAGAATACATTAAATTCAGGTAAGTTATTGTGAATAATTTTAAGATTAGATAATTTAAAGGCTAAACATAGTGATCTGTCCCCAAATTATGAGTTAGCACACTGTAGATATCTGCCAGATAATTCCTCCGCAGACTAGGGCTCAACAAGGAGGAGAGCTTCGGGCCCAGCTCCACTAGTGAGAGCCGCACTCTCCCAAGCTTGGGCTCCACCGAGGAGCAGAACACCAGGCCGAGCCCTACTAGTGAGAGCTGCACTCTCCCAGGCTCGGGTTCATGCAAGAGTCAACACCACGAGCTGAGCCCCACTGGTGAGAGGATAGAATACATTAAATTCAGGTAAGTTATTGTGAATAATTTTCAAATTACATAATTTAAAGGCTAAACATAGTGAACTGTTCCCAAATTATTAGTTAGCACACTGTATATATCTGCCAGATAATTCCTCCGCAGACTAGGGCTCAACAAGGAGGAGAGCTTCGGGCCCAGCTCCACTAGTGAGAGCCGCACTCTCCCAAGCTTGGGCTCCACCGAGGAGCAGAACACCAGGCCGAGCCCCACTAGTGAGAGCTGCACTCTCCCAGGCTCGGGTTCATGCAAGAGTCAACACCATGAGCTGAGCCCCACTAGTGAGAGGATAGAATACATTAAATTCAGGTAAGTTATTGTGAATAATTTTCAAATTACATAATTTAAAGGCTAAACATAATGAACTGTTCCCAAATTATGAGTTAGCACACTGTATATATCTGCCAGATAATTCCTCCGCAGACTAGGGCTCAACAAGGAGGAGAGCTTCGGGCCCAGCTCCACTAGTGAGAGCCGCACTCTCCCAAGCTTGGGCTCCACCGAGGAGCAGAACACCAGGCCGAGCCCCACTAGTGAGAGCTGCACTCTCCCAGGCTCGGGTTCATGCAAGAGTCAACACCATGAGCTGAGCCCCACTAGTGAGAGGATAGAATACATTAAATTCAGGTAAGTTATTGTGAATAATTTTCAAATTACATAATTTAAAGGCTAAACATAGTGAACTGTCCCCAAATTATGAGTTAGCACACTGTATATATCTGCCAGATAATTCCTCCGCAGACTAAGGCTCAACAAGGAGGAGAGCTTCGGGCCTAGCTCCACTAGTGAGAGCCACACTCTCCCAAGCTTGGGCTCCACCGAGGAGCAGAACAACAAGCTGAGCCCCACTAGCGAGAGCTGTGCTCTACCAGGCTCGGGTTCCTGCAAGGAGCAACACCATGAGCTGAGCCCGCCTAGTGAGAGGATAGAATACATTAAATTCAGGTAAGTTATTGTGAATAATTTTAAGATTATATAATTTAATGGCTAAACATAGTGATCTGTCCCCAAATTATGAGTTAGCACACTGTAGATATCTGCCAGATAATTCCTCCGCAGACTAAGGCTCAACAAGGAGGAGAGCTTCGGGCCCAGCTCCACTAGTGAGAGCCGCACTCTCCCAAGCTTGGGCTCCACCGAGGAGCAGAAAACCAGGCCGAGCCCCACTAGCGAGAGCTGCACTCTCCCAGGCTCGGGTTCATGCAAGAGTCAACACCATGAGCTGAGCCCCACTAGTGAGAGGATAGAATACATTAAATTCAGGTAAGTTATTGTGAATGATTTTCAAATTACATAATTTAAAGGCTAAACATAGTTAACTGTTCCCAAATTATTAGTTAGCACACTGTATATATCTGCCAGATAATTCCTCCGCAGATTAGGGCTCAACAAGGAGGAGAGCTTCGGGCCCAGCTCCACTAGTGAGAGCCGCACTCTCCCAAGCTTGGGCTCCACCGAGGAGCAGAACACCAGGCCGAGCCCCACTAGTGAGAGCTGCACTCTCCCAGGCTCGGGTTCATGCAAGAGTCAACACCACGAGCTGAGCCCCACTGGTGAGAGGATAGAATACATTAAATTCAGGTAAGTTATTGTGAATAATTTTCAAATTACATAATTTAAAGGCTAAACATAGTGAACTGTTCCCAAATTATTAGTTAGCACACTGTATATATCTGCCAGATAATTCCTCCGCAGACTAGGGCTCAACAAGGAGGAGAGCTTCGGGCCCAGCTCCACTAGTGAGAGCCGCACTCTCCCAAGCTTGGGCTCCACCGAGGAGCAGAACACCAGGCCGAGCTCCACTAGTGAGAGCTGCACTCTCCCAGGCTCGGGTTCATGCAAGAGTCAACACCATGAGCTGAGCCCCACTAGTGAGAGGATAGAATACATTAAATTCAGGTAAGTTATTGTGAATAATTTTCAAATTACATAATTTAAAGGCTAAACATAGTGAACTGTTCCCAAATTATTAGTTAGCACACTGTATATATCTGCCAGATAATTCCTCCGCAGACTAGGGCTCAACAAGGAGGAGAGCTTCGGGCCCAGCTCCACTAGTGAGAGCCGCACTCTCCCAAGCTTGGGCTCCACCGAGGAGCAGAACAACAAGCTGAGCCCCACTAGCGAGAGCTGTACTCTCCCAGGCTCGGGTTCCTGCAAGGAGCAACACCATGAGCTGAGCTCTCCTAGTGAGAGGATAGAATACATTAAATTCAGGTAAGTTATTGTGAATAATTTTAAGATTATATAATTTAAAGGCTAAACATGGTGATCTGTCCCCAAATTATGAGTTAGCACACTGTAGATATCTGCCAGATAATTTCTCCGCAGAATAAGGCTCAACAAGGAGGAGAGCTTCGGGCCCAGCTCCGCAAGTGAGAGCCGCACTCTTCCAAGCTTGGGCTCCACCGAGGAGCAGAACACCAGGCCGAGCCCCACTAACGAGAGCTGAACTCTCCCAGGCTCGGGTTCATGCAAGAGTCAACACCATGAGCTGAGCCCCACTAGTGAGAGGATAGAATACATTAAATTCAGGTAAGTTATTGTGAATAATTTTCAAATTACATAATTTAAAGGCTAAACATAGTTAACTGTTCCCAAATTATTAGTTAGCACACTGTATATATCTGCCAGATAATTCCTCCGCAGACTACGGCTCAACAAGGAGGAGAGCTTCGGGCCCAGCTCCACTAGTGAGAGCCGCACTCTCCCAAGCTTGGGCTCCACCGAGGAGCAGAACAACAAGCTGAGCCCCACTAGCGAGAGCTGTACTCTCCCAGGCTCGGGTTCCTGCAAGGAGCAACACCATGAGCTGAGCCCTCCTAGTGAGAGAATAGAATACATTAAATTCAGGTAAGTTATTGTGAATCATTTTAAGATTATATAATTTAAAGGCTAAACATAGTGATCTGTCCCCAAATTATGAGTTAGCACACTGTAGATATCTGCCAGATAATTCCTCCGCAGACTAAGGCTCAACAAGGAGGAGTGCTTTGGGCCGAGCCCCACTAGTGAGAGCTGCACTCTCCCAGGCTCGGGTTCATACAAGAGTCAACACCATGAGCTGAGCCCCACTAGTGAGAGGATAGAATACATTAAATTCAGGTAAGTTATTGTGAATAATTTTAAGATTAGATAATTTAAAGGCTAAACATAGTGATCTGTCCCCAAATTATGAGTTAGCACACTGTAGATATCTGCCAGATAATTCCTCCGCAGACTAGGGCTCAACAAGGAGGAGAGCTTCGGGCCCAGCTCCACTAGTGAGAGCCGCACTCTCCCAAGCTTGGGCTCCACCGAGGAGCAGAACACCAGGCCGAGCCCTACTAGTGAGAGCTGCACTCTCCCAGGCTCGGGTTCATGCATGAGTCAACACCACGAGCTGAGCCCCACTGGTGAGAGGATAGAATACATTAAATTCAGGTAAGTTATTGTGAATAATTTTAAGATTATATAATTTAAAGGCTAAACATAGTGATCTGTCCCCAAATTATGAGTTAGCACACTGTAGATATCTGCCAGATAATTCCTCCGCAGACTAAGGCTCAACAAGGAGGAGAGCTTCGGGCCCAGCTCCACTAGTGAGAGCCGCACTCTCCCAAGCTTGGGCTCCACCGAGGAGCAGAACACCAGGCCGAGCCCCACTAGCGAGAGCTGCACTTTCCCATGCTCGGGTTCATGCAAGAGTCAACACCTATGAGCTGAGCCCCACTAGTGAGAGGATAGAATACATTAAATTCAGGTAAGTTATTGTGAATAATTTTCAAATTACATAATTTAAAGGCTAAACATAGTTAACTGTTCCCAAATTATTAGTTAGCACACTGTATATATCTGCCAGATAATTCCTCGGCAGACTAGGGCTCAACAAGGAGGAGAGCTTCGGGCCCAGCTCCACTAGTGAGAGCCGCACTCTCCCAAGCTTGGGCTCCACCGAGGAGCAGAACACCAGGCCGAGCCCCACTAGTGAGAGCTGCACTCTCCCAGGCTCGGGTTCATGCAAGAGTCAACACCATGAGCTGAGCCCCACTAGTGAGAGCATAGAATACATTAAATTCAGGTAAGTTATTGTGAATAATTTTCAAATTACATAATTTAAAGGCTAAACATAGTGATCTGTCCCCAAATTATTAGTTAGCACACTGTAGATATCTGCCAGATAATTCCTCCGCAGACTAAGGCTCAACAAGGAGGAGAGCTTTGGGCCCAGCTCCACTAGTGAGAGCCGCACTCTCCCAAGCTTGGGCTCCACCGAGGAGCAGAACACCAGGCCGAGCCCCACTAGCGAGAGCTGCACTCTCCCAGGCTCGGGTTCCTGCAAGGAGCAACACCATGAGCTGAGCCCTCCTAGTGAGAGGATAGAATACATTAAATTCAGGTAAGTTATTGTGAATAATTTTAAGATTAGATAATTTAAAGGCTAAACATAGTGATCTGTCCCCAAATTATGAGTTAGCACACTGTAGATATCTGCCAGATAATTCCTCCGCAGACTAGGGCTCAACAAGGAGGAGAGCTTCGGGCCCAGCTCCACTAGTGAGAGCCGCACTCTCCCAAGCTTGGGCTCCACCGAGGAGCAGAACACCAGGCCGAGCCCCACTAGTGAGAGCTGCACTCTCCCAGGCTCGGGTTCATGCAAGAGTCAACACCATGAGCTGAGCCCCACTAGTGAGAGGATAGAATACATTAAATTCAGGTAAGTTATTGTGAATAATTTTCAAATTACATAATTTAAAGGCTAAACATAGTGAACTGTTCCCAAATTATTAGTTAGCACACTGTATATTTCTGCCAGATAATTCCTCCGCAGACTAGAGCTCAACAAGGAGGAGAGCTTCGGGCCCAGCTCCACTAGTGAGAGCCGCACTCTCCCAAGCTTGGGCTCCACCGAGGAGCAGAACAACAAGCTAAGCCCTCCTAGTGAGAGGATAGAATACATTAAATTCAGGTAAGCTATTGTGAATAATTTTAAGATTATATAATTTAAAGGCTAAACATAGTGATCTGTCCCCAAATTATTAGTTAGCACACTGTATATATCTGCCAGATAATTCCTCCGCAGACTAGGGCTCAACAAGGAGGAGAGCTTCGGGCCCAGCTCCACTAGTGAGAGCTGCACTCTCCCAAGCTTGGGCTCCACCGAGGAGCAGAACACCAGGCCGAGCCCCACTAGCGAGAGCTGCACTCTCCCATGCTCGGGTTCATGCAAGAGTCAACACCATGAGCTGAGCCCCACTAGTGAGAGGATAGAATACATTAAATTCAGGTAAGTTATTGTGAATAATTTTCAAATTACATAATTTAAAGGCTAAACATAGTGAATTGTCCCCAAATTTTTAGTTAGCACACTGTATATATCTGCCAGATAATTCCTCCGCCGACTAGGGCTCAACAAGGAGGAGAGCTTCGGGCCCAGCTCCACTAGTGAGAGCCGCACTCTCCCAAGCTTGGGCTCCGCCGAGGAGCAGAAAAACAAGCTGAGCCCCACTAGCGAGAGCTGTACTCTCCCAGGCTCGGGTTCCTGCAAGGAGCAACACCATGAGCTGGGCCCTCCTAGTGAGAGGATAGAATACATTAAATTCAGGTAAGTTATTGTGAATAATTTTAAGATTATATAATTTAAAGGCTAAACATAGTGATCTGTCCCCAAATTATGAGTTAGCACACTGTAGATATCTGCCAGATAATTCCTCTGCAGACTAAGGCTCAACAAGGAGGAGAGCTTCGGGCCCAGCTCCACTAGTGAGAGCCGCACTCTCCCAAGCTTGGGCTCCACCGAGGAGCAGAACAACAAGCTGAGCCCCACTAGCGAGAGCTGTACTCTCCCAGGCTCGGGTTCCTGCAAGGAGCAACACCATGAGCTGAGCCCTCCTAGTGAGAGGATAGAATACATTAAATTCAGGTAAGTTATTGTGAATAATTTTCAAATTACATAATTTAAAGGCTAAACATAGTTAACTGTTCCCAAATTATTAGTTAGCACACTGTATATATCTGCCAGATAATTCCTCCGCAGACTAGGGCTCAACAAGGAGGAGAGCTTCCGGCCCAGCTCCACTAGTAAGAGCCGCACTCTCCCAAGCTTGGGCTCCATCGAGGAGCAGAACACCAGGCCGAGCCCCACTAGCGAGAGCTGCACTCTCCCAGGCTCGGGTTCATGCATGAGTCAACACCATGAGCTGAGCCCCACTAGTGAGAGGATAGAATACATTAAATTCAGGTAAGTTATTGTGAATAATTTTCAAATTACATAATTTAAAGGCTAAACATAGTTAACTGTTCCCAAATCATTAGTTAGCACTCTGTATATATCTGCCAGATAATTCCTCCGCAGACTAGGGCTCAACAAGGAGGAGAGCTTCGGTCCCAGCTCCACTAGTGAGAGCCGCACTCTCCCAAGCTTGGGCTCCACCGAGGAGCAGAACACCAGGCCGAGCCCCACTAGTGAGAGCTGCACTCTCCCAGGCTCGGGTTCATGCAAGAGTCAACACCATGAGCTGAGCCCCACTAGTGAGAGGATAGAATACATTCAATTCAGGTAAGTTATTGTGAATAATTTTCAAATTACATAATTTAAAGGCTAAACATAGTGAACTGTTCCCAAATTATTAGTTAGCACACTGTATATATATGCCAGATAATTCCTCCGCAGACTAGGGCTCAACAAGGAGGAGAGCTTCGGGCCCAGCTCCACTAGTGAGAGCCGCACTCTCCCAAGCTTGGGCTCCACCGAGGAGCAGAACAACAAGCTGAGCCCCACTAGCGAGAGCTGTACTCTCCCAGGCACGGGTTCCTGCAAGGAGCAACACCATGAGCTGAGCCCTCCTAGTGAGAGGATAGAATACATTAAATTCAGGTAAGTTATTGTGAATAATTTTAAGATTATATAATTTAAAGGCTAAACATAGTGATCTGTCCCCAAATTATGAGTTAGCACACTGTAGATATCTGCCAGATAATTCCTCCGCAGACTAAGGCTCAACAAGGAGGAGAGCTTCGGGCCCAGCTCCACTAGTGAGAGCCGCACTCTCCCAAGCTTGGGCTCCACCGAGGAGCAGAACACCAGGCCGAGCCCCACTAGTGAGAGCTGCACTCTCCCAGGCTCGGGTTCATGCAAGAGTCAACACCATGAGCTGAGCCCCACTAGTGAGAGGATAGAATACATTAAATTCAGGTAAGTTATTGTGAATAATTTTCAAATTACATAATTTAAAGGCTAAACATAGTTAACTGTTCCCAAATTATTAGTTAGCACACTGTATATATCTGCCAGATAATTCCTCCGCAGGCTAGGGCTCAACAAGGAGGAGAGCTTCGGGCCCAGCTCCACTAGTGAGAGCCGCACTCTCCCAAGCTTGGGCTCCACCGAGGAGCATGTATGTACGTAGTGGGGAATTGCGATGCAGCCTAGAACAAAATCTAACCCCATTAAACACCCCCAATAACGACAGACCACTTAGTATGGATGAAACAGGCCACAGCATTTATTATCACAACTAAATTACTGCATAACACATCCATAACTTTATTTATTAAATCTCTTCTTTTCTGTAACCAAAACATTAGACATAAATAAGCATAAATTAACATATATACATATATAACTCCACCCATAGTGTTATACAGTGACCCAACCGTCCTTGCCAATAAAAACATGGAGTGGTTCCTAATCACCACTCCCTCTCACCTCCCCCCTCGTCATAAAAATCCTTCCAATGCCTGCCATCAGCCGACCTTATCCACGCTCGATGGGCACGAGACCTCAGGCAACCTAAAGTTAAAACCTTTAGAGCAGGGGAGGTTTGAGACCTTAAAAAACTTGTTCATCTCATTCCATCTACTTAAACGTAACCTCAAACTCAATTGGCAAGGACATACCCCCGGCTAGCTGCGACAAATTATAGTAGAGGGTGGGCGGGAGGGAAACTGTTTGCTGGCCCGAATCCCAAGTGGCACTGAGGTAAGACCTCCCCCACACTGTCTTACACAAAACATAATCACACCCACAGATTCTTCACAACCAATCCCATGCATCTATCCCCACACTCCTACATGTGCCCTTGTCCGCTTAGCTGCGCTATCTCCCCAGGGCCTGAACACCAGGCCGAGCCCCACTAGTGAGAGCTGCACTCTCCCAGGCTCGGGTTCATGCAAGAGTCAACACCACGAGCTGAGCCCCACTGGTGAGAGGATAGAATACATTAAATTCAGGTAAGTTATTGTGAATAATTTTAAGATTATATAATTTAAAGGCTAAACATAGTGATCTGTCCCCAAATTATGAGTTAGCACACTGTAGATATCTGCCAGATAATTCCTCCGCAGACTAAGGCTCAACAAGGAGGAGAGCTTCGGGCCCAGCTCCACTAGTGAGAGCCGCACTCTCCCAAGCTTGGGCTCCACCGAGGAGCAGAACACCAGGCCGAGCCCCACTAGCGAGAGCTGCACTCTCCCATGCTCGGGTTCATGCAAGAGTCAACACCTATGAGCTGAGCCCCACTAGTGAGAGGATAGAATACATTAAATTCAGGTAAGTTATTGTGAATAATTTTCAAATTACATAATTTAAAGGCTAAACATAGTTAACTGTTCCCAAATTATTAGTTAGCACACTGTATATATCTGCCAGATAATTCCTCGGCAGACTAGGGCTCAACAAGGAGGAGAGCTTCGGGCCCAGCTCCACTAGTGAGAGCCGCACTCTCCCAAGCTTGGGCTCCACCGAGGAGCAGAACACCAGGCCGAGCCCCACTAGTGAGAGCTGCACTCTCCCAGGCTCGGGTTCATGCAAGAGTCAACACCATGAGCTGAGCCCCACTAGTGAGAGGATAGAATACATTAAATTCAGGTAAGTTATTGTGAATAATTTTCAAATTACATAATTTAAAGGCTAAACATAGTGATCTGTCCCCAAATTATTAGTTAGCACACTGTAGATATCTGCCAGATAATTCCTCCGCAGACTAAGGCTCAACAAGGAGGAGAGCTTTGGGCCCAGCTCCACTAGTGAGAGCCGCACTCTCCCAAGCTTGGGCTCCACCGAGGAGCAGAACACCAGGCCGAGCCCCACTAGCGAGAGCTGCACTCTCCCAGGCTCGGGTTCCTGCAAGGAGCAACACCATGAGCTGAGCCCTCCTAGTGAGAGGATAGAATACATTAAATTCAGGTAAGTTATTGTGAATAATTTTAAGATTAGATAATTTAAAGGCTAAACATAGTGATCTGTCCCAAAATTATGAGTTAGCACACTGTAGATATCTGCCAGATAATTCCTCCGCAGACTAGGGCTCAACAAGGAGGAGAGCTTCGGGCCCAGCTCCACTAGTGAGAGCCGCACTCTCCCAAGCTTGGGCTCCACCGAGGAGCAGAACACCAGGCCGAGCCCTACTAGTGAGAGCTGCACTCTCCCAGGCTCGGGTTCATGCAAGAGTCAACACCACGAGCTGAGCCCCACTGGTGAGAGGATAGAATACATTAAATTCAGGTAAGTTATTGTGAATAATTTTAAGATTATATAATTTAAAGGCTAAACATAGTGATCTGTCCCCAAATTATGAGTTAGCACACTGTAGATATCTGCCAGATAATTCCTCCGCAGACTAGGGCTCAACAAGGAGGAGAGCTTCGGGCCCAGCTCCACTAGTGAGAGCCGCACTCTCCCAAGCTTGGGCTCCACCGAGGAGCAGAACACCAGGCCGAGCCCTACTAGTGAGAGCTGCACTCTCCCAGGCTCGGGTTCATGCAAGAGTCAACACCACGAGCTGAGCCCCACTGGTGAGAGGATAGAATACATTAAATTCAGGTAAGTTATTGTGAATAATTTTAAGATTATATAATTTAAAGGCTAAACATAGTGATCTGTCCCCAAATTATGAGTTAGCACACTGTAGATATCTGCCAGATAATTCCTCCGCAGACTAAGGCTCAACAAGGAGGAGAGCTTCGGGCCCAGCTCCACTAGTGAGAGCCGCACTCTCCCAAGCTTGGGCTCCACCGAGGAGCAGAACACCAGGCCGAGCCCCACTAGCGAGAGCTGCACTCTCCCATGCTCGGGTTCATGCAAGAGTCAACACCTATGAGCTGAGCCCCACTAGTGAGAGGATAGAATACATTAAATTCAGGTAAGTTATTGTGAATAATTTTCAAATTACATAATTTAAAGGCTAAACATAGTTAACTGTTCCCAAATTATTAGTTAGCACACTGTATATATCTGCCAGATAATTCCTCGGCAGACTAGGGCTCAACAAGGAGGAGAGCTTCGGGCCCAGCTCCACTAGTGAGAGCCGCACTCTCCCAAGCTTGGGCTCCACCGAGGAGCAGAACACCAGGCCGAGCCCCACTAGTGAGAGCTGCACTCTCCCAGGCTCGGGTTCATGCAAGAGTCAACACCATGAGCTGAGCCCCACTAGTGAGAGGATAGAATACATTAAATTCAGGTAAGTTATTGTGAATAATTTTCAAATTACATAATTTAAAGGCTAAACATAGTGATCTGTCCCCAAATTATTAGTTAGCACACTGTAGATATCTGCCAGATAATTCCTCCGCAGACTAAGGCTCAACAAGGAGGAGAGCTTTGGGCCCAGCTCCACTAGTGAGAGCCGCACTCTCCCAAGCTTGGGCTCCACCGAGGAGCAGAACACCAGGCCGAGCCCCACTAGCGAGAGCTGCACTCTCCCAGGCTCGGGTTCCTGCAAGGAGCAACACCATGAGCTGAGCCCTCCTAGTGAGAGGATAGAATACATTAAATTCAGGTAAGTTATTGTGAATAATTTTAAGATTAGATAATTTAAAGGCTAAACATAGTGATCTGTCCCCAAATTATGAGTTAGCACACTGTAGATATCTGCCAGATAATTCCTCCGCAGACTAGGGCTCAACAAGGAGGAGAGCTTCGGGCCCAGCTCCACTAGTGAGAGCCGCACTCTCCCAAGCTTGGGCTCCACCGAGGAGCAGAACACCAGGCCGAGCCCTACTAGTGAGAGCTGCACTCTCCCAGGCTCGGGTTCATGCAAGAGTCAACACCACGAGCTGAGCCCCACTGGTGAGAGGATAGAATACATTAAATTCAGGTAAGTTATTGTGAATAATTTTCAAATTACATAATTTAAAGGCTAAACATAGTGAACTGTTCCCAAATTATTAGTTAGCACACTGTATATATCTGCCAGATAATTCCTCCGCAGACTAGGGCTCAACAAGGAGGAGAGCTTCGGGCCCAGCTCCACTAGTGAGAGCCGCACTCTCCCAAGCTTGGGCTCCACCGAGGAGCAGAACACCAGGCCGAGCCCCACTAGTGAGAGCTGCACTCTCCCAGGCTCGGGTTCATGCAAGAGTCAACACCATGAGCTGAGCCCCACTAGTGAGAGGATAGAATACATTAAATTCAGGTAAGTTATTGTGAATAATTTTCAAATTACATAATTTAAAGGCTAAACATAATGAACTGTTCCCAAATTATGAGTTAGCACACTGTATATATCTGCCAGATAATTCCTCCGCAGACTAGGGCTCAACAAGGAGGAGAGCTTCGGGCCCAGCTCCACTAGTGAGAGCCGCACTCTCCCAAGCTTGGGCTCCACCGAGGAGCAGAACACCAGGCCGAGCCCCACTAGTGAGAGCTGCACTCTCCCAGGCTCGGGTTCATGCAAGAGTCAACACCATGAGCTGAGCCCCACTAGTGAGAGGATAGAATACATTAAATTCAGGTAAGTTATTGTGAATAATTTTCAAATTACATAATTTAAAGGCTAAACATAGTGATCTGTCCCCAAATTATTAGTTAGCACACTGTAGATATCTGCCAGATAATTCCTCCGCAGACTAAGGCTCAACAAGGAGGAGAGCTTTGGGCCCAGCTCCACTAGTGAGAGCCGCACTCTCCCAAGCTTGGGCTCCACCGAGGAGCAGAACACCAGGCCGAGCCCCACTAGCGAGAGCTGCACTCTCCCAGGCTCGGGTTCCTGCAAGGAGCAACACCATGAGCTGAGCCCTCCTAGTGAGAGGATAGAATACATTAAATTCAGGTAAGTTATTGTGAATAATTTTAAGATTAGATAATTTAAAGGCTAAACATAGTGATCTGTCCCCAAATTATGAGTTAGCACACTGTAGATATCTGCCAGATAATTCCTCCGCAGACTAGGGCTCAACAAGGAGGAGAGCTTCGGGCCCAGCTCCACTAGTGAGAGCCGCACTCTCCCAAGCTTGGGCTCCACCGAGGAGCAGAACACCAGGCCGAGCCCTACTAGTGAGAGCTGCACTCTCCCAGGCTCGGGTTCATGCAAGAGTCAACACCACGAGCTGAGCCCCACTGGTGAGAGGATAGAATACATTAAATTCAGGTAAGTTATTGTGAATAATTTTAAGATTATATAATTTAAAGGCTAAACATAGTGATCTGTCCCCAAATTATGAGTTAGCACACTGTAGATATCTGCCAGATAATTCCTCCGCAGACTAAGGCTCAACAAGGAGGAGAGCTTCGGGCCCAGCTCCACTAGTGAGAGCCGCACTCTCCCAAGCTTGGGCTCCACCGAGGAGCAGAACACCAGGCCGAGCCCCACTAGCGAGAGCTGCACTCTCCCATGCTCGGGTTCATGCAAGAGTCAACACCTATGAGCTGAGCCCCACTAGTGAGAGGATAGAATACATTAAATTCAGGTAAGTTATTGTGAATAATTTTCAAATTACATAATTTAAAGGCTAAACATAGTTAACTGTTCCCAAATTATTAGTTAGCACACTGTATATATCTTGCAGATAATTCCTCGGCAGACTAGGGCTCAACAAGGAGGAGAGCTTCGGGCCCAGCTCCACTAGTGAGAGCCGCACTCTCCCAAGCTTGGGCTCCACCGAGGAGCAGAACACCAGGCCGAGCCCCACTAGTGAGAGCTGCACTCTCCCAGGCTCGGGTTCATGCAAGAGTCAACACCATGAGCTGAGCCCCACTAGTGAGAGGATAGAATACATTAAATTCAGGTAAGTTATTGTGAATAATTTTCAAATTACATAATTTAAAGGCTAAACATAGTGATCTGTCCCCAAATTATTAGTTAGCACACTGTAGATATCTGCCAGATAATTCCTCCGCAGACTAAGGCTCAACAAGGAGGAGAGCTTTGGGCCCAGCTCCACTAGTGAGAGCCGCACTCTCCCAAGCTTGGGCTCTACCGAGGAGCAGAACACCAGGCCGAGCCCCACTAGCGAGAGCTGCACTCTCCCAGGCTCGGGTTCCTGCAAGGAGCAACACCATGAGCTGAGCCCTCCTAGTGAGAGGATAGAATACATTAAATTCAGGTAAGTTATTGTGAATAATTTTAAGATTAGATAATTTAAAGGCTAAACATAGTGATCTGTCCCCAAATTATGAGTTAGCACACTGTAGATATCTGCCAGATAATTCCTCCGCAGACTAGGGCTCAACAAGGAGGAGAGCTTCGGGCCCAGCTCCACTAGTGAGAGCCGCACTCTCCCAAGCTTGGGCTCCACCGAGGAGCAGAACACCAGGCCGAGCCCTACTAGTGAGAGCTGCACTCTCCCAGGCTCGGGTTCATGCAAGAGTCAACACCACGAGCTGAGCCCCACTGGTGAGAGGATAGAATACATTAAATTCAGGTAAGTTATTGTGAATAATTTTCAAATTACATAATTTAAAGGCTAAACATAGTGAACTGTTCCCAAATTATTAGTTAGCACACTGTATATATCTGCCAGATAATTCCTCCGCAGACTAGGGCTCAACAAGGAGGAGAGCTTCGGGCCCAGCTCCACTAGTGAGAGCCGCACTCTCCCAAGCTTGGGCTCCACCGAGGAGCAGAACACCAGGCCGAGCCCCACTAGTGAGAGCTGCACTCTCCCAGGCTCGGGTTCATGCAAGAGTCAACACCATGAGCTGAGCCCCACTAGTGAGAGGATAGAATACATTAAATTCAGGTAAGTTATTGTGAATAATTTTCAAATTACATAATTTAAAGGCTAAACATAATGAACTGTTCCCAAATTATGAGTTAGCACACTGTATATATCTGCCAGATAATTCCTCCGCAGACTAGGGCTCAACAAGGAGGAGAGCTTCGGGCCCAGCTCCACTAGTGAGAGCCGCACTCTCCCAAGCTTGGGCTCCACCGAGGAGCAGAACACCAGGCCGAGCCCCACTAGTGAGAGCTGCACTCTCCCAGGCTCGGGTTCATGCAAGAGTCAACACCATGAGCTGAGCCCCACTAGTGAGAGGATAGAATACATTAAATTCAGGTAAGTTATTGTGAATAATTTTCAAATTACATAATTTAAAGGCTAAACATAGTGAACTGTTCCCAAATTATTAGTTAGCACACTGTATATATCTGCCAGATAATTCCTCCGCAGACTAGGGCTCAACAAGGAGGAGAGCTTCGGGCCCAGCTCCACTAGTGAGAGCCGCACTCTCCCAAGCTTGGGCTCCACCGAGGAGCAGAACACCAGGCCGAGCCCGACTAGTGAGAGCTGTACTCTCCCAGGCTCGGGTTCCTGCAAGGAGCAACACCATGAGCTGAGCCCTCCTAGTGAGAGAATAGAATACATTAAATTCAGGTAAGTTATTGTGAATAATTTTAAGATTATATAATTTAAAGGCTAAACATAGTGAACTGTCCCCAAATTATGAGTTAGCACACTGTATATATCTGCCAGATAATTCCTCCGCAGACTAAGGCTCAACAAGGAGGAGAGCTTCGGGCCTAGCTCCACTAGTGAGAGCCACACTCTCCCAAGCTTGGGCTCCACCGAGGAGCAGAACAACAAGCTGAGCCCCACTAGCGAGAGCTGTGCTCTACCAGGCTCGGGTTCCTGCAAGGAGCAACACCATGAGCTGAGCCCGCCTAGTGAGAGGATAGAATACATTAAATTCAGGTAAGTTATTGTGAATAATTTTAAGATTATATAATTTAATGGCTAAACATAGTGATCTGTCCCCAAATTATGAGTTAGCACACTGTAGATATCTGCCAGATAATTCCTCCGCAGACTAAGGCTCAACAAGGAGGAGAGCTTCGGGCCCAGCTCCACTAGTGAGAGCCGCACTCTCCCAAGCTTGGGCTCCACCGAGGAGCAGAAAACCAGGCCGAGCCCCACTAGCGAGAGCTGCACTCTCCCAGGCTCGGGTTCATGCAAGAGTCAACACCATGAGCTGAGCCCCACTAGTGAGAGGATAGAATACATTAAATTCAGGTAAGTTATTGTGAATGATTTTCAAATTACATAATTTAAAGGCTAAACATAGTTAACTGTTCCCAAATTATTAGTTAGCACACTGTATATATCTGCCAGATAATTCCTCCGCAGATTAGGGCTCAACAAGGAGGAGAGCTTCGGGCCCAGCTCCACTAGTGAGAGCCGCACTCTCCCAAGCTTGGGCTCCACCGAGGAGCAGAACACCAGGCCGAGCCCCACTAGTGAGAGCTGCACTCTCCCAGGCTCGGGTTCATGCAAGAGTCAACACCACGAGCTGAGCCCCACTGGTGAGAGGATAGAATACATTAAATTCAGGTAAGTTATTGTGAATAATTTTCAAATTACATAATTTAAAGGCTAAACATAGTGAACTGTTCCCAAATTATTAGTTAGCACACTGTATATATCTGCCAGATAATTCCTCCGCAGACTAGGGCTCAACAAGGAGGAGAGCTTCGGGCCCAGCTCCACTAGTGAGAGCCGCACTCTCCCAAGCTTGGGCTCCACCGAGGAGCAGAACACCAGGCCGAGCTCCACTAGTGAGAGCTGCACTCTCCCAGGCTCGGGTTCATGCAAGAGTCAACACCATGAGCTGAGCCCCACTAGTGAGAGGATAGAATACATTAAATTCAGGTAAGTTATTGTGAATAATTTTCAAATTACATAATTTAAAGGCTAAACATAGTGAACTGTTCCCAAATTATTAGTTAGCACACTGTATATATCTGCCAGATAATTCCTCCGCAGACTAGGGCTCAACAAGGAGGAGAGCTTCGGGCCCAGCTCCACTAGTGAGAGCCGCACTCTCCCAAGCTTGGGCTCCACCGAGGAGCAGAACAACAAGCTGAGCCCCACTAGCGAGAGCTGTACTCTCCCAGGCTCGGGTTCCTGCAAGGAGCAACACCATGAGCTGAGCTCTCCTAGTGAGAGGATAGAATACATTAAATTCAGGTAAGTTATTGTGAATAATTTTAAGATTATATAATTTAAAGGCTAAACATGGTGATCTGTCCCCAAATTATGAGTTAGCACACTGTAGATATCTGCCAGATAATTTCTCCGCAGAATAAGGCTCAACAAGGAGGAGAGCTTCGGGCCCAGCTCCGCAAGTGAGAGCCGCACTCTTCCAAGCTTGGGCTCCACCGAGGAGCAGAACACCAGGCCGAGCCCCACTAACGAGAGCTGAACTCTCCCAGGCTCGGGTTCATGCAAGAGTCAACACCATGAGCTGAGCCCCACTAGTGAGAGGATAGAATACATTAAATTCAGGTAAGTTATTGTGAATAATTTTCAAATTACATAATTTAAAGGCTAAACATAGTTAACTGTTCCCAAATTATTAGTTAGCACACTGTATATATCTGCCAGATAATTCCTCCGCAGACTACGGCTCAACAAGGAGGAGAGCTTCGGGCCCAGCTCCACTAGTGAGAGCCGCACTCTCCCAAGCTTGGGCTCCACCGAGGAGCAGAACAACAAGCTGAGCCCCACTAGCGAGAGCTGTACTCTCCCAGGCTCGGGTTCCTGCAAGGAGCAACACCATGAGCTGAGCCCTCCTAGTGAGAGAATAGAATACATTAAATTCAGGTAAGTTATTGTGAATCATTTTAAGATTATATAATTTAAAGGCTAAACATAGTGATCTGTCCCCAAATTATGAGTTAGCACACTGTAGATATCTGCCAGATAATTCCTCCGCAGACTAAGGCTCAACAAGGAGGAGTGCTTTGGGCCGAGCCCCACTAGTGAGAGCTGCACTCTCCCAGGCTCGGGTTCATACAAGAGTCAACACCATGAGCTGAGCCCCACTAGTGAGAGGATAGAATACATTAAATTCAGGTAAGTTATTGTGAATAATTTTCAAATTACATAATTTAAAGGCTAAACATAGTGAACTGTTCCCAAATTATTAGTTAGCACACTGTATATATCTGCCAGATAATTCCTCCGCAGACTAGGGCTCAACAAGGAGGAGAGCTTAAGGCCCAGCTCCACTAGTGAGAGCCGCACTCTCCCATGCTTGGGCTCCACCGAGGAGCAGAACACCAGGCCGAGCCCCACTAGCGAGAGCTGCACTCTCCCAGGCTCGGGTTCCTGCAAGGAGCAACACCATGAGCTGAGCCCTCCTAGTGAGAGGATAGAATACATTAAATTCAGGTAAGTTATTGTGAATAATTTTAAGATTAGATAATTTAAAGGCTAAACATAGTGATCTGTCCCCAAATTATGAGTTAGCACACTGTAGATATCTGCCAGATAATTCCTCCGCAGACTAAGGCTCAACAAGGAGGAGTGCTTTGGGCCGAGCCCCACTAGTGAGAGCTGCACTCTCCCAGGCTCGGGTTCATACAAGAGTCAACACCATGAGCTGAGCCCCACTAGTGAGAGGATAGAATACATTAAATTCAGGTAAGTTATTGTGAATAATTTTCAAATTACATAATTTAAAGGCTAAACATAGTGAACTGTTCCCAAATTATTAGTTAGCACACTGTATATATCTGCCAGATAATTCCTCCGCAGACTAGGGCTCAACAAGGAGGAGAGCTTAAGGCCCAGCTCCACTAGTGAGAGCCGCACTCTCCCATGCTTGGGCTCCACCGAGGAGCAGAACACCAGGCCGAGCCCCACTAGCGAGAGCTGCACTCTCCCAGGCTCGGGTTCCTGCAAGGAGCAACACCATGAGCTGAGCCCTCCTAGTGAGAGGATAGAATACATTAAATTCAGGTAAGTTATTGTGAATAATTTTAAGATTAGATAATTTAAAGGCTAAACATAGTGATCTGTCCCCAAATTATGAGTTAGCACACTGTAGATATCTGCCAGATAATTCCTCCGCAGACTAAGGCTCAACAAGGAGGAGAGCTTCGGGCCCAGCTCCACTAGTGAGAGCCGCACTCTCCCAAGCTTGGGCTCCACCGAGGAGCAGAACACCAGGCCGAGCCCCACTAGCGAGAGCTGCACTCTCCCAGGCTCGGGTTCATGCAAGAGTCAACACCATGAGCTGAGCCCCACTAGTGAGAGGATAGAATACATTAAATTCAGGTAAGTTATTGTGAATAATTTTCAAATTACATAATTTAAAGGCTAAACATAGTGAACTGTTCCCAAATTATTAGTTAGCACACTGTATATATCTGCCAGATAATTCCTCCGCAGACTAGGGCTCAACAAGGAGGAGAGCTTCGGTCCCAGCTCCACTAGTGAGAGCCGCACTCTCCCAAGCTTGGGCTCCACCGAGGAGCAGAACAACAAGCTGAGCCCCACTAGCGAGAGCTGCACTCTCCCAGGCTCGGGTTCATGCAAGAGTCAACACCATGAGCTGAGCACCACTAGTGAGAGGATAGAATACATTAAATTCAGGTAAGTTATTGTGAATAATTTTCAAATTACATAATTTAAAGGCTAAACATAGTTAACTGTTCCCAAATTATTAGTTAGCACACTGTATATATCTGCCAGATAATTCCTCCGCAGACTAGGGCTCAACAAGGAGGAGAGCTTCGGGCCCAGCTCCACTAGTGAGTAACGCACTCTCCCAAGCTTGGGCTCCACCGAGGAGCAGAACAACAAGCTGAGCCCCACTAGCGAGAGCTGTACTCTCCCAGGCTCGGGTTCCTGCAAGGAGCAAAACCATGAGCTGAGCCCCACTAGTGAGAGGATAGAATACATTAAATTCAGGTAAGTTATTGTGAATAATTTTCAAATTACATAATTTAAAGGCTAAACATAGTTAACTGTTCCCAAATTATTAGTTAGCACACTGTATATATCTGCCAGATAATTCCTCCGCAGACTAGGGCTCAACAAGGAGGAGAGCTTCGGGCCCAGCTCCACTAGTGAGAGACGCACTCTCCCAAGCTTGGGCTCCACCGAGGAGCAGAACACCAGGCCGAGCCCCACTAGTGAGAGCTGCACTCTCCCAGGCTCGGGTTCATGCAAGAGTCAACACCATGAGCTGAGCCCGCCTAGTGAGAGGATAGAATACATTAAATTCTGGTAAGTTATTGTGAATAATTTTCAAATTACATAATTTAAAGTCTAAACATAGTGAACTGTTCCCAAATTATTAGTTAGCACACTGTATATATCTGCCAGATAATTCCTCCGCAGACTAGGGCTCAACAAGGAGGAGAGCTTCGGGCCCAGCTCCACTAGTGAGAGCCGCACTCTCCCAAGCTTGGGCTCCACTGAGGAGCAGAACACCAGGCCGAGCCCCACTAGTGAGAGCTTCACTCTCCCAGGCTCGGGTTCATGCAAGAGTCAACACCATGAGCTGAGCCCCACTAGTGAGAGGATAGAATACATTAAATTCAGGTAAGTTATTGTGAATAATTTTCAAATTACATAATTTAAAGGCTAAACATAGTGAACTGTTCCCAAATTATTAGTTAGCACACTGTATATATCTGCCAGATAATTCCTCCGCAGACTAGGGCTCAACAAGGAGGAGAGCTTCGGGCCCAGCTCCACTAGTGAGAGCCACACTCTCCCAAGCTTGGGCTCCACCGAGGAGCAGAACAACAAGCTGAGCCCCACTAGCGAGAGCTGTACTCTCCCAGGCTCGGGTTCCTGCAAGGAGCAACACGATGAGCTGAGCCCTCCTAGTGAGAGGATAGAATACATTAAATTCAGGTAAGTTATTGTGAATAATTTTAAGATTATATAATTTAAAGGCTAAACATAGTGATCTGTCCCCAAATTATGAGTTAGCACACTGTAGATATCTGCCAGATAATTCCTCCGCAGACTAAGGCTCAACAAGGAGGAGAGCTTCGGGCCCAGCTCCACTAGTGAGAGCCGCACTCTCCCAAGCTTGGGCTCCACCGAGGAGCAGAACACCAGGCCGAGCCCCACTAGCGAGAGCTGCACTCTCCCAGGCTCGGGTTCATGCAAGAGTCGACACCATGAGCTGAGCCCCACTAGTGAGAGGATAGAATACATTAAATTCAGGTAAGTTATTGTGAATAATTTTCAAATTACATAATTTAAAGGCTAAACATAGTTAACTGTTCCCAAATTATTAGTTAGCACACTGTATATATCTGCCAGATAATTCCTACGCAGAATAGGGCTCAACAAGGAGTAGAGCTTCGGGCCCAGCTCCACTAGTGAGAGCCGCACTCTCCCAAGCTTGGGCTCCACCGAGGAGCAGAACACCAGGCCGAGCCCCACTAGCGAGAGCTGCACTCTCCCAGGCTCGGGTTCATGCAAGAGTCAACACCATGAGCTGAGCCCCACTAGTGAGAGGATAGAATACATTAAATTCAGGTAAGTTATTGTGAATAATTTTCAAATTACATAATTTAAAGGCTAAACATAGTGAACTGTTCCCAAATTATTAGTTAGCACACTGTATAGTTCTGCCAGATAATTCCTCCGCAGACTAGGGCTCAACAAGGAGGAGAGCTTCGGGCCCAGCTCCACTAGTGAGAGCCACACTCTCCCAAGCTTGGGCTCCACCATGGAGCAGAACAACAAGCTGAGCCCCACTAGCGAGAGCTGTACTCTCCCAGGCTCGGGTTCCTGCAAGGAGCAACACCATGAGCTGAGCCCTCCTAGTGAGAGGATAGAATACATTAAATTCAGATAAGTTATTGTGAATAATTTTAAGATTATATAATTTAAAGGCTAAACATAGTGAACTGTTCCCAAATTATTAGTTAGCACACTGTATATATCTGCCAGATAATTCCTCCGCAGACTAAGGCTCAACAAGGAGGAGAGCTTCGGGCCCAGCTCCACTAGTGAGAGACGCACTCTCCCAAGCTTGGGCTCCACCGAGGAGCAGAACAACAAGCTGAGCCCCACTAGCGAGAGCTGTACTCTCCCAGGCTCGGGTTCCTGCAAGGAGCAAAACCATGAGCTGAGCCCCACTAGTGAGAGGATATAATACATTAAATTCAGGTAAGTTATTGTGAATAATTTTCAAATTACATAATTTAAAGGCTAAACATAGTTAACTGTTCCCAAATTATTAGTTAGCACACTGTATATATCTGCCAGATAATTCCTCCGCAGACTAGGGCTCAACAAGGAGGAGAGCTTCGGGCCCAGCTCCACTAGTGAGAGACGCACTCTCCCAAGCTTGGGCTCCACCGAGGAGCAGAACACCAGGCCGAGCCCCACTAGTGAGAGCTGCACTCTCCCAGGCTCGGGTTCATGCAAGAGTCAACACCATGAGCTGAGCCCGCCTAGTGAGAGGATAGAATACATTAAATTCTGGTAAGTTATTGTGAATAATTTTCAAATTACATAATTTAAAGTCTAAACATAGTGAACTGTTCCCAAATTATTAGTTAGCACACTGTATATATCTGCCAGATAATTCCTCCGCAGACTAGGGCTCAACAAGGAGGAGAGCTTCGGGCCCAGCTCCACTAGTGAGAGCCGCACTCTCCCAAGCTTGGGCTCCACTGAGGAGCAGAACACCAGGCCGAGCCCCACTAGTGAGAGCTGCACTCTCCCAGGCTCGGGTTCATGCAAGAGTCAACACCATGAGCTGAGCCCCACTAGTGAGAGGATAGAATACATTAAATTCAGGTAAGTTATTGTGAATAATTTTCAAATTACATAATTTAAAGGCTAAACATAGTGAACTGTTCCCAAATTATTAGTTAGCACACTGTATATATCTGCCAGATAATTCCTCCGCAGACTAGGGCTCAACAAGGAGGAGAGCTTCGGGCCCAGCTCCACTAGTGAGAGCCACACTCTCCCAAGCTTGGGCTCCACCGAGGAGCAGAACAACAAGCTGAGCCCCACTAGCGAGAGCTGTACTCTCCCAGGCTCGGGTTCCTGCAAGGAGCAACACGATGAGCTGAGCCCTCCTAGTGAGAGGATAGAATACATTAAATTCAGGTAAGTTATTGTGAATAATTTTAAGATTATATAATTTAAAGGCTAAACATAGTGATCTGTCCCCAAATTATGAGTTAGCACACTGTAGATATCTGCCAGATAATTCCTCCGCAGACTAAGGCTCAACAAGGAGGAGAGCTTCGGGCCCAGCTCCACTAGTGAGAGCCGCACTCTCCCAAGCTTGGGCTCCACCGAGGAGCAGAACACCAGGCCGAGCCCCACTAGCGAGAGCTGCACTCTCCCAGGCTCGGGTTCATGCAAGAGTCGACACCATGAGCTGAGCCCCACTAGTGAGAGGATAGAATACATTAAATTCAGGTAAGTTATTGTGAATAATTTTCAAATTACATAATTTAAAGGCTAAACATAGTTAACTGTTCCCAAATTATTAGTTAGCACACTGTATATATCTGCCAGATAATTCCTACGCAGAATAGGGCTCAACAAGGAGTAGAGCTTCGGGCCCAGCTCCACTAGTGAGAGCCGCACTCTCCCAAGCTTGGGCTCCACCGAGGAGCAGAACACCAGGCCGAGCCCCACTAGCGAGAGCTGCACTCTCCCAGGCTCGGGTTCATGCAAGAGTCAACACCATGAGCTGAGCCCCACTAGTGAGAGGATAGAATACATTAAATTCAGGTAAGTTATTGTGAATAATTTTCAAATTACATAATTTAAAGGCTAAACATAGTGAACTGTTCCCAAATTATTAGTTAGCACACTGTATAGTTCTGCCAGATAATTCCTCCGCAGACTAGGGCTCAACAAGGAGGAGAGCTTCGGGCCCAGCTCCACTAGTGAGAGCCACACTCTCCCAAGCTTGGGCTCCACCAAGGAGCAGAACAACAAGCTGAGCCCCACTAGCGAGAGCTGTACTCTCCCAAGCTCGGGTTCCTGCAAGGAGCAACACCATGAGCTGAGCCCTCCTAGTGAGAGGATAGAATACATTAAATTCAGGTAAGTTATTGTGAATAATTTTAAGATTATATAATTTAAAGGCTAAACATAGTGAACTGTTCCCAAATTATTAGTTAGCACACTGTATATATCTGCCAGATAATTCCTCCGCAGACTAAGGCTCAACAAGGAGGAGAGCTTCGGGCCCAGCTCCACTAGTGAGAGCCGCACTCTCCCAAGCTTGGGCTCCACCGAGGAGCAGAACAACAAGCTGAGCCCTCCTAGTGAGAGGATAGAATACATTAAATTCAGGTAAGTTATTGTGAATAATTTTAAGATTATATAATTTAAAGGCTAAACATAGTTAACTGTTCCCAAATTATTAGTTAGCACACTGTATATATCTGCCAGATAATTCCTCCGCAGACTAGGGCTCAACAAGGAGGAGAGCTTCGGGCCCAGCTCCACTAGTGAGAGACGCACTCTCCCAAGCTTGGGCTCCACCGAGGAGCAGAACACCAGGCCGAGCCCCACTAGTGAGAGCTGCACTCTCCCAGGCTCGGGTTCATGCAAGAGTCAACACCATGAGCTGAGCCCGCCTAGTGAGAGGATAGAATACATTAAATTCTGGTAAGTTATTGTGAATAATTTTCAAATTACATAATTTAAAGTCTAAACATAGTGAACTGTTCCCAAATTATTAGTTAGCACACTGTATATTTCTGCCAGATAATTCCTCCGCAGACTAGGGCTCAACAAGGAGGAGAGCTTCGGGCCCAGCTCCACTAGTGAGAGCCGCACTCTCCCAAGCTTGGGCTCCACCGAGGAGCAGAACACCAGGCCGAGCCCCACTAGTGAGAGCTGCACTCTCCCAGGCTCGGGTTCATACAAGAGTCAACACCATGAGCTGAGCCCCACTAGTGAGAGGATAGAATACATTAAATTCAGGTAAGTTATTGTGAATAATTTTCAAATTACATAATTTAAAGGCTAAACATAGTGAACTGTTCCCAAATTATTAGTTAGCACACTGTATATATCTGCCAGATAATTCCTCCGCAGACTAGGGCTCAACAAGGAGGAGAGCTTCGGGCCCAGCTCCACTAGTGAGAGCCGCACTCTCCCAAGCTTGGGCTCCACCGAGGAGCAGAACAACAAGCTGAGCCCCACTAGCGAGAGCTGTACTCTCCCAGGCTCGGGTTCCTGCAAGGAGCAACACCATGAGCTGAGCCCTCCTAGTGAGAGGATAGAATACATTACATTCAGGTAAGTTATTGTGAATAATTTTAAGATTATATAATTTAAAGGCTAAACATAGTGATCTGTCCCCAAATTATGAGTTAGCACACTGTAGATATCTGCCAGATAATTCCTCCGCAGACTAAGGCTCAACAAGGAGGAGAGCTTCGGGCCCAGCTCCACTAGTGAGAGCTGCACTCTCCCAGGCTCGGGTTCATACAAGAGTCAACACCATGAGCTGAGCCCCACTAGTGAGAGGATAGAATACATTAAATTCAGGTAAGTTATTGTGAATAATTTTCAAATTACATAATTTAAAGGCTAAACATAGTGATCTGTCCCCAAATTATTAGTTAGCACACTGTATATATCTGCCAGATAATTCCTCCGCAGACTAGGGCTCAACAAGGAGGAGAGCTTAAGGCCCAGCTCCACTAGTGAGAGCCGCACTCTCCCAAGCTTGGGCTCCACCGAGGAGCAGAACACCAGGCCGAGCCCCCCTAGCGAGAGCTGCACTCTCCCAGGCTCGGGTTCCTGCAAGGAGCAACACCATGAGCTGAGCCCTCCTAGTGAGAGGATAGAATACATTAAATTCAGGTAAGTTATTGTGAATAATTTTAAGATTAGATAATTTAAAGGCTAAACATAGTGATCTGTCCCCAAATTATGAGTTAGCACACTGTAGATATCTGCCAGATAATTCCTCCGCAGACTAAGGCTCAACAAGGAGGAGAGCTTCGGGCCCAGCTCCACTAGTGAGAGCCGCACTCTCCCAAGCTTGGGCTCCACCGAGGAGCAGAACACCAGGCCGAGCCCCACTAGCGAGAGCTGCACTCTCCCAGGCTCGGGTTCATGCAAGAGTCAACACCATGAGCTGAGCCCCACTAGTGAGAGGATAGAATACATTAAATTCAGGTAAGTTATTGTGAATAATTTTCAAATTACATAATTTAAAGGCTAAACATAGTGAACTGTTCCCAAATTATTAGTTAGCACACTGTATATATCTGCCAGATAATTCCTCCGCAGATTAAGGCTCAACAAGGAGGAGAGCTTCGGGCCCAGCTCCACTAGTGAGAGCCGCACTCTCCCAAGCTTGGCCTCAACCGAGGAGCAGAACACCAGGCCGAGCCCCACTAGTGAGAGCTGCAGTCTCCCAGGCTCGGGTTCATGCAAGAGTCAACACCACGAGCTGAGCCCCACTGGTGAGAGGATAGAATACATTAAATTCAGGTAAGTTATTGTGAATAATTTTCAAATTACATAATTTAAAGGCTAAACATAGTGAACTGTTCCCAAATTATTTAGCACACTGTATATATCTGCCAGACAATTCCTCCGCAGACTAGGGCTCAACAAGGAGGAGAGCTTCGGGCCCAGCTCCACTAGTGAGAGCCGCACTCTCCCAAGCTTGTGCTCCACCGAGGAGCAGAACAACAAGCTGAGCCCCACTAGCGAGAGCTGCACTCTCCCAGGCTCGGGTTCATGCAAGAGTCAACACCATGAGCTGAGCACCACTAGTGAGAGGATAGAATACATTAAATTCAGGTAAGTTATTGTGAATAATTTTCAAATTACATAATTTAAAGGCTAAACATAGTTAACTGTTCCCAAATTATTAGTTAGCACACTGTATATATCTGCCAGATAATTCCTCCGCAGACTAGGGCTCAACAAGGAGGAGAGCTTCGGGCCCAGCTCCACTAGTGAGAGACGCACTCTCCCAAGCTTGGGCTCCACCGAGGAGCAGAACAACAAGCTGAGCCCCACTAGCGAGAGCTGTACTCTCCCAGGCTCGGGTTCATACAAGAGTCAACACCATGAGCTGAGCCCCACTAGTGAGAGGATAGAATACATTAAATTCAGGTAAGTTATTGTGAATAATTTTCAAATTACATAATTTAAAGGCTAAACATAGTGAACTGTTCCCAAATTATTAGTTAGCACACTGTATATATCTGCCAGATAATTCCTCCGCAGACTAGGGCTCAACAAGGAGGAGAGCTTCGGGCCCAGCTCCACTAGTGAGAGCCGCACTCTCCCAAGCTTGGGCTCCACCGAGGAGCAGAACAACAAGCTGAGCCCCACTAGCGAGAGCTGTACTCTCCCAGGCTCGGGTTCCTGGAAGGAGCAACACCATGAGCTGAGCCCTCCTAGTGAGAGAATAGAATACATTAAATTCAGGTAAGTTATTGTGAATCATTTTAAGATTATATAATTTAAAAGCTAAACATAGTGATCTGTCCCCAAATTATGAGTTAGCACACTGTAGATATCTGCCAGATAATTCCTCCGCAGACTAAGGCTCAACAAGGAGGAGTGCTTTGGGCCGAGCCCCACTAGTGAGAGCTGCACTCTCCCAGGCTCGGGTTCATACAAGAGTCAACACCATGAGCTGAGCCCCACTAGTGAGAGGATAGAATACATTAAATTCAGGTAAGTTATTGTGAATAATTTTCAAATTACATAATTTAAAGGCTAAACATAGTGAACTGTTCCCAAATTATTAGTTAGCACACTGTATATATCTGCCAGATAATTCCTCCGCAGACTAGGGCTCAACAAGGAGGAGAGCTTAAGGCCCAGCTCCACTAGTGAGAGCCGCACTCTCCCAAGCTTGGGCTCCACCGAGGAGCAGAACACCAGGCCGAGCCCCCCTAGCGAGAGCTGCACTCTCCCAGGCTCGGGTTCCTGCAAGGAGCAACACCATGAGCTGAGCCCTCCTAGTGAGAGGATAGAATACATTAAATTCAGGTAAGTTATTGTGAATAATTTTAAGATTAGATAATTTAAAGGCTAAACATAGTGATCTGTCCCCAAATTATGAGTTAGCACACTGTAGATATCTGCCAGATAATTCCTCCGCAGACTAAGGCTCAACAAGGAGGAGAGCTTCGGGCCCAGCTCCACTAGTGAGAGCCGCACTCTCCCAAGCTTGGGCTCCACCGAGGAGCAGAACACCAGGCCGAGCCCCACTAGCGAGAGCTGCACTCTCCCAGGCTCGGGTTCATGCAAGAGTCAACACCATGAGCTGAGCCCCACTAGTGAGAGGATAGAATACATTAAATTCAGGTAAGTTATTGTGAATAATTTTCAAATTACATAATTTAAAGGCTAAACATAGTGAACTGTTCCCAAATTATTAGTTAGCACACTGTATATATCTGCCAGATAATTCCTCCGCAGATTAAGGCTCAACAAGGAGGAGAGCTTCGGGCCCAGCTCCACTAGTGAGAGCCGCACTCTCCCAAGCTTGGCCTCCACCGAGGAGCAGAACACCAGGCCGAGCCCCACTAGTGAGAGCTGCAGTCTCCCAGGCTCGGGTTCATGCAAGAGTCAACACCACGAGCTGAGCCCCACTGGTGAGAGGATAGAATACATTAAATTCAGGTAAGTTATTGTGAATAATTTTCAAATTACATAATTTAAAGGCTAAACATAGTGAACTGTTCCCAAATTATTTAGCACACTGTATATATCTGCCAGACAATTCCTCCGCAGACTAGGGCTCAACAAGGAGGAGAGCTTCGGGCCCAGCTCCACTAGTGAGAGCCGCACTCTCCCAAGCTTGGGCTCCACCGAGGAGCAGAACAACAAGCTGAGCCCCACTAGCGAGAGCTGCACTCTCCCAGGCTCGGGTTCATGCAAGAGTCAACACCATGAGCTGAGCACCACTAGTGAGAGGATAGAATACATTAAATTCAGGTAAGTTATTGTGAATAATTTTCAAATTACATAATTTAAAGGCTAAACATAGTTAACTGTTCCCAAATTATTAGTTAGCACACTGTATATATCTGCCAGATAATTCCTCCGCAGACTAGGGCTCAACAAGGAGGAGAGCTTCGGGCCCAGCTCCACTAGTGAGAGACGCACTCTCCCAAGCTTGGGCTCCACCGAGGAGCAGAACAACAAGCTGAGCCCCACTAGCGAGAGCTGTACTCTCCCAGGCTCGGGTTCCTGCAAGGAGCAAAACCATGAGCTGAGCCCCACTAGTGAGAGGATAGAATACATTAAATTCAGGTAAGTTATTGTGAATAATTTTCAAATTACATAATTTAAAGGCTAAACATAGTTAACTGTTCCCAAATTATTAGTTAGCACACTGTATATATCTGCCAGATAATTCCTCCGCAGACTAGGGCTCAACAAGGAGGAGAGCTTCGGGCCCAGCTCCACTAGTGAGAGACGCACTCTCCCAAGCTTGGGCTCCACCGAGGAGCAGAACACCAGGCCGAGCCCCACTAGTGAGAGCTGCACTCTCCCAGGCTCGGGTTCATGCAAGAGTCAACACCATGAGCTGAGCCCGCCTAGTGAGAGGATAGAATACATTAAATTCTGGTAAGTTATTGTGAATAATTTTCAAATTACATAATTTAAAGTCTAAACATAGTGAACTGTTCCCAAATTATTAGTTAGCACACTGTATATATCTGCCAGATAATTCCTCCGCAGACTAGGGCTCAACAAGGAGGAGAGCTTCGGGCCCAGCTCCACTAGTGAGAGCCGCACTCTCCCAAGCTTGGGCTCCACCGAGGAGCAGAACACCAGGCCGAGCCCCACTAGTGAGAGCTGCACTCTCCCAGGCTCGGGTTCCTGCAAGGAGCAACACCATGAGCTGAGCCCTCCTAGTGAGAGGATAGAATACATTAAATTCAGGTAAGTTATTGTGAATAATTTTAAGATTATATAATTTAAAGGCTAAACATAGTGATCTGTCCCCAAATTATGAGTTAGCACACTGTAGATATCTGCCAGATAATTCCTCCGCAGACTAAGGCTCAACAAGGAGGAGAGCTTCGGGCCCAGCTCCACTAGTGAGAGCCGCACTCTCCCAAGCTTGGGCTCCACCGAGGAGCAGAACACCAGGCCGAGCCCCACTATCGAGAGCTGCACTCTCCCAGGCTCGGGTTCATGCAAGAGTCGGCACCATGAGCTGAGCCCCACTAGTGAGAGGATAGAATACATTAAATTCAGGTAAGTTATTGTGAATAATTTTCAAATTACATAATTTAAAGGCTAAACATAGTTAACTGTTCCCAAATTATTAGTTAGCACACTGTATATATCTGCCAGATAATTCCTCCGCAGACTAGGGCTCAACAAGGAGGAGAGCTTCGGGCCCAGCTCCACTAGTGAGAGCCGCACTCTCCCAAGCTTGGGCTCCACCGAGGAGCAGAACACCAGGCCGAGCCCCACTAGCGAGAGCTGCACTCTCCCAGGCTCGGGTTCATGCAAGAGTCAACACCATGAGCTGAGCCCCACTAGTGAGAGGATAGAATACATTAAATTCAGGTAAGTTATTGTGAATAATTTTCAAATTACATAATTTAAAGGCTAAACATAGTGAACTGTTCCCAAATTATTAGTTAGCACACTGTATAGTTCTGCCAGATAATTCCTCCGCAGACTAGGGCTCAACAAGGAGGAGAGCTTCGGGCCCAGCTCCACTAGTGAGAGCCGCACTCTCCCAAGCTTGGGCTCCACCGAGGAGCAGAACACCAGGCCGAGCCCCACTAGCGAGAGCTGTACTCTCCCAGGCTCGGGTTCCTGCAAGGAGCAACACCATGAGCTGTAGCCCTCCTAGTGAGAGGATAGAATACATTAAATTCAGGTAAGTTATTGTGAATAATTTTAAGATTATATAATTTAAAGGCTAAACATAGTGATCTGTCCCCAAATTATTAGTTAGCACACTGTATAGTTCTGCCAGATAATTCCTCCGCAGACTAGGGCTCAACAAGGAGGAGAGCTTCGGGCCCAGCTCCACTAGTGAGAGCCGCACTCTCCCAAGCTTGGGCTCCACCGAGGAGCAGAACACCAGGCCGAGCCCCACTAGCGAGAGCTGCACTCTCCCAGGCTCGGGTTCATGCAAGAGTCGACACCATGAGCTGAGCCCCACTAGTGAGAGGATAGAATACATTAAATTCAGGTAAGTTATTGTGAATAATTTTCAAATTACATAATTTAAAGGCTAAACATAGTTAACTGTTCCCAAATTATTAGTTAGCACACTGTATATATCTGCCAGATAATTCCTCCGCAGACTAGGGCTCAACAAGGAGGAGAGCTTCGGGCCCAGCTCCACTAGTGAGAGCCGCACTCTCCCAAGCTTGGGCTCCACCGAGGAGCAGAACACCAGGCCGAGCCCCACTAGCGAGAGCTGCACTCTCCCAGGCTCGGGTTCATGCAAGAGTCAACACCATGAGCTGAGCCCCACTAGTGAGAGGATAGAATACATTAAATTCAGTTAAGTTATTGTGAATAATTTTCAAATTACATAATTTAAAGGCTAAACATAGTGAACTGTTCCCAAATTATTAGTTAGCACACTGTATAGTTCTGCCAGATAATTCCTCCGCAGACTAGGGCTCAACAAGGAGGAGAGCTTCGGGCCCAGCTCCACTAGTGAGAGCCACACTCTCCCAAGCTTGGGCTCCACCGAGGAGCAGAACAACAAGCTGAGCCCCACTAGCGAGAGCTGTACTCTCCCAGGCTCGGGTTCCTGCAAGGAGCAACACCATGAGCTGAGCCCTCCTAGTGAGAGGATAGAATACATTAAATTCAGGTAAGTTATTGTGAATAATTTTAAGATTATATAATTTAAAGGCTAAACATAGTGAACTGTTCCCAAATTATTAGTTAGCACACTGCATATATCTGCCAGATAATTCCTCCGCAGACTAGGGCTCAACAAGGAGGAGAGCTTCGGGCCCAGCTCCACTAGTGAGAGCCGCACTCTCCCAAGCTTGGGCTCCACCGAGGAGCAGAAAAACAAGCTGAGCCCTCCTAGTGAGAGGATAGAATACATTAAATTCAGGTAAGTTATTGTGAATAATTTTAAGATTATATAATTTAAAGGCTAAACATAGTGATCTGTCCCCAAATTATTAGTTAGCACACTGTATATATCTGCCAGATAATTCCTCCGCAGACTAGGGCTCAACAAGGAGGAGAGCTTCGGGCCCAGCTCCACTAGTGAGAGCCGCACTCTCCCAAGCTTGGGCTCCACCGAGGAGCAGAACACCAGGCCGAGCCCCACTAGTGAGAGCTGCACTCTCCCAGGCTCGGGTTCATGCAAGAGTCAACACCACGAGCTGAGCCCCACTAGTGAGAGGATAGAATACATTAAATTCAGGTAAGTTATTGTGAATAATTTTCAAATTACATAATTTAAAGGCTAAACATAGTTAACTGTTCCCAAATTATTAGTTAGCACACTGTATATATCTGCCAGATAATTCCTCCGCAGACTAGGGCTCAACAAGGAGGAGAGCTTCGGGCCCAGCTCCACTAGTGAGAGCCGCACTCTCCCAAGCTTGGGCTCCACCGAGGAGCAGAACACCAGGCCGAGCCCCACTAGTGAGAGCTGCACTCTCCCAGGCTCGGGTTCATGCTGCAAGAGTCAACACCATGAGCTGAGCCCCACTAGTGAGAGGATAGAATACATTAAATTCAGGTAAGTTATTGTGAATAATTTTCAAATTACATAATTTAAAGGCTAAACATTGTTAACTGTTCCCAAATTATTAGTTAGCACACTGTATATATCTGCCAGATAATTCCTCCGCAGACTAGGGCTCAACAAGGAGGAGAGCTTCGGGCCCAGCTCCACTAGTGAGAGCCGCACTCTCCCAAGCTTGGGCTCCACCGAGGAGCAGAACAACAAGCTGAGCCCCACTAGCGAGAGCTGCACTCTCCCAGGCTCGGGTTCATGCAAGAGTCAACACCATGAGCTGAGCACCACTAGTGAGAGGATAGAATACATTAAATTCAGGTAAGTTATTGTGAATAATTTTCAAATTACATAATTTAAAGGCTAAACATAGTTAACTGTTCCCAAATTATTAGTTAGCACACTGTATATATCTGCCAGATAATTCCTCCGCAGACTAGGGCTCAACAAGGAGGAGAGCTTCGGGCCCAGCTCCACTAGTGAGAGCCGCACTCTCCCCAGCTTGGGCTCCACCGAGGAGCAGAACACCAGGCCGAGCCCCACTAGTGAGAGCTGCACTCTCCCAGGCTGGGGTTCATGCTGCAAGAGTCAACACCATGAGCTTAGCCCCACTAGTGAGAGGATAGAATACATTAAATTCAGGTAAGTTATTGTGAATAATTTTCAAATTACATAATTTAAAGGCTAAACATAGTGAACTGTTCCCAAATTATTAGTTAGCACACTGTATATATCTGCCAGATAATTCCTCCGCAGACTAGGGCTCAACAAGGAGGAGAGCTTCGGGCCCAGCTCCACTAGTGAGAGCCGCACTCTCCCAAGCTTGGGCTCCACCGAGGAGCAGAACAACAAGCTGAGCCCTCCTAGTGAGAGGATAGAATACATTACATTCAGGTAAGTTATTGTGAATAATTTTAAGATTATATAATTTAAAGGCTAAACATAGTGATCTGTCCCCAAATTATGAGTTAGCACACTGTAGATATCTGCCAGATAATTCCTCCGCAGACTAAGGCTCAACAAGGAGGAGAGCTTCGGGCCCAGCTCCACTAGTGAGAGCCGCACTCTCCCAAGCTTGGGCTCCACCGAGGAGCAGAACACCAGGCCGAGCCCCACTAGCGAGAGCTGCACTCTCCCAGGCTCGGGTTCATGCAAGAGTCAACACCATGAGCTGAGCCCCACTAGTGAGAGGATAGAATACATTAAATTCAGGTAAGTTATTGTGAATAATTTTCAAATTATATAATTTAAAGGCTAAACATAGTTAACTGTTCCCAAATTATTAGTTAGCACACTGTATATATCTGCCAGATAATTCCTCCGCAGACTAGGGCTCAACAAGGAGGAGAGCTTCGGGCCCAGCTCCACTAGTGAGAGCCGCACTCTCCCAAGCTTGGGCTCCACCGAGGAGCAGAACACCAGGCCGAGCCCCACTAGCGAGAGCTGCACTCTCCCAGGCTCGGGTTCATGCAAGAGTCAACACCACGAGCTGAGCCCCACTAGTGAGAGGATAGAATACATTAAATTCAGGTAAGTTATTGTGAATAATTTTAAGATTATATAATTTAAAGGCTAAACATGGTGATCTGTCCCCAAATCATGAGTTAGCACACTGTAGATATCTGCCAGATAATTCCTCCGCAGAATAAGGCTCAACAAGGAGGAGAGCTTCGGGCCCAGCTCCGCTAGTGAGAGCCGCACTCTCCCAAGCTTGGGCTCCACCGAGGAGCAGAACACCAGGCCGAGCCCCACTAGCGAGAGCTGCACTCTCCCAGGCTCGGGTTCATGCAAGAGTCAACACCATGAGCTGAGCCCCACTAGTGAGAGGATAGAATACATTAAACTCAGGTAAGTTATTGTGAATAATTTTCAAATTACATAATTTAAAGGCTAAACATAGTTAACTGTTCCCAAATTATTAGTTAGCACACTGTATATATCTGCCAGATAATTCCTCCGCAGACTAGGGCTCAACAAGGAGGAGAGCTTCGGGCCCAGCTCCACTAGTGAGAGCCGCACTCTCCCAAGCTTGGGCTCCACCGCGGAGCAGAACACCAGGCCGAGCCCCACTAGTGAGAGCTGCACTCTCCCAGGCTCGGGTTCATACAAGAGTCAACACCATGAGCTGAGCCCTCCTAGTGAGAGAATAGAATACATTAAATTCAGGTAAGTTATTGTGAATCATTTTAAGATTATATAATTTAAAGGCTAAACATAGTGATCTGTCCCCAAATTATGAGTTAGCACACTGTAGATATCTGCCAGATAATTCCTCCGCAGACTAAGGCTCAACAAGGAGGAGTGCTTTGGGCCGAGCCCCACTAGTGAGAGCTGCACTCTCCCAGGCTCGGGTTCATACAAGAGTCAACACCATGAGCTGAGCCCCACTAGTGAGAGGATAGAATACATTAAATTCAGGTAAGTTATTGTGAATAATTTTCAAATTACATAATTTAAAGGCTAAACATAGTGAACTGTTCCCAAATTATTAGTTAGCACACTGTATATATCTGCCAGATAATTACTCCGCAGACTAGGGCTCAACAAGGAGGAGAGCTTCGGGCCCAGCTCCACTAGTGAGAGCCGCACTCTCCCAAGCTTGGGCTCCACCGAGGAGCAGAACAACAAGCTGAGCCCCACTAGCGAGAGCTGTACTCTCCCAGGCTCGGGTTCCTGCAAGGAGCAACACCATGAGCTGAGCCCTCCTAGTGAGAGAATAGAATACATTAAATTCAGGTAAGTTATTGTGAATCATTTTAAGATTTTATAATTTAAAGGCTAAACATAGTGATCTGTCCCCAAATTATGAGTTAGCACACTGTAGATATCTGCCAGATAATTCCTCCGCAGACTAAGGCTCAACAAGGAGGAGAGCTTCGGGCCAGCTCCACTAGTGAGAGCCGCACTCTCCCAAGCTTGGGCTCCACCGAGGAGCAGAACACCAGGCCGAGCCCCACTAGCGAGAGCTGCACTCTCCCAGGCTCGGGTTCATGCAAGAGTCAACACCATGAGCTGAGCCCCACTAGTGAGAGGATAGAATACATTAAATTCAGGTAAGTTATTGTGAATAATTTTCAAATTATATAATTTAAAGGCTAAACATAGTTAACTGTTCCCAAATTATTAGTTAGCACACTGTATATATCTGCCAGATAATTCCTCCGCAGACTAGGGCTCAACAAGGAGGAGAGCTTCGGGCCCAGCTCCACTAGTGAGAGCCGCACTCTCCCAAGATTGGGCTCCACCGAGGAGCAGAACACTAGGCCGAGCCCCACTAGTAAGAGCTGCACTCTCCCAGGCTCGGGTTCATGCAAGAGTCAACACCATGAGCTGAGCCCCACTAGTGAGAGGATAGAAAACATAAAATTCAGGTAAGTTATTGTGAATAATTTTCAAATTACATAATTTAAAGGCTAAACATAGTGAACTGTTCCCAAATTATTAGTTAGCACACTGTATATATCTGCCAGATAATTCCTCCGCAGACTAGGGCTCAACAAGGAGGAAAGCTTCGGGCCCAGCTCCACTAGTGAGAGCCGCACTCTCCCAAGCTTGGGCTCCACCGAGGAGCAGAACAACAAACTGAGCCCCACTAGCGAGAGCTGTACTCTCCCAGGCTCGGGTTCCTGCAAGGAGCAACACCATGAGCTGAGCCCTCCTAGTGAGAGGATAGAATACATTACATTCATGTAAGTTATTGTGAATAATTTTAAGTTTATATAATTTAAAGGCTAAACATAGTGATCTGTCCCCAAATTATGAGTTAGCACACTGTAGATATCTGCCAGATAATTCCTCCGCAGACTAAGGCTCAACAAGGAGGAGTGCTTTGGGCCCAGCTCCACTAGTGAGAGCCGCACTCTCCCAAGCTTGGGCTCCACCGAGGAGCAGAACACCAGGCCGAGCCCCACTAGCGAGAGCTGCACTCTCCCAGGCTCGGGTTCATGCAAGAGTCAACACCACGAGCTGAGCCCCACTAGTGAGAGGATAGAATACATTAAATTCAGGTAAGTTATTGTGAATAATTTTAGGATTATATAATTTAAAGGCTAAACATGGTGATCTGTCCCCAAATTATGAGTTAGCACACTGTAGATATCTGCCAGATAATTCCTCCGCAGAATAAGGCTCAACAAGGAGGAGAGCTTTGGGCCCAGCTCCGCTAGTGAGAGCCGCACTCTCCCAAGCTTGGGCTCCACCGAGGAGCAGAACACCAGGCCGAGCCCCACTAGCGAGAGCTGCACTCTCCCAGGATCGGGTTCATGCAAGAGTCAACACCATGAGCTGAGCCCCACTAGTGAGAGGATAGAATACATTAAATTCAGGTAAGTTATTGTGAATAATTTTCAAATTACATAATTTAAAGGCTAAACATAGTTAACTGTTCCCAAATTATTAGTTAGCACACTGTATATATCTGCCAGATAATTCCTCCGCAGACTAGGGCTCAACAAGGAGGAGAGCTTCGGGCCCAGCTCCACTAGTGAGAGCCGCACTCTCCCAAGCTTGGGCTCCACCGAGGAGCAGAACACCAGGCCGAGCCCCACTAGTGAGAGCTGCACTCTCCCAGGCTCGGGTTCATACAAGAGTCAACACCATGAGCTGAGCCCCACTAGTGAGAGGATAGAAAACATTAAATTCAGGTAAGTTATTGTGAATAATTTTCAAATTACATAATTTAAAGGCTAAACATAGTGAACTGTTCCCAAATTATTAGTTAGCACACTGTATATATCTGCCAGATAATTCCTCCGCAGACTAGGGCTCAACAAGGAGGAGAGCTTCGGGCCCAGCTCCACTAGTGAGAGCCGCACTCGCCCAAGCTTGGGCTCCACCGAGGAGCAGAACAACAAGCTGAGCCCCACTAGCGAGAGCTGTACTCTCCCAGGCTCGGGTTCCTGCAAGGAGCAACACCATGAGCTGAGCCCTCCTAGTGAGAGAATAGAATACATTAAATTCAGGTAAGTTATTGTGAATAATTTTAAGATTATATAATTTAAAGGCTAAACATAGTGATCTGTCCCCAAATTATGAGTTAGCACACTGTAGATATCTGCCAGATAATTCCTCCGCAGACTAAGGCTCAACAAGGAGGAGTGCTTTGGGCCGAGCCCCACTAGTGAGAGCTGCACTCTCCCAGGCTCGGGTTCATACAAGAGTCAACACCATGAGCTGAGCCCCACTAGTGAGAGGATAGAATACATTAAATTCAGGTAAGTTATTGTGAATAATTTTAAAATTACATAATTTAAAGGCTAAACATAGTTAACTGTTCCCAAATTATTAGTTAGCACACTGTATATATCTGCCAGATAATTCCTCCGCAGACTAGGGCTCAACAAGGAGGAGATCTTCGGGCCCAGCTCCACTAGTGAGAGCCGCACTCTCCCAAGCTTGGGCTCCACCGAGGAGCAGAACAAGAAGCTGAGCCCCACTAGCGAGAGCTGCACTCTCCCAGGCTCGGGTTCATGCAAGAGTCAACACCATGAGCTGAGCACCACTAGTGAGAGGATAGAATACATTAAATTCAGGTAAGTTATTGTGAATAATTTTCAAATTACATAATTTAAAGGCTAAACATAGTTAACTATTCCCAATTTATTAGTTAGCACACTGTATATATCTGCCAGATAATTCCTCCGCAGACTAGGGCTCAACAAGGAGGAGAGCTTCGGGCCCAGCTCCACTAGTGAGAGCCGCACTCTCCCAAGCTTGGGCTCCACCGAGGAGCAGAACACCAGGCCGAGCCCCACTAGCGAGAGCTGCACTCTCCCAGGCTCGGGTTCATGCAAGAGTCAACACCATGAGCTGAGCCCCACTAGTGAGAGGATAGAATACATTAAATTCAGGTAAGTTATTGTGAATAATTTTCAAATTATAGAATTTAAAGGCTAAACATAGTTAACTGTTCCCAAATTATTAGTTAGCACACTGTATATATCTGCCAGATAATTCCTCCGCAGACTAGGGCTCAACAAGGAGGAGAGCTTCGGGCCCAGCTCCACTAGTGAGAGCCGCACTCTCCCAAGATTGGGCTCCACCGAGGAGCAGAACAACAAGCTGAGCCCCACTAGCGAGAGCTGCACTCTCCCAGGCTCGGGTTCATGCAAGAGTCAACACCATGAGCTGAGCACCACTAGTGAGAGGATAGAATACATTAAATTCAGGTAAGTTATTGTGAATAATTTTCAAATTACATAATTTAAAGGCTAAACATAGTTAACTGTTCCCAAATTATTAGTTAGCACACTGTATATATCTGCCAGATAATTCCTCCGCAGACTAGGGCTCAACAAGGAGGAGAGCTTCGGGCCCAGCTCCACTAGTGAGAGCCGCACTCTCCCAAGCTTGGGCTCCACCGAGGAGCAGAACACCAGGCCGAGCCCCACTAGTGAGAGCTGCACTCTCCCAGGCTCGGGTTCATGCTGCAAGAGTCAACACCATGAGCTTAGCCCCACTAGTGAGAGGATAGAATACATTAAATTCAGGTAAGTTATTGTGAATAATTTTCAAATTACATAATTTAAAGGCTAAACATAGTGAACTGTTCCCAAATTATTAGTTAGCACACTGTATATATCTGCCAGATAATTCCTCCGCAGACTAGGGCTCAACAAGGAGGAGAGCTTCGGGCCCAGCTCCACTAGTGAGAGCCGCACTCTCCCAAGCTTGGGCTCCACCGAGGAGCAGAACACCAGGCCGAGCCCCACTAGCGAGAGCTGCACTCTCCCAGGCTCGGGTTCATGCAAGAGTCAACACCATGAGCTTAGCCCCACTAGTGAGAGGATAGAATACATTAAATTCAGGTAAGTTATTGTGAATAATTTTCAAATTATAGAATTTAAAGGCTAAACATAGTGAACTGTTCCCAAATTATTAGTTAGCACACTGTATATATCTGCCAGATAATTACTCCGCAGACTAGGGCTCAACAAGGAGGAGAGCTTCGGGCCGAGCCCCACTAGTGAGAGCTGCACTCTCCCAGGCTCGGGTTCATACAAGAGTCAACACCATGAGCTGAGCCCCACTAGTGAGAGGATAGAATACATTAAATTCAGGTAAGTTATTGTGAATAATTTTCAAATTACATAATTTAAAGGCTAAACATAGTGAACTGTTCCCAAATTATTAGTTAGCACACTGTATATATCTGCCAGATAATTACTCCGCAGACTAGGGCTCAACAAGGAGGAGAGCTTCGGGCCCAGCTCCACTAGTGAGAGCCGCACTCTCCCAAGCTTGGGCTCCACCGAGGAGCAGAACAACAAGCTGAGCCCCACTAGCGAGAGCTGTACTCTCCCAGGCTCGGGTTCCTGCAAGGAGCAACACCATGAGCTGAGCCCTCCTAGTGAGAGAATAGAATACATTAAATTCAGGTAAGTTATTGTGAATCATTTTAAGATTTTATAATTTAAAGGCTAAACATAGTGATCTGTCCCCAAATTATGAGTTAGCACACTGTAGATATCTGCCAGATAATTCCTCCGCAGACTAAGGCTCAACAAGGAGGAGAGCTTCGGGCCAGCTCCACTAGTGAGAGCCGCACTCTCCCAAGCTTGGGCTCCACCGAGGAGCAGAACACCAGGCCGAGCCCCACTAGCGAGAGCTGCACTCTCCCAGGCTCGGGTTCATGCAAGAGTCAACACCATGAGCTGAGCCCCACTAGTGAGAGGATAGAATACATTAAATTCAGGTAAGTTATTGTGAATAATTTTCAAATTATATAATTTAAAGGCTAAACATAGTTAACTGTTCCCAAATTATTAGTTAGCACACTGTATATATCTGCCAGATAATTCCTCCGCAGACTAGGGCTCAACAAGGAGGAGAGCTTCGGGCCCAGCTCCACTAGTGAGAGATGCACTCTCCCAGGCTCGGGTTCATGCAAGAGTCAACACCATGAGCTGAGCCCCACTAGTGAGAGGATAGAATACATTAAATTCAGGTAAGTTATTGTGAATAATTTTCAAATTATATAATTTAAAGGCTAAACATAGTTAACTGTTCCCAAATTATTAGTTAGCACACTGTATATATCTGCCAGATAATTCCTCCGCAGACTAGGGCTCAACAAGGAGGAGAGCTTCGGGCCCAGCTCCACTAGTGAGAGCCGCACTCTCCCAAGATTGGGCTCCACCGAGGAGCAGAACACTAGGCCGAGCCCCACTAGTAAGAGCTGCACTCTCCCAGGCTCGGGTTCATGCAAGAGTCAACACCATGAGCTGAGCCCCACTAGTGAGAGGATAGAAAACATAAAATTCAGGTAAGTTATTGTGAATAATTTTCAAATTACATAATTTAAAGGCTAAACATAGTGAACTGTTCCCAAATTATTAGTTAGCACACTGTATATATCTGCCAGATAATTCCTCCGCAGACTAGGGCTCAACAAGGAGGAAAGCTTCGGGCCCAGCTCCACTAGTGAGAGCCGCACTCTCCCAAGCTTGGGCTCCACCGAGGAGCAGAACAACAAACTGAGCCCCACTAGCGAGAGCTGTACTCTCCCAGGCTCGGGTTCCTGCAAGGAGCAACACCATGAGCTGAGCCCTCCTAGTGAGAGGATAGAATACATTACATTCATGTAAGTTATTGTGAATAATTTTAAGTTTATATAATTTAAAGGCTAAACATAGTGATCTGTCCCCAAATTATGAGTTAGCACACTGTAGATATCTGCCAGATAATTCCTCCGCAGACTAAGGCTCAACAAGGAGGAGTGCTTTGGGCCCAGCTCCACTAGTGAGAGCCGCACTCTCCCAAGCTTGGGCTCCACCGAGGAGCAGAACACCAGGCCGAGCCCCACTAGCGAGAGCTGCACTCTCCCAGGCTCGGGTTCATGCAAGAGTCAACACCACGAGCTGAGCCCCACTAGTGAGAGGATAGAATACATTAAATTCAGGTAAGTTATTGTGAATAATTTTAGGATTATATAATTTAAAGGCTAAACATGGTGATCTGTCCCCAAATTATGAGTTAGCACACTGTAGATATCTGCCAGATAATTCCTCCGCAGAATAAGGCTCAACAAGGAGGAGAGCTTTGGGCCCAGCTCCGCTAGTGAGAGCCGCACTCTCCCAAGCTTGGGCTCCACCGAGGAGCAGAACACCAGGCCGAGCCCCACTAGCGAGAGCTGCACTCTCCCAGGATCGGGTTCATGCAAGAGTCAACACCATGAGCTGAGCCCCACTAGTGAGAGGATAGAATACATTAAATTCAGGTAAGTTATTGTGAATAATTTTCAAATTACATAATTTAAAGGCTAAACATAGTTAACTGTTCCCAAATTATTAGTTAGCACACTGTATATATCTGCCAGATAATTCCTCCGCAGACTAGGGCTCAACAAGGAGGAGAGCTTCGGGCCCAGCTCCACTAGTGAGAGCCGCACTCTCCCAAGCTTGGGCTCCACCGAGGAGCAGAACACCAGGCCGAGCCCCACTAGTGAGAGCTGCACTCTCCCAGGCTCGGGTTCATACAAGAGTCAACACCATGAGCTGAGCCCCACTAGTGAGAGGATAGAAAACATTAAATTCAGGTAAGTTATTGTGAATAATTTTCAAATTACATAATTTAAAGGCTAAACATAGTGAACTGTTCCCAAATTATTAGTTAGCACACTGTATATATCTGCCAGATAATTCCTCCGCAGACTAGGGCTCAACAAGGAGGAGAGCTTCGGGCCCAGCTCCACTAGTGAGAGCCGCACTCTCCCAAGCTTGGGCTCCACCGAGGAGCAGAACAACAAGCTGAGCCCCACTAGCGAGAGCTGTACTCTCCCAGGCTCGGGTTCCTGCAAGGAGCAACACCATGAGCTGAGCCCTCCTAGTGAGAGAATAGAATACATTAAATTCAGGTAAGTTATTGTGAATAATTTTAAGATTATATAATTTAAAGGCTAAACATAGTGATCTGTCCCCAAATTATGAGTTAGCACACTGTAGATATCTGCCAGATAATTCCTCCGCAGACTAAGGCTCAACAAGGAGGAGTGCTTTGGGCCGAGCCCCACTAGTGAGAGCTGCACTCTCCCAGGCTCGGGTTCATACAAGAGTCAACACCATGAGCTGAGCCCCACTAGTGAGAGGATAGAATACATTAAATTCAGGTAAGTTATTGTGAATAATTTTAAAATTACATAATTTAAAGGCTAAACATAGTTAACTGTTCCCAAATTATTAGTTAGCACACTGTATATATCTGCCAGATAATTCCTCCGCAGACTAGGGCTCAACAAGGAGGAGAGCTTCGGGCCCAGCTCCACTAGTGAGAGCCGCACTCTCCCAAGCTTGGGCTCCACCGAGGAGCAGAACAAGAAGCTGAGCCCCACTAGCGAGAGCTGCACTCTCCCAGGCTCGGGTTCATGCAAGAGTCAACACCATGAGCTGAGCACCACTAGTGAGAGGATAGAATACATTAAATTCAGGTAAGTTATTGTGAATAATTTTCAAATTACATAATTTAAAGGCTAAACATAGTTAACTATTCCCAATTTATTAGTTAGCACACTGTATATATCTGCCAGATAATTCCTCCGCAGACTAGGGCTCAACAAGGAGGAGAGCTTCGGGCCCAGCTCCACTAGTGAGAGCCGCACTCTCCCAAGCTTGGGCTCCACCGAGGAGCAGAACACCAGGCCGAGCCCCACTAGCGAGAGCTGCACTCTCCCAGGCTCGGGTTCATGCAAGAGTCAACACCATGAGCTGAGCCCCACTAGTGAGAGGATAGAATACATTAAATTCAGGTAAGTTATTGTGAATAATTTTCAAATTATAGAATTTAAAGGCTAAACATAGTTAACTGTTCCCAAATTATTAGTTAGCACACTGTATATATCTGCCAGATAATTCCTCCGCAGACTAGGGCTCAACAAGGAGGAGAGCTTCGGGCCCAGCTCCACTAGTGAGAGCCGCACTCTCCCAAGATTGGGCTCCACCGAGGAGCAGAACAACAAGCTGAGCCCCACTAGCGAGAGCTGCACTCTCCCAGGCTCGGGTTCATGCAAGAGTCAACACCATGAGCTGAGCACCACTAGTGAGAGGATAGAATACATTAAATTCAGGTAAGTTATTGTGAATAATTTTCAAATTACATAATTTAAAGGCTAAACATAGTCAACTGTTCCCAAATTATTAGTTAGCACACTGTATATATCTGCCAGATAATTCCTCCGCAGACTAGGGCTCAACAAGGAGGAGAGCTTCGGGCCCAGCTCCACTAGTGAGAGCCGCACTCTCCCAAGCTTGGGCTCCACCGAGGAGCAGAACACCAGGCCGAGCCCCACTAGTGAGAGCTGCACTCTCCCAGGCTCGGGTTCATGCTGCAAGAGTCAACACCATGAGCTTAGCCCCACTAGTTTGAGGATAGAATACATTAAATTCAGGTAAGTTATTGTGAATAATTTTCAAATTACATAATTTAAAGGCTAAACATAGTGAACTGTTCCCAAATTATTAGTTAGCACACTGTATATATCTGCCAGATAATTCCTCCGCAGACTAGGGCTCAACAAGGAGGAGAGCTTCGGGCCCAGCTCCACTAGTGAGAGCCGCACTCTCCCAAGCTTGGGCTCCACCGAGGAGCAGAACACCAGGCCGAGCCCCACTAGCGAGAGCTGCACTCTCCCAGGCTCGGGTTCATGCAAGAGTCAACACCATGAGCTGAGCCCCACTAGTGAGAGGATAGAATACATTACATTCAGGTAAGTTATTGTGAATAATTTTCAAATTATAGAATTTAAAGGCTAAACATAGTTAACTGTTCCCAAATTATTAGTTAGCACACTGTATATATCTGCCAGATAATTCCTCCGCAGACTAGGGCTCAACAAGGAGGAGAGCTTCGGGCCCAGCTCCACTAGTGAGAGCCGCACTCTCCCAAGCTTGGGCTCCACCGAGGAGCAGAACACCAGGCCGAGCCCCACTAGTGAGAGCTGCACTCTCCCAGGCTCGGGTTCATGCAAGAGTCAACACCATGAGCTGAGCCCCACTAGTGAGAGGATAGAATACATAAAATTCAGGTAAGTTATTGTGAATAATTTTCAAATTACATAATTTAAAGGCTAAACATAGTGAACTGTTCCCAAATTATTAGTTAGCACACTGTATATATCTGCCAGATAATTCCTCCGCAGACTAGGGCTCAACAAGGAGGAGAGCTTCGGGCCCAGCTCCACTAGTGAGAGCCGCACTCTCCCAAGCTTGGGCTCCACCGAGGAGCAGAACAACAAGCTGAGCCCCACTAGCGAGAGCTGTACTCTCCCAGGCTCGGGTTCCTGCAAGGAGCAACACCATGAGCTGAGCCCTCCTAGTGAGAGGATAGAATACATTACATTCAGGTAAGTTATTGTGAATAATTTTAAGATTATATAATTTAAAGGCTAAACATAGTGATCTGTCCCCAAATTATGAGTTAGCACACTGTAGATATCTGCCAGATAATTCCTCCGCAGACTAAGGCTCAACAAGGAGGAGAGCTTCGGGCCCAGCTCCACTAGTGAGAGCCGCACTCTCCCAAGCTTGGGCTCCACCGAGGAGCAGAACACCAGGCCGAGCCCCACTAGCGAGAGCTGCACTCTCCCAGGCTCGGGTTCATGCAAGAGTCAACACCACGAGCTGAGCCCCACTAGTGAGAGGATAGAATACATTAAATTCAGGTAAGTTATTGTGAATAATTTTAAGATTATATAATTTAAAGGCTAAACATGGTGATCTGTCCCCAAATTATGAGTTAGCACACTGTAGATATCTGCCAGATAATTCCTCCGCAGAATAAGGCTCAACAAGGAGGAGAGCTTCGGGCCCAGCTCCGCTAGTGAGAGCCGCACTCTCCCAAGCTTGGGCTCCACCGAGGAGCAGAACACCAGGCCGAGCCCCACTAGCGAGAGCTGCACTCTCCCAGGCTCGGGTTCATGCAAGAGTCAACACCATGAGCTGAGCACCACTAGTGAGAGGATAGAATACATTAAATTCAGGTAAGTTATTGTGAATAATTTTCAAATTACATAATTTAAAGGCTAAACATAGTTAACTGTTCCCAAATTATTAGTTAGCACACTGTATATATCTGCCAGATAATTCCTCCGCAGACTAGGGCTCAACAAGGAGGAGAGCTTCGGGCCCAGCTCCAAAAGTGAGAGCCGCACTCTCCCAAGCTTGGGCTCCACCGAGGAGCAGAACAACAAGCTGAGCCCCACTAGCGAGAGCTGCACTCTCCCAGGCTCGGGTTCATGCAAGAGTCAACACCATGAGCTGAGCACCACTAGTGAGAGGATAGAATACATTAAATTCAGGTAAGTTATTGTGAATAATTTTCAAATTACATAATTTAAAGTCTAAACATAGTGAACTGTTCCCAAATTATTAGTTAGCACACTGTATATATCTGCCAGATAATTCCTCCGCAGACTAGGGCTCAACAAGGAGGAGAGCTTCGGGCCCAGCTCCACTAGTGAGAGCCGCACTCTCCCAAGCTTGGGCTCCACCGAGGAGCAGAACAACAAGCTGAGCCCCACTAGCGAGAGCTGTACTCTCCCAGGCTCGGGTTCCTGCAAGGAGCAAAACCATGAGCTAAGCCCCACTAGTGAGAGGATAGAATACATTAAATTCAGGTAAGTTATTGTGAATAATTTTCAAATTACATAATTTAAAGGCTAAACATAGTTAACTGTTCCCAAATTATTAGTTAGCACACTGTATATATCTGCCAGATAATTCCTCCGCAGACTAGGGCTCAACAAGGAGGAGAGCTTCGGGCCCAGCTCCACTAGTGAGAGACGCACTCTCCCAAGCTTGGGCTCCACCGAGGAGCAGAACACCAGGCCGAGCCCCACTAGTGAGAGCTGCACTCTCCCAGGCTCGGGTTCATGCAAGAGTCAACACCATGAGCTGAGCCCGCCTAGTGAGAGGATAGAATACATTAAATTCTGGTAAGTTATTGTGAATAATTTTCAAATTACATAATTTAAAGTCTAAACATAGTGAACTGTTCCCAAATTATTAGTTAGCACACTGTATATATCTGCCAGATAATTCCTCCGAACGACTAGGGCTCAACAAGGAGGAGAGCTTCGGGCCCAGCTCCACTAGTGAGAGCCGCACTCTCCCAAGCTTCGGCTCCACCGAGGAGCAGAACACCAGGCCGAGCCCCACTAGTGAGAGCTGCACTCTGCCAGGCTCGGGTTCATGCAAGAGTCAACACCATGAGCTGAGCCCCACTAGTGAGAGGATAGAATACATTAAATTCAGGTAAGTTATTGTGAATAATTTTCAAATTACATAATTTAAAGGCTAAACATAGTGAACTGTTCCCAAATTATTAGTTAGCACACTGTATATATCTGCCAGATAATTCCTCCGCAGACTAGGGCTCAACAAGGAGGAGAGCTTCGGGCCCAGCTCCACTAGTGAGAGCCGCACTCTCCCAAGCTTGGGCTCCACCGAGGAGCAGAACAACAAGCTGAGCCCCACTAGCGAGAGCTGTACTCTCCCAGGCTCGGGTTCCTGCAAGGAGCAACACCATGAGCTGAGCCCTCCTAGTGAGAGGATAGAATACATTAAATTCAGGTAAGTTATTGTGAATAATTTTAAGATTATATAATTTAAAGGCTAAACATAGTGAACTGTTCCCAAATTATTAGTTAGCACACTGTATATATCTGCCAGATAATTCCTCCGCAGACTAGGGCTCAACAAGGAGGAGAGCTTCGGGCCCAGCTCCACTAGTGAGAGCCGCACTCTCCCAAGCTTGGGCTCCACCGAGGAGCAGAACAACAAGCTGAGCCCTCCTAGTGAGAGGATAGAATACATTAAATTCAGGTAAGTTATTGTGAATAATTTTAAGATTATATAATTTAAAGGCTAAACATAGTGATCTGTCCCCAAATTATTAGTTAGCACACTGTATATATCTGCCAGATAATTCCTCCGCAGACTAGGGCTCAACAAGGAGGAGAGCTTCGGGCCCAGCTCCACTAGTGAGAGCCGCACTCTCCCAAGCTTGGGCTCCACCGAGGAGCAGAACACCAGGCCGAGCCCCACTAGTGAGAGCTGCACTCTCTCAGGCTCGGGTTCATGCAAGAGTCAACACCATGAGTGAGAGGATAGAATACATTAAATTCAGGTAAGTTATTGTGAATAATTTTCAAATTACATAATTTAAAGGCTTAACATAGTTAACTGTTCCCAAATTATTAGTTAGCATACAGTATATATCTGCCAGATAATTCCTCCGCAGACTAGGGCTCAACAAGGAGGAGAGCTTCGGGCCCAGCTCCACTAGTGAGAGCCGCACTCTCCCAAGCTTGGGCTCCACCGAGGAGCAGAACACCAGGCCGAGCCCCACTAGTGAGAGCTGCACTCTCCCAGGCTCGGGTTCATGCAAGAGTCAACACCATGAGTGAGAGGATAGAATACATTAAATTCAGGTAAGTTATTGTGAATAATTTTCAAATTACATAATTTAAAGGTTAAACATAGTTAACTGTTCCCAAATTATTAGTTAGCACACTGTATATTTCTGCCAGATAATTCCTCCGCAGACTAGGGCTCAACAAGGAGGAGAGCTTCGGGCCCAGCTCCACTAGTGAGAGCCGCACTCTCCCAAGCTTGGGCTCCACCGAGGAGCAGAACACCAGGCCGAGCCCCACTAGTGAGAGCTGCACTCTCCCAGGCTCGGGTTCATGCTGCAAGAGTCAACACCATGAGCTGAGCCCCACTAGTGAGAGGATAGAATACATTAAATTCAGGTAAGTTATTGTGAATAATTTTCAAATTACATAATTTAAAGTCTAAACATAGTGAACTGTTCCCAAATTATTAGTTAGCACACTGTATATATCTGCCAGATAATTCCTCCGCAGACTAGGGCTCAACAAGGAGGAGAGCTTCGGGCCCAGCTCCACTAGTGAGAGCCGCACTCTCCCAAGCTTGGGCTCCACCGAGGAGCAGAACAACAAGCTGAGCCCTCCTAGTGAGAGGATAGAATACATTAAATTCAGGTAAGTTATTGTGAATAATTTTAAGATTATATAATTTAAAGGCTAAACATAGTGATCTGTCCCCAAATTATGAGTTAGCACACTGTAGATATCTGCCAGATAATTCCTCCGCAGACTAAGGCTCAACAAGGAGGAGAGCTTCGGGCCCAGCTCCACTAGTGAGAGCCGCACTCTCCCAAGCTTGGGCTCCACCGAGGAGCAGAACACCAGGCCGAGCCCCACTAGTGAGAGCTGCACTCTCCCAGGCTCGGGTTCCTGCAAGGAGCAACACCATGAGCTGAGCCCTCTTAGTGAGAGGATAGAATACATTACATTCAGGTAAGTTATTGTGAATAATTTTAAGATTATATAATTTAAAGGCTAAACATAGTGATCTGTCCCCAAATTATGAGTTAGCACACTGTAGATATCTGCCAGATAATTCCTCCGCAGACTAAGGCTCAACAAGGAGGAGAGCTTCGGGCCCAGCTCCACTAGTGAGAGCCGCACTCTCCCAAGCTTGGGCTCCACCGAGGAGCAGAACACCAGGCCGAGCCCCACTTGCGAGAGCTGCACTCTCCCAGGCTCGGGTTCATGCAAGAATCAACACCATGAGCTGAGCCCCACTAGTGAGAGGATAGAATACATTAAATTCTGGTAAGTTATTGTGAATAATTTTCAAATTACATAATTTAAAGTCTAAACATAGTGAACTGTTCCCAAATTATTAGTTAGCACACTGTATATATCTGCCAGATAATTCCTCCGCAGACTAGGGCTCAACAAGGAGGAGAGCTTTGGGCCCAGCTCCACTAGTGAGAGCCGCACTCTCCCAAGCTTGGGCTCCACCGAGGAGCAGAACACCAGGCCGAGCCCCACTAGTGAGAGCTGCACTCTCCCAGGCTCGGGTTCATGCAAGAGTCAACACCATGAGCTGAGCCCTACTAGTGAGAGGATAGAATACATTAAATTCAGGTAAGTTATTGTGAATAATTTTAAGATTATATAATTTAAAGGCTAAACATAGTGAACTGTTCCCAAATTATTAGTTAGCACACTGTATATATCTGCCAGATAATTCCTCCGCAGACTAGGGCTCAACAAGGAGGAGAGCTTCGGGCCCAGCTCCACTAGTGAGAGCCGCACTCTCCCAAGCTTGGGCTCCACCGAGGAGCAGAACACCAGGTCGAGCCCCACTAGTGAGAGCTGCACTCTCCCAGGCTCGGGTTCATGCAAGAGTCAACACCACGAGCTGAGCCCCACTAGTGAGAGGATAGAATACATTAAATTCAGGTAAGTTATTGTGAATAATTTTCAAATTACATAATTTAAAGGCTAAACATAGTGAACTGTTCCCAAATTATTAGTTAGCACACTGTATATATCTGCCAGATAATTCCTCCGCAGACTAGGGCTCAACAAGGAGGAGAGCTTCGGGCCCAGCTCCACTAGTGAGAGCCGCACTCTCCCAAGCTTGGGCTCCACCGAGGAGCAGAACACCAGGCCGAGCCCCACTAGTGAGAGCTGCACTCTCCCAGGCTCGGGTTCATGCAAGAGTCAACACCATGAGCTGAGCCCCACTAGTGAGAGGATAGAATACATAAAATTCAGGTAAGTTATTGTGAATAATTTTCAAATTACATAATTTAAAGGCTAAACATAGTGAACTGTTCCCAAATTATTAGTTAGCACACTGTACATATCTGCCAGATAATTCCTCCGCAGACTAGGGCTCAACAAGGAGGAGAGCTTCGGGCCCAGCTCCACTAGTGAGAGCCGCACTCTCCCAAGCTTGGGCTCCACCGAGGAGCAGAACAACAAGCTGAGCCCTCCTAGTGAGAGGATAGAATACATTAAATTCAGGTAAGCTATTGTGAATAATTTTAAGATTATATAATTTAAAGGCTAAACATAGTGATCTGTCCCCAAATTATTAGTTAGCACACTGTATATATCTGCCAGATAATTCCTCCGCAGACTAGGGCTCAACAAGGAGGAGAGCTTCGGGCCCAGCTCCACTAGTGAGAGCCGCACTCTCCCAAGCTTGGGCTCCACCGAGGAGCAGAACACCAGGTCGAGCCCCACTAGTGAGAGCTGCACTCTCCCAGGCTCGGGTTCATGCAAGAGTCAACACCACGAGCTGAGCCCCACTAGTGAGAGGATAGAATACATTAAATTCAGGTAAGTTATTGTGAATAATTTTCAAATTACATAATTTAGAGGCTAAACATAGTTAACTGTTCCCAAATTATTAGTTAGCACACTGTATATATCTGCCAGATAATTCCTCCGCAGACTAGGGCTCAACAAGGAGGAGAGCTTCGGGCCCAGCTCCACTAGTGAGAGCCGCACTCTCCCAAGCTTGGGCTCCACCGAGGAGCAGAACACCAGGCCGAGCCCCACTAGTGAGAGCTGCACTCTCCCAGGCTCGGGTTCATGTTGGAGTCAACACCATGAGCTGAGCCCCACTAGTGAGAGGATAGAATACATAAAATTCAGGTAAGTTATTGTGAATAATTTTCAAATTACATAATTTAAAGGCTAAACATAGTGAACTGTTCCCAAATTATTAGTTAGCACACTGTATATATCTGCCAGATAATTCCTCCGCAGACTAGGGCTCAACAAGGAGGAGAGCTTCGGGCCCAGCTCCACTAGTGAGAGCCGCACTCTCCCAAGCTTGGGCTCCACCGAGGAGCAGAACAACAAGCTGAGCCCCACTAGCGAGAGCTGTACTCTCCCAGGCTCGGGTTCCTGCAAGGAGCAACACCATGAGCTGAGCCCTCCTAGTGAGAGGATAGAATACATTACATTCAGGTAAGTTATTGTGAATAATTTTAAGATTATATAATTTAAAGGCTAAACATAGTGATCTGTCCCCAAATTATGAGTTAGCACACTGTAGATATCTGCCAGATAATTCCTCCGCAGACTAAGGCTCAACAAGGAGGAGAGCTTCGGGCCCAGCTCCACTAGTGAGAGCCGCACTCTCCCAAGCTTGGGCTCCACCGAGGAGCAGAACACCAGGCCGAGCCCCACTTGCGAGAGCTGCACTCTCCCAGGCTCGGGTTCATGCAAGAGTCAACACCACGAGCTGAGCCCCACTAGTGAGAGTATAGAATACATTAAATTCAGGTAAGTTATTGTGAATAATTTTAAGATTATATAATTTAAAGGCTAAACATGGTGATCTGTCCCCAAATTATGAGTTAGCACACTGTAGATATCTGCCAGATAATTCCTCCGCAGAATAAGGCTCAACAAGGAGGAGAGCTTCGGGCCCAGCTCCGCTAGTGAGAGCCGCACTCTCCCAAGCTTGGGCTCCACCGAGGAGCAGAACACCAGGCCGAGCCCCACTAGCGAGAGCTGCACTCTCCCAGGCTCGGGTTCATGCAAGAGTCAACACCATGAGCTGAGCCCCACTAGTGAGAGGATAGAATACATTAAATTCAGGTAAGTTATTGTGAATAATTTTCAAATTACATAATTTAAAGTCTAAACATAGTTAACTGTTCCCAAATTATTAGTTAGCACACTGTATATATCTGCCAGATAATTCCTCCGCAGACTAGGGCTCAACAAGGAGGAGAGCTTCGGGCCCAGCTCCACTAGTGAGAGACGCACTCTCCCAAGCTTGGGCTCCACCGAGGAGCAGAACAACAAGCTGAGCCCCACTAGCGAGAGCTGTACTCTCCCAGGCTCGGGTTCCTG